>NC_138239.1:37422256-38004756 GCF_964197995.2 Scardinius erythrophthalmus | reverse complement strand
ACGATTCGATTCGATTCACGATTCATGGTTGTCGATACGATTCAAGGACGATATTGGTTCATTTAGAACGATACGATCCAAATCGATTCAGTGACTTTTTAGCCAAAAATTCTTGTGCCAAAAGGGAATCAGGTATCAATTAATTATGGATATTAACAAACAAGTAAACAACAATTAATGTCAAATGCATTCACATTTTATTTGAATAAAGTAGGGCTGCACAATTGTGATTATTAATGACGATTTTCACAACATTGAATGATGTTTTGAATAGTTTGGCCATGGGACCCACATCTCCCCATGGTCATCAAGCCCACCCACCTTTTTAGGAATTATATAGGCCTATTATAATACATTTGTTTACACAAAAAATGTTGACACACAAGTTCCCTTTACTTAACATACAATAAAAATTGTAAGAATATTACAAATACTGATAAACAGTAGGCACTGCGAGGTTAAGCTCGTCCCAAACTAGTTTTTGTTAATACAATCTTGGTATGAGCCACCACAGTCATATAAAAATATACAAAATAACCAGTAAGTGGCATTTTTTTATGGAAACAAACAACAGTTAGGCTACCATGGTGATACACAATACTAGAAGAACTGGTAAAGAAACATGGAAACTGCGCATGATATATAGCAACACACATGACGTACCAATAACGTAATTTATTGGTATTTTACTTTTATTTCTTAACTTACTAATTTACGACGTTGCATGCTCGTATTTCTTTTGCGCTTTAGTGAAGTGATACTAGGTGATACACTGATACTACGCATGGCGACGACGTCACAGATAGGCAGACTGAATCGAGTAACGTTTAACGCCTTTATCATTAAAAGTGCTAAGAAAAAACATCCATATAAAGTCTGACGTGCTTAAATCCAATGCGTTATTTCCTAGTATCGATACAATCGATTCATTATCTTTGTTAGATCGATACATGTCGTCCGGAAGGCCAACTTGCCGAGCACAGATCGATGTAGTTGGATCATAGGAGTATAAATCGATACATCGATGTAGTTGATGAATCGTTACACCCCTACTATCTATCTATCTATCTATCTATCTATCTATCTATCTATCTATCTATCTAGTCATGAAGAACCTGTAACTCTATAAGTGATGCCTTGATCTATCTATCTATCTATCTATCTATCTATCTATCTATCTATCTATCTATCTATCCCCGTCTGTGTCATGAAGAACCTTTAACACTCCAGCTCAGATCTCCTGCAGTCAGACTCACTGTTTTGGACGATGTCCTGCATCTTCTTCCAGACTCTGAACGGCAGGTTGCCCAAGTATCGTGGCACATGAATCAAAGCTCCAGAAGCCATCTCTGGATCCGGCTGTGAGCTCTGGACTCTGGAAGAACATTCAGGAGTCAGAACTGCAGTGGCTTTGGATCAGAACCAGAGAGACCAGAGACAGGAGCAGATCACTCACCTTTCCATTGAGACGGGAAACTCCTGCAGAACAAACACACCATTTATCATCAACAACTCAATCAGTCAACCAATGATCAACCAATGATCTGAAATCAGACCTTCAGAAAGCAGACGTCACTGGCTTTCATCATCTCCTCCATGTCTTTGATTGTGTGTGAAAGAGCTGAGATGTGTGTGTTCATCTCCTCCAGCTTCTCCTTCATCCTCTGCTTCTTCTGCTCCTCTTCCTCCCTCAGTGCAGTGACTGTAGCTTCTTCTTCATCTCTGAGAAACTGATGAAGCTTCTCAAACTGCTGTTTAATCTGACGCTCTGTGTGCTCAGCTTGAGACTGAAATCACATCACATTCACTTCAATCATCTCAATCGACACACATCAACACTTCACATCATTCATATCAGAGATAAACTCAGATACCCGATATAGAACGGATCCAGAAGCAGATTGATGCTCGTCATTTACAGAAATAATAAACTATAATCCATTATATTAAATCATAACTGTATACAGTAATACTATACATGACTCTTGATTCTGTTTCCTCACCTTGATGTGTTGAACTGTTTTCTCAAACTCTCCTTTCATTTCTTCATTGCGTTTAAGTTTCTCTTGTAAGGTCTTCAGTGCTGTATTGATCTCCTCCTAGAATTGAACAAAAAACATAAAACACAAGATTACAGTGAAGAGGAGAAGAGAAGACAATACAGTGATATGATCATATAATGCAGGGGAAAAGTATTTGCCCTCATCCTGATTTCTTACATTTTTGTGCACATCTCATATTAAATTGCGCGGTGCGGTGCCTTGGGCTTCATTGGCACCATTTATTTTCAAGCATGTTAATGGCATATTTTTATGAATAAAGACCGGTATCACTGATATAGCTACTTATGTCTCTTTGTCCAAAATTTGAAACATTTATTAGGCTTAAAAAAAATATAACAACTTTTAATTTAAGTAAACTTAAAACAATCATCACTTAAACCCATAATAAATGTAATATTTACCTGTACCTTACCTGTCTAACCAATGTGAATTATATAGAAATTGAATACGTTTATAAAACATTCCGCACTGCATAAATTATAAATGAAAAATAGATTAATCCTTAAGCGTTTGGCAGTTAGTAATTTTCTCTGTTCCCATTGTTCTTTGGTTAACTTTACTAACAGAGAGAATTGCTGTCACTTACCGGCCGCTGCTGACAGGATCTCACGCATCTCATTCTCTACTCTTTACGAACTATTTAAGATTGTATTTAACTCATTTTACTGTTCTTGTGAAGATACTCGACAAAACTGACATTTTGACATAGCCTAAATGTGTGTGTTATGGTTCGTACAAGCGCGAAAGGGAACTCGATGGCGCGCTGTCGACTGCGAATGCGATACTGGCGCGCGTCTTTCTGTGTGTGTGTGTGTGTGTTTCAGGAGGACATTCATTCACTGACAGCGCGTTCTCTTTTGTCTTTCTCGCGCATTGATAGTTTAAAACATTTGCGTGAAGGAGAGCATGATCATATAACCCAAAGGATGACAGAAAGAACAGACGCTGCGATAAATATTTTAACATGTTAAAGCTGGACAAATGAATCGCATGCGTTTACTTTGACAGCACTAACGTTAGGCTACTTGTACACTGCTGACAGAAAATGCTGCGGTTTAAAGTGGACTCGTTTTCATGGTAGGCCTGCCATACACAGAATGTGTTTTTTTTTTGTAAGCTACACAGAATATTTAATTAAATATTCAAATGAAATATTTAGCCAAGTCTGAAGTTACCAAGGAGCAGTGTATGTTAACGTTAGCTCAGTTATCAACAGGTGTAGACAGAAAAGATGATTATCCTGACCTGAGCTAATTTACTGAACCAACTCACACCTCTCCTTTCTTTCTTTTCATCCACGATGACATTAAAGTCACGTACCGTTACCTGTTGTTTCTGGCGTTTCATCACTGTCTGTGCTGCAACCGGTAAGTTACTCGCTCATAGAACATTCAGTGAGCTATTTTACACAGGCTCGGTCCTGCTCCTCCGTGTCAATGACGGCGTGCGGTTAAACATCATAACAAACGAATTTGAGTGGGGGTGGGGAGGACAACGGGATTGGTCGGCGTTGCGTCACAAATCATGTGACCTGCGTAGCAACAAGCCGCGAAGGGTAAAACAAACCGATGGCAAAGCCCGAGGCAAATCAAAAAGGTATCTATTCACGGAAGTTTTGCTGTGGACTATGTCAATTATGGATACTAACGGACTACTTTGTATTAATGATGAATGGTCTTTGTATGCGAATGTATATGGGTGGTGAGAAGTGAATGTAATAAAACACTCATGTAATTAAGCGATTTGTGACTAACTACCTGTGAAAGGCGCTATATGAATACAGATCTTCTATTACAAAATGTCTTATCAACAGTCTCCTAGCGTCTGTAAAAAAAAAAAAAAAATATTGCATCACATTAAGTGTATTTTGATTGTCAAAACATTTTAGTAACTAATCTGAATTTTATTAGGTTTAGTGACAACATGTTACAATGTTTACATGGCACAATTTCTGGTAAGCTTAGCTAACGTTACGCTTTTTTATTATTTCAATTCAATTATTGGGATTTGATTTAATATTGACTCATTTGGATAAATATTAGGTAGGCTACGCAAGATAGGCATTAATTTTTCTCAAGAAAAAAACAACTCGCCTAATGCTGAAAACATGATACAGAGAGCCCCATCAGCTGGCAGTATTATTCATATTTAGCAAAATACTCCCTATAGCTCTTTTTTTCTAGCCAACTAACGTTACGTGCCATATCCATATTATGGTCATCAAATGGATTTCCTGAGGTAAATGCAATGTGACATTCTCCAGCTGTTTTACTGACCCCTTTGTTTGATTGATTGGTCGATATGATGAAATATACATTTCGGTAAGTTGTAAGGTATCTTTCAACATTGTTCATTCGTGTTTATTTACTGTTAGCTAGTAGAGAAGATCGGTTGGTTCACGTGCCGCTAGGGATCTGTCGCGTCCTTATCTACTGTCTATGGTCGCGTCACATTTACAAGCGCCAAAACGCTATTTGTTGTCTGAATTTCGTAATAAAAGTGACAGATCTGATAGTTGAGATTGTTGTTGTTGCAACCAACACCACAACAGTTTTTCGGCATGATTTGCAACCAAAGGAAAAGAGTTAGGTACTCGTTTGTCTTCCGCTTCGTGTGTTGCTTAATGGCGGGCGCTTGTTTGTTTTACCCTTCGCCGTGGTTGCTATGCGTGCGCAGTGCATTATGGGAGCACAAGTCCCGGATGTCCGACCTCGAGAATAATCTGAAGACCACGCCCACCAAGGGGGAAAACAAACCAACCGTCCCGGAAAAGAAGAAGAAGAAGAAGAGTTTCGAGGACCGTGCTGTGCGTCGACGGAAACGAAGAACGGAGGTCGGAGGCGGGCGGTTGGCGACAGCTGGATTGTGACTGGAGCGATGATGGAAGGAAGTAGCGTAGATTCCGGAAGTGATCCGGAAATGGAGGATGTGGATAGTGGAGGCGGCGAGAATGGAAGTAGTAAGTGGAGTGTAGTAGAAAATCGGAAAAGAAAGAAACAATCTTCAGAATCGGGTAGTGAGAAAGGAAATCTCCAGACTAGAAGAAGGAAAGAGGAATATAAGGTATTGTTGAAGTTTGTTGACTCGGTAAATGCGATTAATCCGTTGAAGCTGACGAAAACATTGAAAGAAATGATAGGGACAGTTGAAAGCATTACGACTTTGAGGGATGGCAATCTGTTGTTGTTTTGTAAAGACAGTAGGCAACAAAAATCAGCTCTGGGTATAAAATCGATGATTGGACATAAGGTGTTGTGCTCGATACCGGAAGAAAAGAATTGCAGGGAACTACACTAACCTTTTCCACTGGTGGCACTTGCGCTACTAACTTTTTCAGTTACTGGCGCAAAACATGATTTGGTCGCACAAATTATTTATAGTAAGCCGCTCTGGATAATAATAAACAATAATGAAACTGTATTACATACAGATGTGCTTTTTATTTTACTTGCCATCTTTTAAACCACATGCCTTCTTGTTTTTGTTTTCTTTAACATTGGTTGGGATAGATTTTCTCCTAAATGGATTTCAACATGCTATGGTTGGCACAGATGGGCAGACTCCTGAACTCTTAAGTAGTGATGCACCGATGTGAAAATTGTGGTCGATACCGATAATAACCGATATTAATATTGCTGTTATGGCATGAAACAGTAAAAAAAAAAAAAAAACAGGAACATTGTGTACAATTAAGATAGGCTACTTAATTTATTATTCCAATGGCAAAAATATTGTATCACGATTTTTTTCAGGAAAATCACGATTCTATCACGATTCTTTTTTATGTTGGTTTTACTATTTTGCGACTGAGCCTTACAGCCAAAACTTATGTCCATATTTTAAAAACAAAGCCTTGGGTAACAATACATATATAAAAAAATGGCAGACAGGGGCGAAGATAAAAATATTTGTCATTATTTTCTTTGTTATTAAATATTAAGATCAAAGATGCACATTACACATACACAACTTAATATACAAATTAAATAAACAGTGTTTTATGTTTTTAGCTTCATTAGGTGTATTTAACAGTAGCATTGAAGAAAGTAATTAAATGAACAAATATGAAAAAAAAAAAATAGACTTCACTGTATAAATTATACATTGATACTTATTAAAGCTACTTCAGTCAAGAGCAGTGAGTGATTTTCTCTTTGCATTTTGTTGTTTTATTAACATTCAAGGAATGGTTCTCCTAAAAATTCAAATCGTCATAATTTACTCTCTCAAGTTGTTTTAAACTCGAATGAGTTTCTTTCTTCTGTTGAAAATAAAAGTTATTTGGAAGAATGTGGGTAACCAAACAGTTGATGTACCCCAGTGGCTTTTCTCCTTTGGAAGTCAACGGGGACCAGCTACTGGATAGCCACATTCTTCAAAATATTAATATTAGAAAAATATTAGAAAATATTAGAAGGAAATTAATACAGGTTTGGAACAACATTAGAGTGCGTAAATGATTTTTGGGTGAACTATCCCTTTAAGGACAAGCGGCAGCGTGTTTACTATTGCTACTGTCTTGCGCGACGCGTCTATTATACACGCATTTGACAAGCAGATTTACTCAATTTTCTCAAGTTTGCTTTCACTTTAGACATAACCGACTTTGTTTATCTAAACCTTGTGTGTATTTAACAGTATAAGCACAATAAGACTCGAAAGATAACTTAGTCCAGTATCCAGGCGCTGGTAGACAGGCTTTTAGTGCATGTGTGAGAGCTTCACAAGTACGCGCTGAGGAAGGAACGCACACGTTAGAACACGTTAAAATATAAAACGTTAAATATTAAATGTAAACTATAGCCCGTCAATTTTCTTTTTACAATTATCTTCTCTCTCTGTGTGTGCGCGTCCGTGTTTGTGTGTGAGAGAGAGAGAGAGAGAGAGCCGCTCGCGCAGCACTGATACAATGGTAGGCTACGTTTTAATCTAAGTAACGGTCGCGGGGCTGAAGTTAACTTGATGTTTTGAATGCTCAGACGCAGAGCACGTTATAAAACGTATTCTTAAAATACACATTTCTGTTTTAATAAATGCTCATAGTAAATCATAGCATATTGCCTAAAACATAGGTACAAAAATAATCAGTGATACATTTGCGACCCATTAAAAATTAGGGTCGCAATGGCATTTCAAAAGGTCGCATATGCGACCATTTTGGTCGCAGTGTAGTTCCCTGAATTGGGTTAGAGGTGTTGTAACAGGGATTCCGACAGATGTCACGGAGGAGAAGATTAAAAGAAATATCACAGGAGCAGCAGTAAAGTTTGTTAAACGGCTCAAGTGTGTTAGAAATAACGAGAAGATGGACAGCCTCTCAGTAATGATAAACTTTGATGAAAATAAAATGCCAGAGAAAGTTTATTTAGGATTTGTAAGATATGCAGTAAGACCATACGTTCCGCCGCCGCTAAGATGCTATAAGTGTCAAAAATTCGGTCATGTAGCGGCAGTATGCAGAGGTAAGCAGAGATGTGCGCGGTGTGGAGGTGAACATGAGTACGGCAAATGTGGGCAAGGTGTAAATCCTAAATGCTGCAACTGTGGTGGGGATCATAGTGCAGGATACGGTGGTTGTCAGGTACGGAAAAAGGCAGTCAAGGTTCAAAATGTTAGAACGACAGAAGGAATAACATACGCTGAGGCATTGAAGAAAGTAAACCAGATTCCTAAAACAAATGAAACTATGAATGAAGAAATTCATTCAAAACAACAGAGGAAAGAACAAAGAGATGAAAAGGTAGTAGTGGATGATAAGGTGGCATTTGTAGCATTTATCGCTGAAGTAGTGAACTGTTCAGCTCAAACTGAAAGCAGGACTGAAAGAATCAAAATCATTATCAGAGCTGCAGAAAAGTACTTAGATCTGGGGAATGTTACTGTTGACATGATAAATGAAAGGCTCAAGATTCCAACATTAAATAGTCAAGCAGTAAATAGTCAGACAACATGTGGTGGATCTTAATGGTGTTATATATCTTGCAATGGAATGCAAGAAGTTTGATTGCAAATGGACAGGAGTTTAAGAAATTTATAGCAGACCAAGAGAAAGGCCCAGATATTATATGTATACAGGAAACTTGGCTTAAATCACAATATAACTTTCTAATACATGGATATACTACTATTCGGAGGGATAGACAACAAGGGAATGGAGGTGGAGTAGCTACTTTTATAAAGCAAGGAATTGGGTATAAAACAGTTGAGGTAGATGGGGAAGTAGAAGTTGTGGTGGTGGAAATATGGGAAGGATCAAGGTGTATTAGAATAATTAATTTTTACAATCCATGTGATAGGTTAAGCAAGGATATTCTAGAAAGTATAGTAGGGAATGAAAGTCAAAAAACGGTGTGGTGTGGTGATTTTAACGCTCATAGTTCAATATGGGGAAGCACAAAAACAGATTATAATGGTAAGATCATTGAAGATATGCTAGATTGGGGAAGATTAGTGTGCATTAATGATGGAAGTCATACTAGAATTGATTTGAATAAGGGAAGGCATTCGGTATTAGACTTGACAATAGTATCTGAAAGTTTAGCGAGCAAATGTGAATGGAAAGTACTAAAACAAAGTACAGTAGGAAGTGATCATTTTCCTATTTGCAGTAAAGTTGGAGTAGATATAGAACAAAGAGTGGGGGAAAGAATGCCTAGGTGGAGGTTCAAGTCAGCGGATTGGGATAAGTATAAGGAGTTATGTGGAAGCAAAATGAAGGACATTAGTAAATGTATAGAAGATGTTGATGTTTTTAATAATGAAATATGCAAGGTTCTTCAGAGTACAGCTGTAGAAGTAATAGGTAAGAGGAAGGCAGGCAGCAGGAAGAAAGTTATGCCATGGTGGAACGAGGAGTGTAGTGAGGCAATAAAAAGGAGAAATAAAGCACTCAAGAAGGTAAGAAGGTCACTTAATTATAATGATTTAATTAGTTATAGAAGGGCACAAGCTATAGTGAGAAGAGTTATTCGGACGTCTAAAAGAAATTATTGGAGGGAATTTTGTAATAGAATAGGGGAAGACATTGAAATAAGTGAGTTATGGAATATGATACGAAAGATGGGAGGGATACAAAGAGATTACAACATACCTGTATTAGAATATAATAATAGACAAATTATATCTGAAAGCGGTAAAGCAGAGGTATTTGCAGAAACATTCGTTAAAATTCATAGTAATTCGAATTTATCAGAGGATGCGAGGAAAACTAGGGACCAGATACTAAGTAAATATCCTCATTTATTGGAGGAAAAGGGACTTTCAGGAAGTACAATGGATTCAGAGTTTACTTTGTATGAATTGAAAAAAGCGCTTGCAAGGGTTAAGCAAACATCTCCAGGCAGAGATGACATTTGTTATGAGATGGTAAAACATTTATCAGAGACAGCATTAGAGACAATTTTGAGGCTTTTTAATAAGGTTTGGGAGTTAGGAAAGTTACCAAATGACTGGAAGCATGGTGTCATAGTGCCAATTCCAAAACCAGGCAAAGATCATACACAGCCAAATAATTATAGACCTATAGCTTTAACGTCTAATCTATGCAAAATAATGGAGCGTATGGTCATGAGTAGATTAGTATATGTCATTGAAAGGGATAATATTTTATCACCTTATCAAAGTGGATTTAGGAAAGGACGTAATACAATGGACTCAGTACTGTGCCTGGAATCTGAAATAAGAAAGGCTCAGGTAAATAAGGAAGCTTTAGTTGGGGTATTTTTTGATGTCGAAAAAGCTTATGACATGATGTGGAAAGAGGGACTTTTAATTAAGTTAGAAAAAATGGAAATTAGAGGAAGAATGTATAACTGGATCAGGGATTTCCTGTTTAACAGAACTATACAAGTAAGAGTAAGTACTGCTTTTTCTCAGATACACACAATAGAGAATGGAACACCTCAGGGAAGCGTTAGTAGTCCAATTCTGTTTAATATTATGATTAACGACATCTTTACAAAGGTTGATAGGGGCATTGGAAGATCTTTATATGCGGATGATGGAGCACTGTGGAAAAGAGGGCGTAATGTAAAGTATGTGGAAAGATGTTTGCAGAATGCCGTTAAAATGGTAGAAAATTGGGCAAATGAATGGGGATTTCGGTTTTCAGTAGATAAAACTCAGGTAATTTGTTTTGCAAAAAGGAAAAGTAACCCTACCATTAACATCAGATTGTATGGACAAGAAGTGAAGCAAACAGCAGTTGTGAGGTTTCTGGGTATATGGATGGATTTGAAATTGAATTTTAGTATGCATATCCAGAAACTGGTTGACAAATGCAAAAAAGCATTAAATATCATGAGGTGTTTAGCAGGAGTTGATTGGGGAGCATGTCGCCAGTCTCTTAAAATAATATATTGTGCTCTAATAAGATCGGCAATAGATTATGGCAGTATGGTATATTGCACTGCATCCAAAACACAACTCGTAAAAATAGAGGCAATTCAGTCACAAGCTTTGCGAGTTTGTTGTGGAGCGTTTAGATCCTCTCCAATAACAGCAGTGCAAGTAGAGATGGGTGTAATGCCTCAAGTAATTCGTAGGCTCAAGTTAAAGATGAGGTATTTTATAAGTATAAAGGGACACTCGGACAGTCACCCAGTTAAAATGGTGTTGGAGGATTGTTGGGAATATGGACATAAAAAGTTATCAAGTTTTGGATGGAAGGCCAGTGAGGAAGCCCGGAGAATGGGATTAAGTGACTTCAATGTTGCTCCTACTGTGGCTAGGTCAGCAATTCCTCCTTGGCTTTTCCCAATGCCTTTGATTGATACTCAACTGCTTAAAGAAAAGCATAACAATACAAATGGATTAGGAAATTTAAATATACAGCAATACATTGATCAAACTTATTATAGTGCAGTTCAAATATACACTGATGGTTCAAAAGACCCAGAATTTGGGAAAACAGCAGTAGCGGTATATATTCCACTTTTTAACATTAGAATGGCAAAAAGAATATCAGATTATCTTTCGGTATTCACTGCAGAAATTATTGCAATATGTCTAGCACTTCAGTGGATAGAAGAAATCCAACCAACAAGGGTAGTGATATGTACAGATTCTTTATCCGCTCTAAATAGCTTGGAAAGTGGAACATCATCAGCAAGGCAAGACATGATAAATGAAGTAATGCAGAGTCTTTACAGAACAAGACAGTATGGACTTCTGGTAAATCTTGTATGGGTTCCATCGCATATGGGTGTGAAAGGAAATGAGGAGGCTGATAATCTGGCTAAACAGGCATTAAATCATTCACAAATTGACATTGAAGTGGCATTAAGTAAAACAGAAATTAAAGTGATAATAGCTAAACAAATACAGGAAATTTGGCAGAAAGAATGGAATGAAGGAATAAAAGGTAGACATTTTTACTGCATTCAAGGAAAAGTTGGGTCAGAGAGAAGAAGATTCGGAAACAGGAAAGAGGATGTTTTAATATCAAGAATGCGTATTGGACATTGTTTATTAAATCAAAGCTTACAAAGAATTGGTAAACATGAGAATGGAAATTGTGACAAATGTGGATTAGTTGAAACTATAGAGCATGTCCTTTTAGAATGTGAAGCTTATGAAAGAGAGCGGTCCCAGTTAAGACATGCTTTAAGAAATGTAGAAATCAATGAGTTGACACTTCAGGTTCTCCTAGGACAAGGTGCTAAACAATCAAGAGTTTATCATGAGCTATTTATATTTTTAAAGGAAACAGGATTATTTAATAGGATTTAAAACTCCATTATGTGTAAATTTTATATGGATATATACAGGGGTTAAATTGGGATTTATTATGTGGGGGGGGCTCTCCCTAGGGGGGTCCGGGGGAATGCCCCGCGTGAATTAAAAAAAAAAAAAAAAAACTATTAAATGGCATTTTCTGGAGAGTTTTGTGCAAAGAAATGGAGAAATTGAGTCTTACATGATATGTGAAAAACTGCAAGGTTAATAGCATATTTGCATTGTTGTAGTATCAACAGGTATTAGGACATTTAGCATTTACATTACTGTTAATCAGCAGTGGTGGAATGTAACGAAGTACAAATACTTTGTTTCTGTAAGCCTACTTTACTTAGGCTAAGTAGAATCAATAGTGCATACTTTTGACTTTTACTTCGTTACATTTTGCTGCAATTATTATACTTTCTACTCCACTACATTTCTACAACGTTTCGTTACATTTTCTGATCAGTTTTTCCCCTGCCAAAACAGGGATTGAAAAAAATGTCCTGTTTTCGGTGCTGATGCGGTGGTGAGCGTTCATGTAACATGTGAGGGTGGCACTGCCAACAAAGCACCTAAAAGCTGTCACAAAGAACCGGCAAAAGTAATGATTAATATGTAAAATATAGCAAGGAGACATTTTAATTGTTTATTAATAAACAAGTGTTTTCTGTGTCAGTGCCCTGCATAGATGAAGTTGACGATGCTATCCTCGCGATCTTCGCAGTAGTGAACTCGCCAGAGAGAAATACACATTTCATAGGCCTACGGATTACACAAGCAGCCAGTGGCGTGCACAGACCTCCTCCGGGGCAGGGGCGGAAGGACCAAAAAGGGCACTTTTTTTAAAAAAACTTTTATTTTTAAAATAAATCACCTGTATTTAAAGCAGTATCCGTCTGTCTGTTGTGTTTTATATATTTTAATGACTTCCTCACAATTATTTGGAATATCTCAGTCGATGGAGAGCAGCAGTAGGTCAGAGAACCTCTCTCGGAAATGATGATAATATAACTAAATATTATTTACTTAACCTAACAAAACCGCGAATCAAGTCGGTAATTATGAGGAATTCATGTTTAGTTATGTTGATGTTATAAATTGTAGGCCTATGTATTCAATAAAGTGTTAGCTATCATGAAATCAGTAACACTTTACAATAAGGTTTCATTAGTTAAATTTATTAACATGAACTAATAATGAACTACACTTCTACACAATTTATTAATCTTAGTTAATATTAATTTCAGCATTTACTAAAACATTATTAAAATCAAAAGTTGTATTTGTTAACATTAGTTAATGCACTGACTGTGACATAACATGAACAAACAATTAAAAGTTGTATTATTATTAAGATTAACAAATAGGCCTACAGTAGCCTAACAAATGTTTAGTTTAGTTTAGTTTCAGACACAGTTGAGCTAACAAACAACAGCACAGTCTGAAACAGGTGTAGGCTGAAGCTCTTGCTTATAATGCCTACCTTTTTAAAACATCTCATATTTTAATAAAAAATAAAAATAATTATTGTCTTACATCATTATGTTGACAAACAAATATAAACAGAATACAAAAACATCAGTATTTCCTATGCAATACCATTGCACAATCCAAATACAACAAAAGCAGCTTGTTCATTTACATTCTTTAAATGGTTTCATATAGTTTCAGTGCATTATTTTTTAAATAGTTTCTTTAACTTATTAAGTGCCCCACATATTTTTAATTCCTCATGACAGCTATTCCATAGATTTACACCTTTAACTGAAATACAATGGTGTTTTGCATTGGTCCTATGTTCTTTTTGAATTGTACAAGTTCCCCTTAAGTCATGTTGGCATTCTCTTTCTGTGAACAACCCTTGGATACTTTCTGGCAATTGATGATTTTTTACTTTGTACATGATCTGTAATGTTTTTAGTTGTTTTGCTCATGATTAGTTAATGTTAGTTAATATGAATAATAAACAAATGAACCTTATTGTAAAGTGTACTATGAAATCAAAGATATAAATTCCTTACAATTTAGAGCTGGACATGGACTTTTCCTTGGACATGAAATTTCCTTTCACTAGATGTATTTCCCCAAGCTAGTAACACTTGCTATGGCCTGGACAAAAACGAATGACATTGTCAGACTCAGAATGCGGCTGAAATTGAGTTATACTTTTATGATTGTTAAGCATAACTCACATGCTGACGCAACTTTTACAGTAGCATGGTAGGATAAATGTAACTTTTCCGTATTAGCTTAATGTTACCTGCTGCCGTGCAATTTGAAGACTCGCGGCGACTGCTGTGTATAATACATAGCGCTGAAAAAAAGAACGCCTACTGCCACTTCACATCCGCCAAATGCTTCCGCCAAAAAAAAAATATATTTAATATTAGTTTGTATTATTATTGTTCGTGGCAATGGTGTATAAGTGTATTGTTATTTATTATAATATTTATTTTAATAATTGTTATTATTTACATTTATCAGAGAGGGGCACAATACATTTTGAGACAAAAGGGGCAGGGGCTTGAGCCCCCCCTGTTTTTTGTCTATATACTATATTTACTTATTTATTAAATCCAGGCAATTGGTATTATTGACTAAAATTAAGATACAATTAATACAAAACGAAATTCATTTTAAAGAAAGGCTTTGTGCTTTCTGTTTGAGGTCTCAGTGAAAGTTTTAAACAGTCTTTTAGTGCTGCTTTCAGAGCACTCACGTCCGTAACATTGTTTTTTCCTCATAAATGCGAACATGAAAAATAAAATAAAATGAATGTGTTATGTTCTGAGGAGAGCCAACCCTTCTTCATCCGGTGGGTAGTATTAGGCTTCTTTGGTTTGCAGTGCAATTCACAGAATTACAAAAAAATATTTTGCCACCTATAAGTTCAAGATTTTTTGTGTCACGTCCACGGCATGTGTAGCCTATTTCCCTCATATTAAATATAAAACGCTTGATTACACATTGTATTACCTTGTTATGATAGTGACCCATACAATGTGCCAAACATTTTTTCCTTACCTTGTCATTCAAGGCCAGGGCACTTTTTGTACAACCAACGTTGTGCTGAACTTGACAAAATTGATCTGCTGCTAAAGCAGCGGCCAGCAGCACGTTTTTTTTTTTTTTTTTTTTTTTTTTTTTTTCTCAAGGTAGTAGAAGGTTATGGAACTTTTGCGCGCTTCCACATACCGCGCAACTAAGGATCTCCCAGGAACATTCATTATATATTGCTGCATAGTCTACATTTATCCGTGTCGGAGTTCTGAGTAGTAGCCTATACCTAGATGCGCATGGCATGCACGAGCGGTGCGCGATCATGGTCGACTGACAATGAGATTAAGCAGCTGAACAAGAGTACAGCTGTGTTCCGATTGTTCTCATCTCAGCTCCGCCGAGACAAAATAGACATGCCATTTCAAAATCTTTCAATTATAATCAGAAATATGTTTTCAAAAGCATCACTTTCATCAAATTTTATGTGACATAATTTCCAGTAGGCAACTGACTGCAAACGAGCAGGCTTATGTGCCGGGGCTGAGCCCCGGAGAGCCCCGGCCCAATTTAACCACTGGATATATATATATATATATAATTTTTTTTTTTTTTTTTTTTTTTTTTTTTTTTAAAGAGTAGATATAGTTTGAACTTCCTTTCCAAATATGCGCTTCACACTCCATTTCAGTAGGTGGCGGGAATGCACCTTTTAAGTTGGTTTGCCAACCGCCATTAAATCCTAGAAGAAGAAGAAGAAGAAGAAGAACCAACCGTCCCCATTGACTTTGCATTGCGAGAGGCTGCCTCCTTGTCATTTCTTGCTTCTAACAAAAGACAGAAAAATGCCTAAAAGCTGCTATGTGACAAGGTGTACAGAAATTACGCCCGTGCAGGACATCATCCAAAGCTTCATGAACTAGCGCTCCTTTCCCCCACAACGTTAATCTCAATCACACTGTGTTGCCAGGCCCCGCCCTGCTCTGCTTCTGATAGGCTTGTAACGTTAGTAGAGCTGCGTTTCTTTCATATGATTGGTAGGTGAAATCAATTGACTCGAAAATATTAAACCGCATGCAAGATTCAAATTTATTTATTTTTTCTTCCTCACGGCCGCACGCCGGAGATCCGGCACGGTGCCGGAATACTTTAAGCCCTGCAGTTTGTAAAAGAAAATGTTATTTATTGAAGCAAAAAGGTGCAGTTTTCTGGGCTACAAAAGAAAACTCTCTTTGTAAACACTTCCAAAGGATGAGGATTAAAACTAAATCAGTAAAATGACCACAGCGACACAACAGCAGTGTAACCTTCTGACGACTGCTGGAGGAGGAGTCTATTTACATGACGAGATTTACAAGTGGAAAGACTGAAGGCTTCTCTAGCGAGGAAACGGACCATCTACGCGACAAGCCAGACGTGACAATGAAAACTGCGTCGGGCTGAAACCAAGCGTGTCGCACAAGCCCTGAAAAGTGAAGCCAAAACGTCTCGATCGCCCCCCGGTGACTGGTCCTAGTATAGGTCATAAACCCCGCCTCCCCATGTTATTCAACGGGACGCGAGACCAACTAAACAATTAAATAACACTTCAAATATCTTTTTTCTAAAGGTGGTTTCTTTCACTTGCTGTCGTTTTTATCACGCTGATGCAAGTTCAAGTGTCTGTTTCAAAAATAAGTTGTTTTTTAGTTAGTTACGTGATGCGGTGGTGTAACGTCATGATTGACAGCTGTGATTGACAGGTTCTCTGAGCGAAGTAGTCACTGAAGCACCAACGGACATTTTTTTCGGGATCTTCGGAGGACTGAGGAGATTGTATTTACATTATTTTAACAAGCCTCTTGTCGTACTGCAATCAATTTTTTAAAAAGTGTGCAGAATCCACTCTCCCTGAGTGTATAGAGAGCCTAAGTCCCGCCCCTCCGCTTCCGGCTCATGGGACCTTACTTCGGAAAAAATATGTATGGAAGTCAATGGCGAGAGATAACTTATCTTTTTATTCCGTCTGAACTGTGCCCTGAATTACACATATGATGTTTGTCAATTTAAAAGGTAATTATGAAAGTCAAGAAAGTCGCAGTTTGTCATAAAACAGAAGAGTAACGTTTAGTTTTATGTGAAAATCGCTCAATGAACTACATCTCTCGTCTCGCACTATGTACGTCACAAGATCCGTTGCTCGTATGTATTCTGGCTCAAAACACTCAGGCATGACGGCGTTGCGTTACGATTATAAGGTAAGACTACAGAAAAAATGACAGACGTTAGCTTCAGTAAAGTTAGCTTCATTCATTGAGAGAAAAGGCATGACGTCGCATGTGCGCCTTCTGGGTTTGTAGTCTTTCTAATTACGTATTTTCACAGTCTTATACCTCAGCAGTTTTACATCAAGCTGCGACTTTCTTGACTTTAAAATGTATCTTTTAAATTGATAAACATCATATGTGTAAATCAGGGCACAATTCAAACGAGATCAAAATATTTGTTGTCTCTCGCCATTGACTACCATACAATATTTTTCCGAAATAAGGTCCCATGGTGGTCGACCGGAAGGGGAGGGACTTAGGCTCTCTATTCTGCGAGGGTGAGGGCGGAGCGTTGATTTCACGGCTTTACTTCCTGCTCACTACTGCGCAGGTCTGGTCCCGAGATCGCTACTGCGCAGACTCAAGTTCCAATATGTCAGCGGCAGCGCCATATCGGGACTCTGGCGGCTTCAGTTCTCATCAATGGAAGAGAGCGAAGGGGCGTCTTCCATCTTTTTTTACAGTCTATGGCTGAAACTAGCACAACACACTTGAGTCGCGCCTGACGCTGCATTGCACCAAGTGTATGATAGGGCCCTCTGTGTGTGTGTGTGTGTGTGTGTGTGTGTGTGTGAGTGAGCGCTACTCTTTTTACTACTCTCTTCATGTCACTTTCAGTTTCATTTACATGTTAAAACGAGATATTTGTCTTACCTTATATGATGAAACCACTTCACTGATGGGTCTGACTTTGTGATTGTCGTGTTGTTGTGAAGTATAGCACACTACACACACAGGCTGTTTGTCCTGCAGACAGAAGAGTTTGAGTTTCTCACTGTGTAAACTGCAGATCTCCTCAGATCCTGATGAACGCGTCTCATTTCTCTCCTTCAGGATCGACTCGCACAAGTTTTTTAACGCCAGATTAAGAGGAGGTTGATCTTTTGAGGATCTTCTCCTGCAGACAGGACACTCCTGAGCTTTCTTGGTTCTCCAGAACTGTTGAAGACACTCTTTACAGACACTGTGACTACATGATAAAACAACAGGAGCCCTGAAGATTTCACAGCACACGGGACAAGAAAGCTCTTCAGCAAAGACATTTAGTGAAGCCATTTTCACCGTTTGAGCTCCAGCAACACAAACTTTACTTTCACTTTCTGAACGACGGGTTTATAAATGAATCACCTTGAGAATTACAGCGATCTGCTGTCTGTTCAGAAACAAATGTCTCAAAAATCCTTCTTGAAAGTGTTTGTCTTCATTCTCCACTGATCGCTGCTTCTTTATTGCTTTTGTCGAGAGGGAAGAGAGTCAGCATGACAGAAAAGAGAAATAATAAGTCAGTCTCTTCCTGGTAAGTGTTGTAAGAGGGTGGAGTTTATGATCACATGTGGGCTTTCTCAGGTATAATGCTATAAATCAAAACCTTGAATCAAACACTAAAGAACAATGAAAAACACAAATATTGACAATAAAAAATACACTTTATTTGTGTGTTTTATTTATTGCTCTTTATTTTTACATAGAATATTTGTTCAAGTATCCAATGACTCTGAGTTTTGACTAAGTTTTGTTAATCCTTTTGTTAATGAAACCATTTTGTAACTCTTCATCATCATCATTGGACTAAAGTGTTAATTCACAGCTGCTCTTGTTTTGCAGATTTTACAGTTATGCTGTGCTTTTACAGTAATCCTTAATTTACAGACACAAAATTTACAAGTGGATATAATGTGGATACAAGTAGGCTACTTAAATACAGTTATAAAGTTTCTGGAGGTACAATAAAGTGCTTCAAATAAATTATCATGTCCAGAGTGAGACGACGGCTTCTTTATTTGAAGTAAAAACAACAACAAAATACCTCCAGTTTGTATCCTGGGGCCTGTTTCAGAAAGGAGGTTTAGTGAAAACTCTGAGTATGTTAACCCTGAAATGAGGGAAACTCTGAGTTTTCTGTTTCAGAATGGGAGGTATGTTAAACCTGAGAAAGCAGAGTAAGTCAAGCCCGTTTCTGAAAGAGAGGTAACTTATACTCAGAGTCAGTTACCATGGTAACTTACTCTGTGAACCTAACCTGGTCGGGAGCAGGTTTTCTTCGGTAAACCCAGAGTTTCTTTCGGTCTCCTCCCCTTTTTTAAAGAGGAAGTCGTGTTTAAACACCTCATTCATTCTTTCAGTACATTCTTATTAATAAAATTAATCTTTTATTAATAAATAAAATATTGCTATTTTTACAGCAGTTTTTTTCTTTTTCTTTTTTAAAAAAGATGAAGTCTATATACTGTAACTACTTTACTGGCAACTGAAAATACAGTAGCAGATTACATTGACGTGCGGTCTTGGGTAGGCCTGCCAAAATTCAAAAATAAAAATGTTTATTAAATAATAAAATTGTATTTGTATTTTTACTTTTTATTCTTGTGATTTATATATGCAATACGTGTGTTATTCAAATTGTTTAGACGTTATTATGACAAATGTAGCAGTTAGGCATAATCAAATAAAAACAAATGGTAGAATAAGCAGTGCTTTTACTGTCCATTCATTGCAGACGACAAGCGAAAAACCCATGTTGCGCATGCGCACTTCGATCCTGTATTCTTTAACATGTACGGCAAAAAGCACAAATCTGCCGTGCCTTTGGCCGTAAATATGCTATGCCAGTAAACATCTCCATTACAAATCAGACGTGGACCAATTAAAATCGAGATATTACTGGACATTTGCGCAGCTAACGTCATTAACGTTACTTGCGCCACAGACCACACCCAATGACCACACCTAGCCTACATGCCTAATCCCCGCCAAATTAAAAGTGAAAATGACAGCACCGTCCATGAACACGATCACGGAGTTAAAACATTTTTCCAAGCTCGATTTTATTTCAAAATCTGAATTAATATCAAGAGGGAGGTCTACGCCAGCCTTAGATGGACTAGTGCAGCAAAAGGGCCCAAAAATGGTCTGATCGTTTCAAACAGACTGGTATGGAAGAAAAGATTGGCTATGTGGCTGTGCTAACAATCAGCGGCTGTACTGCTATCCCTGCCTGCTTTTTTCAACGAGTCGGACTGTTTGGACTTCAACGGGATATTGTGATTTGAACAACCTGCCCGCAGCTTTAACTAAGCATGAAAAGTCGTCAGCTCACATCCAGTGTCAAATTACACTGAGAACCTTTGGAAAATCTCGGATCGACCATGCACTTGACGAGCAAAGGAGGCTGACTATAACCTACCACAGTGAAAAGGTACAGGAAAACAGAGAGGTTTTGAAGGATCTGTAAGGCCCGTGAAATTGGTCCAATGGAGGTTTTCCAATAACACAGGGAAGGTCTCACGTGCTCTGTCCTCACTCATGCAAAGTATTGGTTGGTTAAATTTACAATACATTTAGTTATGTATTCTCTCGTTTATTTCATCTGACTCCATAAATGAAAGGGTTTTAATGATATCTGTGGATCATTAATCATGGGTGAATGTTTGACTATTCCGTTTAACTCTTCAATGAAAATAATATCAAAGTCAGATAGAATAATCAAATGTAACAATTTATTATGTCAGGTAAATGTATCATGCCAATTCCATAATCAATTCAAAGATAATCGATACAAAACATCAAATGCTCTGGAATAGAGAGAAGATGCAAACCCAACATTAAGAAATACGTGAGGCTGAGAGATCTATATCTCTCAGCCTAACGGACCGATCTCAAGTACAGAAAAGGCCTCGATCTCCCTGCTGCAATTCCTTAAATAGACAAACCTTTTACCTGGAAACATGTAACAATAGAAATTTGCATGCAGTGGTCGCATCTTCATGGGGGTGTGGGACCATTTGCTTAGAGACCACCTTCCTTTGTAAATCAGTTATCCATAAGCTCTTAAAAACCTTATTACCTTTTGTTTTATCTATCTGGATATGAGATATCTGTACCAGTCGCACTGTGACATTTTAAATGATACCAAACATGAAAATACTTTGTGATAATCATTCACATTAAACTATACATTTTCTTGGGTGATTTCAGCTGATCGTCTGAGCATGAGAGACAGGGGTGAGGGGAGAGGGAAAAGGATGTAGATTAGATGACTCGGAGGTGAGACTTTCGTCTCGATGGTGCATGAGAGCCAGTTCAAATGCTAATCTCCAGAGAGGTCCTTTTGTCCTCTCAGGGCCTGGTCACCCCCAAAACAGACTGTTTGGAATTTCCTAATTTATCAATTCTTACAGTTTTCCCTCCTTGACTCCGTGGGTCAAATTCAAATGAGCTCCTATGGAGTCACTGATAAACGTCTGTTGTCATTCTTGAGACGTCACCCAAAAATTGTCTTTTCAATGTTAGCATCTGTAGAAGCTTGCAGAGGGCTGTGTTCACCAGCAGAACACCTGGTCTCACCAGATGTATGTTGCTTGAGTCCAGCAGGTGGACGAATGCATTCAGGTTCTCTTCCTGTGATGCGAGCAAAGTTCGTCGAGTCAATCTGGACCTTTGTTACTTGTTCAGTTGGCGTGTCATTCTTCCATGGAGAAACTTCTGCTTCTCTGGCACCTTCTCCACGATGATGATCTGACCCTTCTTGACCAATCCTGTCACCTCCAGCGGTGCGGTTGTCTGGGCAGACCTCAGTGGATGAAGGGCTTCTCCTTAGTTCACACTGCTTTGTGTGAAAAGCTTGAGACACCTGAAAAGCATCTTAAATGTCCACTTCACGATTGAGCACTTATGAACTTGAAGTCGTATGGAAATGCATGGGAACACATAATGCAACAAAACAAAATCATGTCATGTCTAATATAAAATATCATGTTCATGTCAGCAAGTGCGAATGGTACATCTGGTCTCAAATGTTTCTCAGGGTCATCTAGAAGGGTCTCATTTTTAAATATCCAATTCTTCACTCCCACTGTGATGTTAAATGGTAGTGGATTTTAATTATTCTTGATCTGAATTATTCAAAGGAAATGCAGCAAGAGGTCGGTGTAACCTAAATAAATAACAGCAATAATAATATGCAATATAATAAGCACTTTGTTCATGAATCCCTCCAATGCAAGCCACCTATGCAGATCTAAGAAGTGACTTGGAACATGTTTAAGCATATAAGAATGGAGATTGTTCATTCATTGAATTAGTCAATGGAAATGCAGAAATCAAAATAAGTTTCAGAAATGTTTTTCTGAACTACTCAAAGGAAATCAAAATAAGTTTCAGAATTATTCAAATGAAATGCAGAAAGCAAAATAAGTTTCAGAAATGCAGAAAGAGGTCGGTGTAAACCAATCAATGGTTTTGTGTCACGGTTCATGAATTCACTGGTTTCTTCGTGTCTCGTGTATTTGTTGTTTTGTGTGTGTGAGTGTGTGTGAGTGGGCGTGGCTGCTCGTTCAGTTGATCAGCACTCCACCTGATCTCATTCCCCTCATCAGCTACCATCAATCATCTCTGCTATATAAACTCATCACACTCTCCTTTCCCTGTCAGATCGTTGGTTTTGGTGTCCTCAGTGTGTTGTCGTCGTCTGCTCTTCCGGTTCCAGTTCCTGTTCCAGTTCGTGTCCTGTTCGGTGTTTTCATGGTGTTCGTCGTGTTGGATGTTCACTTCACTGGATTCACCGTCACCTGTCTTCACCTCCACGCTGACCATCAAGTCCCTGCGCCACCAGCCCACCCGTGTGTTATTGCTGTGTCTTCTGACCTTCAAATAAAGAGTTTACTTGCATATTGCTTCCGCCTCTGAGTTATGACAGAACGATCTGACCAAACGATGGGAGCAGCAAGTGGATCCTCTTCGCTTGATGACTTCATCAGAGTAACCATTTCTCGGATAGAGGCTCAAGAGAGGACATCTACGGAGTCGGGTCGGGCCATTCAAGCTCTCGTGGCGCAGGTGTCCGAGCTCACCCAGCAGCTTCAACATCTACGAGCTCCCACTGCGCCACCACCCACACCGGCCACTCCCCCAGTTCCACCATCAGGCGCCTCCCAGTCAGAACCCCGTCTACCGGTCCCAGAACCCTACAGTGGTGAGCCGAATTTTTGCAGAGCTTTTCTAACACGCTGTACTATGCATTTCTCTCTGCAACCCAGAACATTTGCCACAGAACAAAGCAAAGTGGCATTCGTACTCACACTACTGACTGGGAGGGCAGCTCTGTGGGGGACGGCGGTGTGGGAGAATCAAGATCCGTGTTGTGCCTCGTTCCAGACACTCGCCGCCGAGATGAAGATGGTGTTTGACCGCGCGGTCGCGGGAAGAGAAGCAGCACGAACCCTGGCGGATCTCAAGCAAGGAAGCAGATCCGTATCAGATTATGCCATTGAGTTCCGGACCTTGGCGGCTGAGTGTCAATGGAACGAGGAAGCGCAGTGGGACATGTTCCTGCATGGGCTGGCTGACCGCGTCCTGAGAGAAATCTACGCGTTGGATTTACCCGCTACACTCAACGGACTCATCGACCTGGCGCTTCGCGTGGATTCTCGTCTCTCTCGTGTTGAACGGATGAAGTTACCGGTTCGGGCTTCAACCACCGTGGAGACCACGCAAGCCAGCGGCGGGGACGCGGTCAGCCCCGTCTACGATCACGAGCCCATGCAGGTCGGGCGAGCTCGGCTTTCCCGGGAGGAGAAGGAAAGGCGGAGATCCCAGGGCCTTTGCCTGTACTGTGGGACTGCTGGTCACTTCGCGTACAACTGCCCGGTAAAAGGGCAAGCCCGGCAGTAAATCTGAGGCTACTGTCGGGTGGGATCTCCGCTGAGAAGACCTCATCAACATCAACTCTCCTTCCGGTAAGACTTAGATGGTCAGCCAACACTCACGACTGTCTTGCACTTTTGGATTCCGGGGCAGAAGGTAACTTCATGGACTACACATTCGCTCACAAGATTCACGTTCCCCTGTTACCACTCACCCATTCCATTGCTGTGCACGCCCTCAACGGTCAAGCCCTTCCCACCATCGCATTCACCACTGGACCCATTACACTCACTGTATCCGGCAATCACACAGAGACTACCTCATTTTACATCCTGGACTCCCCCCTGGCACCTGTTGTTCTCGGTCACCCCTGGCTAATCAAGCATAACCCAAAATTGACTGGCAGCAGAGATCAGTGTTGGAGTGGAGCAGTTTTTGTCATGAGTCCTGTCTTGCGTCTGCCTGTCCGTCTGTTATTGTTTCTGCTTTTCAGGAGGAGGCAGTGGATTTATCAAACGTGCCCACGGAGTATCTGGACCTGAAGGAAGTGTTCAGTAAGTCTCGGGCTGCTTCTCTCCCTCCGCATCGTCCCTATGACTGTGCAATAGATCTACTGCCAGGTACGTCTCCGCCTAAAGGCAAGCTTTACTCTCTATCTATTCCCGAGAGGGAGGCCATGGAGAAATATATTTCTGATTCTCTGGCATCCAAATTCATCCGACCTTCCTCTTCTCCTGCGGGGGCGGGGTTCTTTTTTGTGGGGAAGAAGGACGGTTCTCTGCGACCTTGCATTGATTACCGAGGGCTGAATAACATCACGGTAAAGAATACTTATCCTTTGCCGTTGATGTCTTCAGCCTTCGAGAGGTTGCAGGGAGCGTCGGTCTTCACAAAACTGGACTTACGTAACGCTTATCATTTGGTCCGCATCAGGAAGGGGGATGAATGGAAGACTGCGTTTAACACCCCCAGGGGGCACTTTGAATATTTGGTTATGCCTTTCGGGCTGTCCAATAGTCCAGCAGTCTTCCAGGCACTCGTCAATGACGTGCTGAGAGACATGGTCGATCAGTTCATTTATGTCTACCTGGATGACATATTGATTTTTTTCTTCGTCTCTCCAGGAACATGTTCAGCACGTCAGACGAGTGCTTCAGAGGTTGTTAGAGAATGGTCTTTTTGTCAAGGCGGAGAAATGCGCTTTTCATGCACAGTCTGTTCCTTTCTTAGGGTACATTGTGTCGTCTGAGGGGATGCGTATGGATCCTGAGAAGGTTAAGGCTGTGGTGGATTGGCCAAGTCCAGATTCCCGTAAGGCCCTACAGAGGTTTCTGGGGTTCGCCAATTTTTACCGGCGGTTCATTCGCAATTTCAGCCAACTAGCCTCACCTCTGACCGCCTTGACCTCCCCCAGAACTACGTTCAGGTGGTCAGACGCAGCCGAGGCTGCGTTTGCCAAACTGAAAGGCCGCTTTGTTTCAGCCCCCATCCTAGTTACCCCTGATCCATCACGTCAGTTCATGGTGGAGGTCGACGCGTCAGAGGTGGGGGTAGGTGCAGTGTTATCCCAACGTTCTCCTACAGACGACAGAATGCATCCGTGCGCGTTTTTGTCTCATCGTTTGTCCCCTGCCGAACGTAATTATGATATTGGTAACAGAGTGTTGTTGGCAGTCAAGTTAGCATTGGAAGAGTGGCGTCACTGGTTAGAAGGGTCGGGGGTACCTTTTATCGTATGGACCGATCATAAGAATCTGGAATACATTAGAACCGCTAAAAGATTGAACTCTAGGCAGGCTCGGTGGGCACTTTTTTTCGGACGTTTTGACTTTACTCTCTCGTACCGCCCGGGCTCCAAAAACATCAAGCCCGATTCTTTGTCACGTATTTTTGACCATTCCGATCGCCCGTCTACTCCCGAGTGCATTTTTCCGGAGTCCCTAATTATCTCCACACTCTCATGGGAGGTCGAATCGAAGGTCAGAACGGCCTTAGAAGGGGTAACGCCTCCGCCCGGTTGTCCACCGAACCGGTTATTTGTGCCAGAGCAATTACGGTCCAACGTCATTCAGTGGGGTCATTGTTCCAATGTGGCTTGTCATCCAGGAGTCAGTCGTACCACGTCTTTAGTTAAGCAACGATTTTGGTGGCCACGTATGGCTCGTGACGTTCACAGTTTTGTTTTGGCTTGCTCAGTTTGTGCCACTGGTAAGACTTCCAATCGACCCCCAGATGGGCTCCTTCAACCGCTGCCGATCCCTTCGAGACCCTGGTCCCACATCGCTCTAGATTTTATCACCGCCCTCCCACCCTCTCGGGGTAACACGGTAGTTTTGACCGTGGTGGACCGATTCTCGAAGGCGGTCCATTTCATTCCCTTGCCCAAATTACCCTCAGCCAAGGAGACAGCGGTAACAGTCGTTGACCACGTCTTTCGGCTACATGGCCTCCCGACAGACGTGGTCTCCGACAGAGGACCCCAATTTGTGTCCAAATTTTGGCAAGAATTTTGTAGATTACTGGGTGCGACTGTTAGTCTGTCCTCAGGGTTTCATCCCCAGAGCAATGGCCAAACTGAGAGAGCCAACCAGGATTTGGAGAGAACGTTGCGATGTTTGGTCTCCAAGAATCCTTCCTCATGGAGTCAACGACTGTCAATGGTGGAGTACGCCCACAATTCGTTACCAGTATCATCTACGGGCCTATCGCCGTTTAAATGTAGTCTAGGTTACCAGCCACCAATTTTTCCTAGTCTGGAATCCGAAGTCGCGGTCCCCTCCGCTCACGCCTTTGTCCAGAGGTGTCGCCACACTTGGACTAGAGCCCGCGAGACTCTACTCCAAGCTGGAGAGCGCACCAAGGCTAAAGCCGATCGCCACCGATCTAAGCCTCCCGTATACGTCGTTGGTCAAAAAGTGTGGCTTTCTACTAAGAACATTCCTCTCCGCTCCGTCTCTAATAAGCTAGCTCCCAAATTTATTGGCCCATTCACTGTCACCAAGATCATTAGCCCGGTGGCAGTCCGCCTCAAACTCCCTCCAGTGTACAGGAGGATTCATTCCGTCTTCCATGTTTCCAAAATCAAGCCCGTGTTTCATTCTCAGTTTAATCCGCCCGTCCCGGTTCCCCCCCCCCGCCGCGTCTCGTAGAAGGGGAACCTACGTATTCGGTTAATCGCATTCTGGACTCAAGGCGGAGGGGACGCGGATTCCAGTACTTGGTGGACTGGGAGGGTTACGGTCCGGAGGAGAGGAGTTGGGTTCCTGCCAGAGACATCCTGGATCACTCTCTTATCGATGATTACAATCGACAGGTAAGGGAGTCTGGGGACGCCAGGAGGCGTTCCTAGGAGAGGGGGTACTGTCACGGTTCATGAATTCACTGGTTTCTTCGTGTCTCGTGTATTTGTTGTTTTGTGTGTGTGAGTGTGTGTGAGTGGGCGTGGCTGCTCGTTCAGTTGATCAGCACTCCACCTGATCTCATTCCCCTCATCAGCTACCATCAATCATCTCTGCTATATAAACTCATCGCACTCTCCTTTCCCTGTCAGATCGTTGGTTTTGGTGTCCTCAGTGTGTTGTCGTCGTCTGCTCTTCCGGTTCCTGTTCCAGTTCGTGTCCTGTTCGGTGTTTTCATGGTGTTCGTCGTGTTGGATGTTCACTTCACTGGATTCACCGTCACCTGTCTTCACCTCCACGCTGACCATCAAGTCCCTGCGCCACCAGCCCACCCGTGTGTTATTGCTGTGTCTTCTGACCTTCAAATAAAGAGTTTACTTGCATATTGCTTCCGCCTCTGAGTTATGACATTTTGTGTGTTTGTGTGAGTGTTTTTTAGAATGTCAGTGTGTGTTTTGGTCTGTGTGTGTGTGTGTGTGTGTGTGTGTGTGTGTCTGTGACAGAGAGTGTGTTTGAGAGTGTGTGTTGATCTGGCTAAGTCACAGTCGATGAGTTGAATTGTGAATTTTGTAATGATCCATTTTAATTATGTTTCTGTTATTAGTGGTAAGTTGAGAAATCAGGGGCCCTCTGATTTTCCAACTCCCACCAACAATCATAGAGTTTGAAATTTAATGGCAGGTCTGCCTTAGAATTTGTCTTGATTAGTGACTGTAGCCATTCAGTTGTCCATGTGTGTTGCATTAGTTGGCAGTTTGTTGTGAATAGCGTATGCTATTCTCTGTGTCTCTGTTAGACCATGATCATGGGATCAGCTTTACCATCCTCTGTGTGTGAAGCTATCTGGATCTTTTTGTGTGAAGATGACACATCTTCTTATTATGTGTAGTGTTCATTTGTGAGGGTATAGTGATGGAGGTGTGTGTTCAGTCAGTGTTCATGTGTAGGAGATGGGTGGAAAATAATCTATAACAATTGTGTTGCAAATTTAGTTCCAGTTCTAAACTGGGAGGCTATATTTACGTAGTGTTGTACTATTGTGAGTGTGAATGGCCTCTTGAAGTGTCTTTTCACCCATCTCCGGAGGTTATGTTCTAACAATTCCGCTGTCCTGGCCTCCATCCAGGTGGGGTCCGGCCCATCCTGGCTAACGTCCTCCGAGGAATTTGCAGAAGTAAACCTGAGACATAAAACAGAGGAGTGCGAACCACAGATAATTCCAATATTTCAAAAGCATTAAATTCAGACGTGTGGAATTCTTTTACTTGTTCCATTATCATGTCAATTGCAATTTTAATTCCAGATGTCACATGAAACCGAGTTTCATTGACCAAGTCTGAATTGTTGCTGTTGTCTCAGTGTGTACACCTGAAGCTGCTTTTCCAGTTCAGCCTTCAGTCTGCTGCATGTGCAATGCTCATTGCTTTCTCTCACTACAGCCAGATCTCTGAGTTGTCTGGTTAGCATTTGCGGTTTATGGTGTCGTTCACACATTTTAGTTAGTGCAGATATTTTTTGACCTGCAAAAAACTGTGGTACTTTTTAGCATTTCACACCCTCCTTGTAAATTTACTTCTCTGATTAATTAGATTTTAGTTGTTGCACAATTTTGGTTTGCTATTACCTGTGCCACACAATTCTAGCCGTGTACCGCCCCTTTTTGGCACTGGGTAGCACACAAATGAAATTCTGTTTCAGAAATTCCATTTTAGTGACGAAAGTCACCCTTCTCCAATTATTGTCCTGCTCGGCGAGTGTAATATAATGTTTATTATAATTCAAGTTATAATATAATTATAAGATCTACATTCGCTGTTTCTCTTATTTCTTTTCTAGGTTTCAAATACATTTTCTTCTCATTTAGTCTTTTAAATGGCCATTTTAACGTTTGGTTATTCTATTTACTCTTACTTTATATTTTTCCGTTTATAGACAAGGAAAACTATATTGCTCCGAGTTCCTTACCCAGGTCTCCGACACAAGTGGCCAGTCCCGAAGATCAGGAGCAGAGGCAGTTGGCTAATTCTCTAGGATTTTGCCGAACACGCACAACAATCAAAGAGACTTTTTCATAGCCCCCTTGGGTGCCCTTCAAGATCTTAATTCAATTGTTTTACTTTAGTAGGTTTGTCACATGCCTGTCCTGTCTTGTTATGCACATGGGTGTTTTGTTATTTTGGGCCATGTGCTCGTGTCTATTGTCTAGCCCTTCCCATCTTGTTATCTGATTATTGGTTAATTTGTCCCACCTGTGTATCTCGTTACCCTCCTTTGTTTGTTCCCCTATTTAGTCTCCTTGTGTTTGTAGTCTTGTGCTGGTTCGTTGTCCTTGTTGCGTGTTCCTGGAGCTCTGTGTTTTTTGAGTTTGTTACCCTGTCTGCATGTCATCAATAAATTCCTCTGCATTTGAATCCTCGTCTCATATTCATCCGTTACGTGACAGAACGAACCAGCCAAATATGTGGATTCAGCGGAGTGAAATTTTTTCTGGTGAGGATAAGGGATCTTCAGTTTCCTTGTTTGAATATTTCGCCAGATGCGCTCAAAGGACTATGGAGGAGGAGAGGACCATGGCAGATGATGGTCAGCAGAAAGGCAAGCCTTCACCGCTGGTCCCGAAACGGAGGAGAGGAAGGAAGAACTCCTCCGTGACTGTTCCGGTGATCCCGAGTCCGGTGGTCCCAGTTCCGGTGGTCCCGAGTCCGGTGGTCCCAGTTCCGGTGGTCCCGAAACGGAGGAGGAGAAGGAAAACTTCCTCCATGCCAGTTCCGGTGGTCCCGAGTCCGGTGGTCCCAGTTCTGGTGGTCCCAGTTCCGGTGGTCCCAGTTCCGGTGGTCCCAGTCTCGGAGGTTCATGTGCAGTCTGAGATAGACAGAGCAGCTGAGACTCTGTTGGATTACTTCGAAAAACTATACAGGATCCTAGAGTTTCCCAGAACTGTCCACGTCACATCTGCCGATCCAGAGACTGTCCACGTCACGTCTGCCCAGCCAGAGCCTGTTCAGGTCACGTCTGCCCAGCCAGAGACTGTTCACGTCATGCCTGCCGAGCCTGTGTCTTCAGACAAGATGGCCGCCACCGAGCCTGTTCACGTAACGCCTGCCGAGCCTGGGTCTTCGGACAAGATGGCCGCCGCCGAGAGTGTACACGTCACGTTTGCCGAGCCTGTGTCCCCTGACAAGATGGCCGCAGTCGAGCCTGGGTCTGTTCCTGAGCCTGAGCCGGTGGTGTCTGTTCCTGAGCCTGAGCCGGTGGAGCCTGAGCCGGTGGTGTCTGTTCCTGAGCCTGAGCCGGTGGTGTCTGTTCCTGAGCCTGAGCCGGTGGTGTCTGTTCCTGAGCCTGAGCCGGTGGTGTCTGTTCCTGAGCCTGAGCCGGTGGTGTCTGTTCCTGAGCCTGAGCCGGTGGTGTCTGTTCCTGAGCTGGTGGTGTCTGTTCCTGAGCCTGAGCCGGTGGTGTCTGTTCCTGAGCCGGTGGTGTCTGTTCCTGAGCCTGAGCCGGTGGTGTCTGTTCCTGAGCCTGAGCCGGTGGTGTCTGTTCCTGAGCCTGAGCCGGTGGTGTCTGTTCCTGAGCCTGAGCCGGTGGTGTCTGTTCCTGAGCCTGAGCCGGTGGTGTCTGTTCCTGAGCCTGAGCCGGTGGTGTCTGTTCCTGAGCCGGTGGTGCCAGTTCCTGAGCCTGAGCCGGTGGTGCCAGTTCCTGAGCCTGAGCCGGTGGTGCCAGTGCCTGAGCCGGTGGTGCCAGTTCCTGAGCCCGAGCCGGTGGTGTCTGTTCCTGAGCCCGAGCCGGTGGTGTCTGTTCCTGAGCCCGAGCCGGTGGTGTCTGTTCCTGAGCCGGTGGTGCCCGTTCCTGAGCCTGAGCCGGTGGTGCCCGTTCCTGAGCCCGAGCCGGTGGTGCCAGTTCCTGAGCCCGAGCCGGTGGTGCCAGTTCCTGAGCCCGAGCCGGTGGTGTCTGTTCCTGAGCCTGAGCCGGTGGTGCCAGTTCCTGAGCCCGAGCCGGTGGTGTCTGTTCCTGAGCCCGAGCCGGTGGTGCCAGTTCCTGAGCCCGAGCCGGTGGTGCCTGTTCCTGAGCCGGTGGTGTCTGAGCCGGTGGTGTCTGTTCCTGGGCCGGTGGTATCTGTTCCTGAGTCGGTGGTGTCTATTCCTGAGTCTGAGCCGGTGGTGTCTGTTCCTGAGTCGGTGGTGTCTATTCCTGAGTCTGAGCCGGTGGTTCCTGTTCCCTGGCCGCCCGAGGGGTCGTCTCCGCCCTGGCCGCCCGAGGGGTCGTCTCCGCCCTGGCCGCCCGAGGGAAAGTCTCCACCCTGGCCACCCGAGGGAGAGTCTCCGCCCTGGCCGGCCGATGGACTGTCTTCTCCACCCTGGCCGCCAGATGGACTGTCTGCTCTGCCCTGGTCTCCCGAACATTGTGCCTTCTGAACTGTCCATTCCCCTTGTTCCACCCTGGTCTGTCCCTCCCGTCCCGCCCTGGTCTGTCCCTCCCGTCCCGCCCTGGTCTGTCCCTCCCGTCCCGCCCTGTTCTGTCCCTCCCGTCCCGCCCTGGTCTTATGGAGCGTCTGGTAGCCGCTCCGTAGGGAGGGGGTAATGTCACATGCCTGTCCTGTCTTGTTATGCACATGGGTGTTTTGTTATTTTGGGCCATGTGCTCGTGTCTATTGTCTAGCCCTTCCCATCTTGTTATCTGATTATTGGTTAATTTGTCCCACCTGTGTATCTCGTTACCCTCCTTTGTTTGTTCCCCTATTTAGTCTCCTTGTGTTTGTAGTCTTGTGCTGGTTCGTTGTCCTTGTTGCGTGTTCCTGGAGCTCTGTGTTTTTTGAGTTTGTTACCCTGTCTGCATGTCATCAATAAATTCCTCTGCATTTGAATCCTCGTCTCATATTCATCCGTTACGTGACAAGGTTTTGGCTCTGAATTAATCAAGCCTGTACATTTATCTAAAGTAACATTAAATTAGAAAAGAAGACATCGGAACACATCCACCCACCCAAGTCGCCAGCAAAACTCCCTGATATCAGTTGTTAACCGTCGTTAACCTCTGACGCAGCTTGTGGCAATATACGAATCCGTTAATCTATTTTGGAAAAAACAAATCTCAGAGTAATTCAGAATACATTCAAACATAACAATATTTAGTTCTCTGAAGCCTTAAATATAAAAAGGTTTTTGTTTCAGGATTAATGAGATGCATTCGCTGTTTCTGATTTTCAAATTCATTGTGAATCACATTAGTCACCAAATTCAGCACAGACACACGTTTAATTCGGTTCACAGGATACATGGCCTAGAATACAACATCTACAACCTTTACCTAAGTGTTCCAAATACCCCCACAGCAAAACAATAGAATACAACATCTATATCACCTTTGCTTAAGTATTTCAAATACACTTACAGTAAAGCAATCCTGTGTTAAAGAATAAACTTTAAATTAGCCTATGTGCATGTTGTAGCACAAACAACCAAAATGTGTTCTATGTGCACGATGTGTTAAGCACAATTTCAAATTTTGAAAATGCAGACAGGTTCAATGAATTTAGATGTTAAATTATTAAGCTATTTGCTATTGGGCTGCTACCCAACTAGCAAATGACGCTAATAGCTGAGGGCCTTGAGTGACCAAAGTTGTCAGGTCAGTAAGAGTTTTAGATGCATTTGAGCTTTGGTTACTTGCTGAGTGCTGGTTCGTGTCATTAGATTGTGATTGTCTGCGTTTTATGAAATAGGGTGGAGGTCTGCCTCTGCCCAGTGACCAACACTTTTCCTCTGTATGGCCTGTTTTGTGACAGGAATTACAGAATCTGTTCAGTTTGCCACAGTGTGGTTTTCTGAATTCTCCTGTAGATGGAGGATTTTCATGACATTCTAACACAGCTACCTCACCATGCATTTGTTTCCGTGACTCAATTCTTGTTGCCCAGCTAACAATACCTTCGAATGTATTTTTTGCTGGAGAAGCACCACACATGAGTGATTGCTGTACACGCGGCCCTGCATTTGTAAGCAGGAATTCAAGGAGAACTACATTGTTGTGGTTAACACCTTCAATTCCAGAATACTCCTCAAAAAGTTCAAACATATTTTCTGCATATGTCTCAAACGATTCTTCAGTACTCTGTTTCCGATTGAAAATCAATTCCCATCCAACAGGACTACAACCACGCAGCTCGCGAAGGCATTGTTTTAGTCTATTCAAGATTTCGCTCTCAGGCTCATTTTGATGCATTGACTGCACAATGGTGCCCGTCATCAAAACCTGTGGTATCTTATAGTTCAGAACATCTGGAATTGAGCTGATAACAATTTGCCAAATATCTTTTGGTTCGAGCTGAAATGCATGTTTTAGACTAACAATGCGTCTCCACCATGGTTCGAATGGCCCTTTCAAAGGGAATGGTCCGATCTCTGCTTTAAACAAGCTACATTCAGTTACTGTTAAAGGACGCCGAATGGTTGACTCTGTGCCGTTTGGGTGCCGTACCACCTTAAGGGCTGAAACAGGCACTCTTTTCATAACCTTGTCACGTGCTTCATCTGTCTGGAAAGATACGAGATCATTAGAGCAGGCTGCCTCATCTAAGAAGTGTACATTTTTAGCCCAATCGCTGTTAAGCTTTTTGGGAGACTTGCTTTTAGCATTTAGCTTAGCCTTGAGATCTGCAATGGTCTCTTTGTGATTTTTACACATTTCAGTCAGGGCTAACTGCTCAGCTAGTAATTTCTCTAGCTGTGTTTGAAGATCTTGAATCTTTTCCTCAGACTTTTGTGCCTCTGCATTTTTAGAATGCACTTCTTCACATTTAGCATCCATAAGCGAAGACAGAAATTTTGTTGACTCATTTAGCCTTTTATAACTTATGAAGTTTAAAGCCTCAATTATTTCACCATGTTTTGATTTCTTCTGTTTACTACCCACTGCTTTCCACCAAGTGAAAATTTAATTGTCAATAGCATCCAATAGCAGACCTTTTCTACTTAGTTTGTACAGTGTAGGCTCAACCTTTTCAGCCCATAATGTAAACAGGACATTATCAGTACACATGATTTCACAATAATGGGACTACTTAGATTATTCTGATACTTCTAATATCTGTTTCATACAATTCATGCAAATGGAGACTTTCCCTCCCAGTCAGCCAGTGACACAAAACAAGGGTTAAGCGTTTTGGGCGCAGCATGGCTTTAGCATTTAGCATTAAAGTTAGCCTTGAGCGTTTTGAAAGCAACATGGACAATAGCATTTAGCATTAGCCTTGGGCGCAGCATGGCTTAGCATTGACAATAGCATTTAGCATTAGCCTTGAGCGTTTTTAGCCTGTAAATCATATCATCCTGTTTTCCCAAAATTTTCTTTCCATAAACAATGCATCGGTCTGCCTTTTCATTTTTAGAATCACGTGTTTTCCGATCGTTTACAAACTTAGACTTGTCTTTCTGTTGTTTGCTCATTGTCATCAAGTGTTGCTAGTGTTTAAACAAAGCCAACACAACAATGGCCAGAAAACATGCGGCTGATTTTTAAAACTTTTAGGCTTTACATTTTCAGCTCTTCATCGAGTTATTAATTATTTGGAAGATGTTATTCTCATTTTAGGTTTCGTTTCTTGTTGCTTAGGCAAAACAAGAAGATCTTTAAAATCGAATCATTCTTCATCTGGCTGCCCCATCAAACATTTCTTGAATATTTCTAAAATGCAAAGAAAATTGACTTACCACAACCGCAGAAGAAAGAGAAGATGTTCAAGACTCTTGTTGATATTAAAGTCTCAATACTTGCCGGAAAGGACGTTTCTCGTGAATCTGTTTTGATCTGTTTTGAGATCACGTCGAGGGCACCATTTTGTAAGGCCCGTGAAATTGGTCCAATCTGCCGGTTCGCCAATACACAGGGAAGGTATCACGTGTTCTGTCCTTACTCGTGCAAAATTTGAATAGACAAACCTTTTACCTGGAAACATGTAACAATAGAAATTTGCATGCAGTGGTCGCATCTTCATGGGGGTGTGGGACCATTTGCTTAGAGACCACCTTCCTTTGTAAATCAGTTATCCATAAGCTCTTAAAAACCTTATTACCTTTTGTTTTATCTATCTGGATATGAGATATCTGTACCAGTCACACTGTGACATTTTAAATGATACCAAACATGAAAATACTCTGTGATAATCATTCACATTAAACTATACATTTTCTTGGGTGATTTCAGGTGATCGTCTGAGCATGAGAGACAAGGGTGAGGGGAGAGGGAAAGAGATGTAGATTAGATGACTCGGAGGTGAGACTTTCGTCTCGATGGTGCATGAGAGCCAGTTCAAATGCTAATCTCCAGAGAGGTCCTTTTGTCCTCTCAGGGCCTGGTCACCCCCAAAACAGACTGTTTGGAATTTCCTAATTTATCAATTCTTACACATGTCAACTACACATCCTAATTTTACAGTTCTATATTTTGATATTGTGCATATCACCTGGGCATTAAAAAATAGATATATCATGCTTATTTAAATGATGTATACAGTTGTAATAATAGGCTACATAATGTTCCATTTGAACTAAGATTACAATTTTAAAACATAATTTAAACATAATTTTTTTCAATTTACAGGTTTCAATATTAATACTAAGTTTACATATGACTCAGTAAAGCCCTGACATTCGGATCTATTTATTTAATGAATCATAATGCGATCGTATTATTAAACGCACTATTATTATGTTTGAGACATCAACCACTGGTCAATGACCATAATGTTTGTATAAACTGTAGGTAACAACTGGTAAAATGTACATTTAGGTCATAAAAACCGTAATATTTTCTTCTCAGCCATGTCAACAATTATCCGTGAGTGAAATCTCCTCCCATCTGTTGTCTGATTGGCCTTTCGCAAGGATTCCTGGGTAGTTAAAGTGCGTGAAGCCTGCATCTATGCGGGCTTCGCGGAAGACCGCTTCAAGGGTACAAAGGGGGCGCTGCTGAGCACACTTCAGAGCGGTAAAATGCTGAATGGGACGGCCTACGGACTCGTAGACTCAGCGAGCACGCGCAATTCAAGTCCACGAGACCGAAAGTCCGCATGAAGTGCGCCATTTGGGACAGGGCCCCAATTCAAAAGCTGCACACTTCGGAGGTCGCATTTGAAGGCTGATTGCGTCACCGCGGCGTGATGAAGGCTAAAGCGACGCCAAATGCACCCTTCGTTTCCCCGTGAAAGGAAGGATACATAAATGGACACTTATCCTACCCCATAATTCATCGCGCGACGGTGACAACAGCATTTTTATTAAAAAAAATTACGGCCGAGAGTTCGCTGGTGGACGGCAAATTCACAATGTAAGTATTATGTTTTCATTTACTCAAATAGCTAGTGAAACCACAGTTAAAAGCCACAAGTTTTTATATAAACTTCATCTTAACTCCATCACCATTGCGTGGCTTCATTTGTCAGGTGGTCTGAGGCAAAACTTGTGCTAATATTAGTTTAATAATTGTTTCCGGGAGCAAGGAGCAGACAGCTCAATTTATTAAACTGCAATTAAAAAATAAATAAACTAAATAAATTCAATTTTATTGTAATATTTTCAGTAGTCTGTCTAACTTGTATAAATAAGAAATATCACTCACCCTATAAAGCCTACAACAATAAGAAAAGCAGTAGATAAGGCAATGGGGTTTCACTTTTACGTGTTTTTGTAGTGCTGTCAAGCTATGTCTACAAAGGTTTTAACCAAATTTGAGTATTCATGAATATGATTTTAAAAATACAAAGTAAGAAAGTTGAGATCACATCTTTGCTGAAATGAATTGTGCTGTTGTTATTAACAAGCCATGGTTAATTTGCTCTGCCTTACGATTGCACGTGTCCTGGGACAGGTGATGGTGTGAGTGGGAAACCCACTACTGAAACTTGGCCCTGGTTTGTCCTCATGGATGAGATGTTGGGACAGAGGCTTTTCACCCTCATTGCCTCAATCCCTGAGGACACACCAGGGCCGAGTTCAGCAGTGTGTGACCAAGAAGAGGAGGAGCAGACGAGTTTTTGGACTTGATTAGAGAAGACATGGGACTGCAGAGGCGAGGAGAGCACAAGAGAGAATGGACAGGCTGTTTTCTCCTCTTGAAAGAATGATTGAGAAATATGTATATATATATATTTTCACTTATATTTTTTATAAGTGAAAATCTTCGAGATTTTCGAGAAACTTTTCGAGAGACCTTCGAGGTCTTCGAGAAACCTCGTTTTTCTTCTTTACACTCTTTTACAAACGAACTTTTTCATTTTTATAGCGTGTGAACATATCTGGAATACTATTCTCCTTAAAAAACAATCGGATTGCTCGGATATCGCTACATATATCCAACCTTTCGAACTTCCGCTACTAGCCTTAGCCCGCTAGCATTACACGCGTGGTCGTGCCTATCGATCGACTTATTTACACCCGTATCACTGAAAGCTATAATTCGCCATTATAGCACATCTGCTATAATGGCGAATATATCGGATGTGTGTCTAACGTTACCTTTGAGTGCAGGTGAGGACACCTTCGAGCTGCATTCTGTGCAGTTAGAGCTGGAATCCGTGGAGAAGCAGATCCGCGACCTACTAGAGAGACAGGCCGAGCTACGAGATAGACGATTCACGCTTGAAACATCACGCGCCGATGCTCACAAGTCAGTGGTTAGTAACATTTTGACTCCGACCTCATCTACTCCGTGTGTTTCTCTGCCCAGGATGCGATCATCCCTGGTTTCATTCACTCCGGCACCGACACAACAACATGGACCCTGGGTGATTCCACAGCGGAAGACGCGGGCCAGGACCAGAGCTAGGACCTCTCCGCCCCTCCTGGCCTTCGAGATCTCCACCCGGAACCGCTTCTCCCCTCTACGCGAGACGGAACGCGACGCTGTGATCATCGGCAGTTCCATCGTCCGGCATGTCCATGCTTCCATAGGTAAAGGTAAGGTTCGCACTCACTGCTTTCCTGGTGCTCGTGTTCTCGATGTCGCTGCACAGGTTCCCGGGATTCTGAACGGTGACGAGCCCGTCGGAGCTGTCGTGCTGCACGCGGGAACGAACGACATCAGGCTACGGCAGTCGGAGGTTCTGAAGAAGGACTACAGGAGCCTGATCGAGACAGTACGCAGTACATCGCCTGAAACAACGATCATCGTGTCTGGACCGCTTCCCACCTACCGACTAGGACACGAAAGGTTCAGAAGATTATTTGCTCTAAATGAATGGTTAATGTCATGGTGTAATGAACAGAGACTGCTCTTTGTAAATAATTGGAATCTGTTCTGGGAGCGACCTAGGCTCTTCCGTGCTGATGGCCTTCACCCCAGCAGAATCGGAGCGGCTCTTCTGTCGGACAACATCTCCAAGACGCTACACACCATATGACTAGTAAGTCAAAGTCCAAATCACACTCTTTGCTGCCCAAACTTAATTGATATAAGTACCAATGTAGAACATTATATTGAAACTGTGTCTATTCCTCGTTTAGTGAGATCAAATAATAAATCTACTGCAGGATCTAGGAAAAATCTAATTGTGATTAAACCAGAAAATCTCAATATTAGTGAACAAAAACAATTTATAAAGCTAGGTCTTTTAAACATCAAGGTGTTCGCTTACACCTAAGGCGGTTATTGTAAATGAAATGGTCACAGATAATAGCATCGATGTACTTTGCCTTACTGAAACCTGGCTTAAACCAAATGATTATTTCGGTCTTAATGAGTCTACTCCTCCTGGATACTCCTATAAGCATGAACCCCGTCTGATTGGTCGTGGCGGGGTTGTTGCTATAATCTATAAAGATATCCTTACTGTTACTCAGAAAACAGGTCACAGGTTTAATTCGTTTGAAGTACTTGTGCTAAATGTTACTCTCTTAGATGTAAGAAAGAAATCCCTATTATCTCTAGCCTTGGCTACTGTATATAGACTGCCAGGGCCTTACACTGATTTCCTAAAAGAGTTTGCAGACTTTCTCTCAGATCTTTTGGTCAATGTCGATAAAGCATTAATTGTTGGAGATTTTAACATACATGTAGATAATTCAAATGATGCGTTAGGGGCTGCGTTTACAGATTTATTAAAGGGTACATAACATGCACAGTTTCACCTAATCTCATGTTAATCTTGAGTACCTATAGAGTAGTAGTGCATCTTTAATATCTCCAAAAAGTGTTTAGTTTTATTATATTTATGAAAGAAAAATAGAGCTTTCCGATTCTCTCCGGAAAAAGCCGAGGTCCTGGAGGCGGAGCTATAGAGTCAAGCGGTAGTGCTTGATTTCCAGCAAAAGACAGAAATCTGATCCAGTTGTACTTACATGAATGGGGTCTTTTATCACTGGGACCGCTCCACGTTTTAATAGCAAACGATTTGCAAATCCAGCGTCGACCTGGGCCTTGTTAATAAAACATTCGTCACTGAAATGACCAGAACACACAACCGCACTTGGTACACTCAGTTGCTGCCCCGGAAAAACAAACTGCATCCATTGTTCCTGTAACACTGGGTTCTTTGGAAAGCTGAACACGGTAAGCTTTCCCTCACATCCAAATACACACTTTTTTGGAGACATTCTTGAACAAATCCTATGCAGCGCTGGCTACCGATGATGTCCTGTTGAAGCGCGTTGATGTGCGCGGTCTCGCTCTCCTCTAGTCGACGTGTGCGCGGGCGCGCTTTTCAGAGAGAAATGCTCATATAAGGAGTTCCACTCTGATCTACGTCATTAGATCCACGATCGAAAAAAAACAGCCGAAACTTGCACCAACCTGGAAGTAAGATTTTCGGCACAGAAATTTTCTGTTATTCATCCAAAATATATTTTTTAAACTTTGCCCATGTTTAGCATGAGAATCCATCTCTTTAACAGTGTAAACAACTCTGAATACATGAAACACCATTGTACCCCCCCTTTAAACTCCTTTGGGGTCAAGCAAAACGTAACTGGTCCCACTCATCGTCTTAATCATACGCTAGATTTAATTATATCACATGGAACCAATCCAACCGATATAGATATTATACCGCAAAGTGATGAAGTCACTGACCATTACATGGTCACTTGCATATTACGTACCGCTGAAATTTGTCATGTTGCGCAGCGTTATCGACCAGGCAGAACAATCCTTCCAACAACTATAGATAATTTCTCAAATAGCTTACCTGATCTATCTCAGCTGCTCAGTGAACCCAAACAAACAGATGAACTAGAGGAAATGACTAGCACTATGAGCACCATTTTCTCTAGTACATTAGACATCGTTGCACCAATTAGATTAAAAAAGGTTAGAGAGAAAACTAAAGCACCATGGTACAACAGTGCTACGCATGTTCTAAAGAGAGAAACTCGTAATTTAGAGCGTAAATGGAAACAAACTAATTTAGAGGTCTTTAGAATCGCGTGGAAAGACAGTATGTCACTTTATAAAAAGGCCCTAAAAGCAGCCAGGGCTGAGCATCTCCGCAAACTAATAGAAAATAACCAAAATAATCCTAGGTTTTATTTAACACCGTGGCTAGACTAACACATAAACTGATGTCTCCTGAACAAAATATTCCGCTACAGTTTAGTAGTAATGATTTTATGAATTTCTTCACTGAGAAAATAGAAAGCATCAGAAACACAATTGTAAATGTACAATCTTTAATGGTGTCTTATGATTCAGCCTCCATTATCACCCCGCAAGAACAATTACAGCGCTTTACAACTATAGGACAGGAAGAGCTAAATAAACTTATCATTGCATCTAAACCAACAACATGTTTATTAGATCCTATACCGACTAAACTACTGAAACAAGTGTTACCTGTAGTGGAAGAGCCTCTTCTTAATATTATTAACTCGTCTTTATACTTAGGTCATGTTCCAAGAATATTCAAGTTGGCAGTTATAAAACCTCTCATTAAGAAACCACAATTAGATCATAATAATCTAGCAAATTACAGACCCATTTCAAATCTTCCATTTATGTCTAAAATTCTAGAAAAAGTTGTGTCCGCTCAAATGTGCTCTTTCTTGCAAGAAAACGTCTCGGTTACTGATGTAACCCTCGTTCCCTGAAGGAGGGAACGGGAGACGTAACGTCGACGTGACGACGTAATTGGGATCACTTCAGGGAGCCCTATCAACTTCGAGTGTCTAGAGAACGAGCCAATGAAAGTTGGCGTGCGTGAATCGCGTCACGCGCCCCCGCCCCGCCGCGCGGGTATAAACAGGAAGCGGGCGCACGCACACATTGTTTTTCGCTGAGGAGCCGAGATTTGTGACGGCCATGCAGCGATGGTCAGCAACGGTGGCGACGGGACGTTACGTCTCCCGTTCCCTCCTTCAGGGAACGAGGGTTACATCAGTAACCGAGACGTTCCCTTTCAGTCGCTCACGTTCGACGTAACGTCGACGTGACGACGTAATTGGGATCCCATGGAAAACGCCACGGTTGCTGCCACATCCAGCACCCTACGCAAGACTCTCAGACCCCCAACTGCTGGGGCGGAAGACCTGCGTAGAGAGAGTTCAACTGCTGTTCCATTATACCCCACACAGCGGAACTCTTGGATAACACTGGGAAAGCGTACCTCTCCAGGGGAAAGAACGCTGCGGAGCCACATCCTGCCCGAAGGGAGGTAACATATGGAGAATACACATATGGACTGGCCGAAGGGGCAGTGCGACATATGGAATGTCACTGGGGTGGCTCCACCCGAAGGGGGAGACCACCGGACAGTGACGGCAGAGCAGACTCTGCCAAGGGAAGACACGGGCTCACCGCAGGGAGCTGGTCGTGGAAGAATACACATATGGGATCGCCGCAGGGATCACCACATATGGAACCCAGCCTAGCACAAGTTACACAAGCATACGAGCACTAGGCCTGGCGTCGGACGCTCCGCAACGTCCAACTGCCGAAGGGGTGCGGAGGAACTCACAGGGTTCGCCAATGGGGAACTCGACTGGAGTAAAAAGCGCACGTATCCGTTCCTAGGAAGGGAGTGGCGCAGCAAGCCGACACTAGAGCGGGAACTTCGGTGTTACCGGCTAGTAGAAGCGAGCACACAGGAAGAAACCGGCTCAACACGTAAGCTATAAAACCTAGCGAACGTGTTAGGTGTCGCCCAGCCCGCAGCTCTACAGATGTCTGTCAGCGAGGCGCCGTGAGCCAGCGCCCAGGAAGAAGCGACACTCCTAGTGGAGTGGGCTTTCAACCCAGGCGGGCAGGGCACGCCTTGGGCTTCGTAAGCCAAGGCGATGGCATCCACTATCCAGTGAGCCATCCTCTGCTTGGAGACAGCCTTCCCTTTCTGCTGGCCTCCGTAACAGATGAAGAGCTGATCTGAGGTCCTGAGGCTTTGCGTTCTGTCCACGTACAGACGCAGAGCGCGAACGGGACAGAGAAAAGCCAGGGCTGGGTCTGCCTCCTCCGAAGGCAGCGCTTGCAGGTTCACTACCTGGTCCCGGAAGGGAGTGGTAGGAACCTTGGGCACGTATCCGGGTCGGGGTCTCAGGATGACGTGAGAGTTATCCGGGCCGAATTCTAGGCACGATTCGTCGACCGAAAATGCATGCAGGTCCCCTACCCTCTTGATAGAGGCCAATGCAACCAGGAGTACTGTCTTACAGGACAGAATTTTTAACTCAGCTGATTGCAGAGGCTCAAAGGGTGGTCTCTGAAGTGCCCAAAGGACCAGAGACAAGTCCCAAGAGGGTATAGAGAGTGGGCGAGGAGGATTCAGTCTCCTCGCTCCCCTCAGGAACCTGACGATCAGGTCATGCTTTCCCAAAGACTTACCATCAACAGCATCGTGATGTGCGGCAATAGCGGCAACATACACTTTAAGGGTGGAGGGAGACAGCCTTCGCTCCAGCCCTTCTTGCAGGAAGGAAAGCACGGCTCTGATCGAGCAAGATCGGGGGTTCTCCTCATGAGAGGAGCACCAGTCAACGAACAGGTTCCACTTCAGAGCATAGAGGCGCCTCGTAGAGGGGGCTCTAGCGGAAGTGATGGTGTCAACTACCGCAGGGGCTAGGTCACTTAGAACCTCCGCGTCCCGTCCAGGGACCAGACATGGAGTTTCCAGAGGTCTGGACGCGGGTGCCATAGGGTGCCCCGTCTCTGAGAGAGCAGGTCCTCTCTCAGAGGAATGGGCCAGGGAGGGGCTGTCGCGAGGAGCACTAGTTCCGGGAACCAGGTCCGGTTGGGCCAATACGGCGCAACTAACAAGACCTGCTCCTCGTCCTCCCTGACTTTGCACAAGGTCTGTGCAAGAAGGCTCACTGGGGGAAACGCATACTTGCGAAGGCCCGGGGCCAGCTGTGTGCCAGAGCATCCGTGCCGAGGGTCCCCTCGGCCAGAGAATAGAACAAATGGCAATGAGACGTGTCCGGGGCGGCAAACAGATCTACCTGAGCGGTCCCGAAGCGCCTGAAAATCAGCTGGACCACCTGGGGATGGAGTCGCCATTCTCCCGGTAGCACCTGCTGCCGTATGAGCTTGTCGGCTGCACGGTTGAGCAGGCCCGGAATGTAAACGGCACGAAGCGACCTCAGATGCTTCTGACTCCAGAGGAGGAGATGGCGGGCGAGTTGTGACATGCGGCGGGAGCGTAGACCACCTTGGCGGTTGATGTACGCAACGGTCGCAGTGCTGTCCGTACGGACCAGTACGTGCTTGCCTAGTAGCAGCGTTTTGAAACGGCTCAGTGCAAGACGTACTGCTAACAACTCGAGGCAGTTGATGTGCCAATGCAGTTGAGGCCCCGTCCACAGACCTGAAGCTGCATGCCCGTTGTACGTGGCCCCCCAGCCGGTGGTAGAGGCATCCGTGGAGACCACAGAGTGCCTGGACACTTGTTCCAGGGGAACACCTGCCCGCAGGAACGAAGGGTCCGACCACAAGCTGAGAGTTTGGCGACAGTGCGGAGTCACTTGGACCCGGCACGAGCCGCTCTGCCACGTCCATCTCGGGACTCGATCGTGGAGCCATTGTTGGGGCGGCCTCATATGAAGCAATCCGAGCGGCGTAACTGCGGCTGCAGATGCCATATGCCCCAGGAGCCTCTGAAACAGTTTCAGTGGTGCCGCTGTTCTGCGTTTGAGCGTGCTCACGCAGTTCAACACTGACTGGACACGGGCCTCGGTGAGGCGCGCTGTCATGCTGATCGAGTCCAACTCCATACCGAGAAAAGAGATCCTCTGCCCGGGGGTGAGTTTGCTCTTTTCCCAGTTGACCCGAAGCCCTAGGTGGCTGAGGTGACTGAGCACCATGTCCCTGTGTTCGCACAACTGCTCTCTCGACTGGGCCAGAATAAGCCAGTCGTCGAGGTAGTTGAGGATGTGAACACCACGCTCGCACATGGGAGCAATGGCCGCCTCCGCGACTTTCGTGAAGACGCGGGGCGACAGGGCCAGCCGGAAGGGTAAGACCTTGTACTGATATGCCCGTCCCTCGAACGCAAAGCGGAGAAACGGTCTGTGTCGAGGGAGAATCGAGACATGAAAGTACGCGTCCTTCAGGTCGATCGCTGCAAACCAATCTTGGGGACGGATGCATTTGAAAATGCGTTTCTGCGTAAGCATCTTGAACGGTAGCCTGTGAAGGGACCGGTTCAGGACACGCAGGTCCAAGATTGGTCGTAACCCACCATCTTTCTTGGGTACAATGAAGTACGGGCTGTAGAAGCCGGTCTTCATATCGGCTGGAGGGACCGGCTCGATCGCGTCCTTCGCCAGTAGGACTGCGATCTCCGCCCTGAGCAACGGGGCATTGTCCGCCAGAACACGGGTGAACAGGATGCCCCTGAAAGCAGGGGGGCGCCGGGCGAACTGAATCGCATAGCCGAGTCTGATGGTACGGATGAGCCAGCGAGACGGGCTGGGAAGCGTTAACCAGGCTCCCAGAGACCGAGCAAGCGGGACTAACGGCACCACAGACGTACCCGGGGTGGGGCAGCGCGGCGGAATGCAGGGACCCGACTCGGACGGCACAGCGGCCCGAAGTGGGGTCTGAGTGTGTGGTGCAACACATACCTGCTTCCGACGAAGGGCAGAGTGAGTGTGAGGAGGCGACGGCACGTCCGGAACACAGCCACTGCTGCTCGCTGGCGATGGAAGAGGGGCTCGGGAGTGACAAGGCATGACGGCGTCGTCGACTGCCAAGCGCGCCCTCTTGGGGCCCAGAGGTTTCAGAAATTGCTCTTTTTTTGAAAATGTGGGTACCACTGACCCGTGGGTCAGTGGCGGAACAAAAAGAAAAGGAAACAAAAGATTCTCCGCCCGGCCCTCCACCGGGGGAAGGAGTGGCGCCTTCGCCATCTCCTGAAGAGCAACTTGATCCACCTCTGGGCCGCCCGTCTCAGGGTCGTTTGCACCGTCGCTTGCCTCCTGGTTTGGCAGCGGCCTGGACGGGCGGGGTCGGCTTCCTGCGGCTTGCTCCACGCTGAGGCCTGGATGATGGCTGCTGCTGCTGGGGCTTAGCGGGAGCGGAGGACGCCACAGAAGGCCGACCACGGCGACGAGTAGACGGAGGGTCTGCGGCCGGCGGGCGGGTGGGAGCAGCAGGGGTCCGCCGGGGCAGGATGTGCCGGATGGCCTCCGTCTGCTTCTGTGCGGCCGAGAACTGTTGGGCAAAGCTCTCGACCGCGTCGCCGAACAACCCAACCTGGTAAAGAGGGGCATCCAGGAACCGATATTTATCGGTGTCCCTCATATCCGCCAGGTTGAGCCAAAGGTGGCGTTCCTGGACCACCAGAGTGGACATCGCCTGACCAACCGAACGTGCGGTTTCCTTCGTCGCCCGGAGGGCGAGGTCGGTTGCCACACGGAGCTCCCGGAGGAGCTCTGGGTCAGAACCACCCTCGTTCATGTCCATGAGCGCCTGGGCCTGGTGGACCTGCAAGAGCGCCATGGCATGGAGGGCGGAAGCAGCCTGTCCACAGGCCTTGTAAGCCTTCGCCGTTAGACCGGACGAAAACTTACAGGCCTTGGACGGGAGGCGTGGATTACCCCGCCAAGAGGAAGCAGACGCCGGACACAGCTGCATCGCGACGGCCCGCTCCACTGGGGGGATATCCACATACCCCTTAGCTGCCCTGCCGTCGAGGGGTGAGGAGCCACTAGAACGGCTTCGGGCACTATACGGTGCCTTCCACGTCCTAGAAAGCTCCTCATGCACTTCCGGAAAGAAAGGTACCGGGGCGGCGCACTGAGAACCAGCACGGCCCGCCCCGAGAAACCAATCGTCCAACCGAGAAGGTTCGGGACGTGGTGGAGGATTCCACGCAAGCCCGACCTTCTCGGCGGCCCGGGAAAGCATAGCAGTCCATTCTGGATCCGGCTCGGACAACGCTACACACCCCGAGGGGGGCAACGCAGCCGAGTCGTCATTTCCAGAGGACAGCTCCCCCTCCGATGCTGCGATCGACATCTGATGGAGCCCCAAAGGAAACGGTTGGCCGTTCCGGAGAAGGACCAAGACGTTCACTAAGGAGCCCCAATGGCGACAGCGCTTGTGAGGCGTGAGGGGCCCGCGGAGGATGACTCGACGGGGAAGCCCTCACGGTAATCCTCAGATCACCCTGGTCATGCACTGAAGTAGGTCTATTCTGCGGGGCAGAATAGACACTAGATCGGGGCATAGGCGAGGGGACTGCACCTCCCTTGAGGTAAGCGAGTCTCGATCTAAGCGCTGCGATAGTCATATTCCCGCAATGAGAACATGAACTATCCACAAAAGCTGCCTCAGCGTGTTGAATGCCCAAACACGAGAGGCAACTGCTGTGGCCATCTGCTGGCTCCAGGGAACGACGGCATCCAGAAACGCACAAGCGGAATGACATCTTGAAAAAGACGCAGGGTCACGCTTGTGTTGCTCTTTTAGTAAAAACAAAAAAAGGTTGAAAAAAAAAAGAAATACTCTCTCAGTGCTGAGGCACCCAGGGGTAGCCGCGGTGTGATTAACACACAAGGAAACGCCCACCGAACCGACACACACACACACACAAACACAGAACAATAGTGCTGTGAAAACAGCAGTTTGTGAGCTGCAATGCTCGCGGCCACCGCTGATCGCGCCGTCACACCAACACTGTAGGCAGAGAGTAGATCTCCTTTTGAGTCTTCAAGGGCTGAATCTCTTGTAGACGGAAGTCTCACGAAAGCTCGGCTCCGAAGTGAAAGACAATGTGTGCGTGCGCCCGCTTCCTGTTTATACCCGCGCGGCGGGGCGGGGGCGCGTGACGCGATTCACGCACGCCAACTTTCATTGGCTCGTTCTCTAGACACTCGAAGTTGATAGGGTTCCCTGAAGTGATCCCAATTACGTCGTCACGTCGACGTTACGTCGAACGTGAGCGACTGAAAGGGAATGATATCTATGAAAAATTTCAGTCAGGATTCAGACCGCATCATAGCATTGAAACTGCGCTCGTTAAAATCACTAATGATTTACTTTTAGCTTCTGACCAAGGCTGTATCTCAATACTAGTTTTACTCGATCTTAGTGCTGCGTTCGACTCTATAGATCACAAAATACTCTTAGACCGACTACAAAACTACACTGGTGTTCAGGGACAGGCATTAAACTGGTTTAGATCGTACTTATCTGACCGTTACCATTATGTCTGCGTAAATGGGGAAAAATAACGAAGATAACGTCAGTAAACTACGGTGTACCGCAGGGATCTGTGTTAGGCCCTCTGCTATTCTCAATATATATGCTGCCACTTGGTAATATTATAAGAAAACATGGAATTAATTTCCACTGTTATGCTGATGACACTCAATTATATATTTCATCACGACCAGATGAAAACAATAAATTATCTAAATTAACAGTGTGTGTTAAAGATATAAAATACTGGATGACATGTAATTTCCTGCTATTAAATTCAGATAAAACGGAGGTATTACTTATTAGTCCAAAAAACTGCCCACAAAATCTTACAATACAACTTTAATTTAGAAGGGTGTCCTGTTACTTTTTCCACTACAGTAAAAGACCTGGGTGTTATATTAGACCGCAACTTGTCTTTTGAAAATCATTTCATATGTTACAAGAACAGCCTTTTTCCACCTTAGAAACATTGCTAAGCTACGTAACATGCTATCTGTTTCTGATGCAGAAAAGTTTGTTCATGCATTCATGACCTCGAGACTAGATTACTGTAATGCTTTATTAGCTGGTTGTCCTGCATCCTCAATAAACAAGCTACAGTTAGTCCAAAATGCAGCCGCAAGAGTTCTTACTAGATCAAGAAAATACGATCATATAACACCAATTCTGTCGTCTCTACATTGGTTACCTATAAAGTTCCGTATCAATTACAAAGTATTACTGATGACCTATAAAGCCCTAAATGGTTTAGCTCCAGGGTATTTAACGGAACTTCTATCGCCCTACAATCCATCGCGCTCTTTAAGATCACTAAATTCGAGGCTTCTGGTCATTCCTAAGATATCTAAGTCCACTAAAGGAGGGAGGGCGTTTTCACATTTAGCTCCAAAACTCTGGAATAGTCTTCCTGATATTGTTCGAGGCTCAGACTCGCTGTCACAGTTTAAAACTAGATTAAAGACGCATCTCTTTAGCCAAGCATTCACATAATACTTACCTTTTATACTACAGTTGAATCAGATTGAATGCATTAATATTGCGAACAGCAGCTACGCTAATTATTTCCTATATGCTTTTCTGTTGTTATCTCGGGACGCTCGTCAGCTCCAGTTTGTATCCAGCCTCTCATGGAAACTACAGATTCTCCAACACCCGTGCAGAGACGACTCGACGCTGGCGATATGTTATGCCCTAAATCAATACATGATTAACTAACTGTATTTCTCTATGTACATTTCTGAAATGCACTTTCTGTAAAGCTGCTTTAAAACAATATGTATTGTGAAAAGCGCTATACAAATAAATTTGAATTGAATTGAATTATATTTTTTAAAAGGAAAAAAAATTCTGCAACTTTAAATGTGTAAATAAAAGAGAATTCATTGCTCTGGACATTGTTTATTTTTGTAATGACAGCCATAATTTCTATATGAAACAAATTCTTCTATAACTTTTTTCCCCCAACTATTTACAACATACTTTAAACATATCAAAATCAACATAAACATTTAAATTTACAGTACATAAAATAAGAAAAAATGATGTAGACTTTTATTCAGCTGAGTGGGAGACCCTGGTGTGCTGCTGGACCGAGATGGGCTCCACAATACATACAACCGGCACATCCGGGAACTTAACTGTCAATTTCGTAACCGCCCCTTTTTAGGGGAAAACAAGCCAGACTTTCCATAGACTTCAATACAAAATAGCGGCACAAAACAACGTCTGTACACAGCCGGCAGACGTGTATAACTTCAGAAATCACTTAGATGAAATATGTTGAGTAATTATATGTCCACCCTGCCTTCCATAGAGCGTGAACGATACATTTATAAACTTAATTTGGGCAACTTAAAAACATATCCCGTTTCATTCTACCAGCGTCAAATTGGTCTAACAACCCCACCCAGTGGTTTACCCGGACATTTACTCGTACCTCATCGAGTCACCAGGGGCCTCATGTATCAATCTTGCGTACGCACAAAAACTTTGCGTACGGCAGCTTTCACGCTCACGGTCGTATGTACTAACAGTGAAATTAACGCGAGAATGTGCGTTCCTCCACGCCAATTTCATGTCTGGCGTACGTATATTTCTCACTGTTTTTGTCCGTTGGCGACTCTTACAGGCAATGAAGTGAAGTTGCAAACATTACACAACGAATTGTTCTACAAGTCTATCGCACCACCACCTGTGGGAAACATTGCTATTAATTTGCAATTTATAAAATAAATGACATATATTGTCACACGAGCCTTATGAAAATATTCTATCAATTATGCAATTAAGTAAGAACATATAAAAGCATATTATGCAAAATGATACAGCCCTTATTCTATGGCAGCTTTGGTTTTAATGTCCACCTTTATATCAGACCATTTCTTTTTAAGGTAATTTAGAGTAGACTGTGTACAGTTGAGACACCTTAAATAACTTGCTTAAATAACAAGTTGTATTTTTGCTGTGCACGTGCGTATTAGTGTCCTCTTTGATCGTGGGAAATTTGAACAACGGACACATCTCCGATCCGAAGAAATCGGAAAAACTTTTTTTTTCTAAGATATGATGTTCACTTCACCATGCACTCTCCACAATGACTAGCTTATTATCCTTATGTGACTGTTAAACGTAACTGGTATCACCACAAACGTTATTCTGTGCCCTAAAAACGGGCATATTTCATGGTATTGTGTCATGCAAGGTAATTGCAAAATCTAGAGAAATGTGCGAGGTGGCCAGCGGGGTATAGTTGAGACACACATGTACCAACTGTACCCCCGATAGAGTTCTATTAGGAAACACACTGTTTAGTTGTTCAGCCAGCAATCATGTAGCCAGTATAGGACGCAAATGAAAATACAATTTGATATGTGTGATTCTACATATCTTGTTCCTGCTTTATACATTTTAACCAGTGCTAATTTAAATAAAATGAATGCATATAAATGGATGAATAAACAAAAATGTTGCCCAGTTGTTATTTTCTTTTCTATTTGTCTTTATTTTTTATATTTACATTTACCATGAATGGTTAGTTACCTTCACGACATTAGAAATGGGTCTCTCAACTGTACCATGCACTGTCTCAAGTGTACTACATGGGTACAGTTGAGACAAAGTTGAGACAAAAAGCACCTTATATTTAAAATAAAAACTACTTGTGGGTATTATTGATTGATAACATCTTAGTCTACAAGCTAATGTAATCATGTGGCATGTCATGTGGAAATTCACTTCTTTTCAATGTCTATTTTTGTGTGAAAAATCAAAACGCAAAAAGTGTCTCAACTGTACTCAGTCTACTCTACAGTACGACGATCCCACCGCATTGACGGCATCAGCCAAACTCTCCCACTCATATTTTTTTCCTTTTGTTATTAATTCCGGAGGACAAAGTTCCAAACTTTTCCAATTTTTTTTTTTTTCGTTTCTACCTCCGATAGTAGCACTTCCAATTCACTTTCTGTAAAGTTTCATTTCTTGCCGTCATTTTCTTACTGTTTTCTTTTGCCAAAGTGGACTCATTACCATATTTAAATTGGTTTAATTAAGGGAGGAGACTGGGTGGGGCGTTGTGCTCGTGCATGTGCGCTCAAATTTACGTTAATTGGGATGTACAAAGAGAATATGCGTGGGATCCTTCGTACGCAGAGATTCATACATCTGGATTTTTTTGTGCGTACGCACATTTACAGCTTTGTCCTTACGCAATGTTTTAGTATGAATTCAACGCAAGTCTTTGTACATGAGGCCCCAGGTATCCAGTGAATGATTTTACTACGGTTTTAAGAAGTAAACATCTTTAAATGTATAATATTGTGTCTTTATATTTAGAGTAGCTACTGAGTGCACTTTTCTGTCCAGCCATACAACTAGCCTGATTTAGCTTTCGATAGCATCATCCGTAATCCATGATATTTCCATAACAGCAAGATATTGATGATGATGACAGGCAGAGATGGGCATAAATACATGGAAATGTATTTAAAATAAAATAAACTGTGTGGAAAAAAATAATTAAATACAAATACATAATAGGGGTAGCCTACGGTGTGAAAAAAAATGTTTAAATACAAATTACATGTTTGTAAGGGTTAGTACGGGTCCTAAATCCGTTACTGTGTATGGCGCTCGCCGGATTGTTTTCCCCTAAAAGTGGGCGTGAACCTTTTCAGAGACGTTCTATGACGCTACGCCGGTTGTATGTATAGAGACCCTGGTAAGGCCTCCTGCTGGTGGGACATCATCTGGGATGCTCTCCAGAGTGTTTGAGTCACTGATCTATATAGAATGACGAATTCTATATGATTAGGGAATCGTAAGATGGCCGCTCGAACACTTCCGATGGCTTCACTGCCTACTGGCAGTTTAGAACGTGATGAGCTATCCAGTCATTATATAGATCAGTGGTTTGAGTGCTTATTTACACTATCCACGTCTACCAACAGGTTTGCAGGGCTGACTCATGGAATAAATGTTGAGATACTTTATTACACTAAAGTACTTTAACCACTAATACCGCATTGGGGAAAAACTACTAGTCATATTTTTCTAACCTTAGTTAAGCAAAATGATCTCGCATACTCTAATGTACTTAAGGTATCAAGAGTAAATGTAAAGGAATTCTGGAGGAAAAAGCCTTGTCAGGGTTTTTATGATGGTTCTGCTTTTATATTACTGCATATGTTGCATTTTACTTCTGAATATTTTCAAGGTTGATACATTTAAACTATATACTTTAGTGTAGTTTATTGTAAAACAATGCATCATATTGTAAAATAACATAATTTTGTAGTGTTGCTGTCCTGTGTGGGAAAATCACTTCGAGTATTAACGATGTAGTTCCTTACATACCACCACCACTGGTTATTTTGAAAATTAAACTAACAAAATGTAGGCTTATTGTCACGATATTAACAAATTGTTGCTAACTACAGCTCCGTCCCATTTCAAAGGGCGCATCTGAAGTGCTCGGACCGGTCTAGCCTACGGACGATTGTTCTTGTCGCCTAGCAACAGTGACTGACAGCTGCCGATGAAGAGCGGGAGTTACATTCGCACTGGACTTTTTATATTCAACTGAGTTTTATAATATATTCAAATAGGGTTGAAATCCTGTGTAAATATATTAGTCAGGGGGCCAAAACTGATATTAAAACTTTGTCGGACACTTTTTGGTACAAGTATACAACCTATCCAGTATTAATATTTATCCCCTCAACATGTGTTCTAGCCAGGTTGTCAGCTTAGAAAATGTTTTTTTGTCCATTTTAACACTATATTCTTAAAAGTGGTAAAAGCGGATTTTTTTCCCCAAAGTGCTTCCATTTTCTTCCATGTTACCTATTGTAATTTTGGGCAAATGTGCAATATAATCCAACTTATGTGCAAGCATGATCATTAAAAAATAATAATCAATAAATACCACAAGAGTATCACACCACAAGGGGCACTGTTGTGTCAGCGCAGCTGTGATTTGGCAGTAGATTGAGGCAGCAGATCCAGAGAAGATGATCACAGCAGGTGTCAACAGTACAGTCTGAACAAAACTTTATAAAGGAGTGAATCACACAATCACACAACAGATTAACTTGATCTATTTGTCAACACAAACATTTACCTCAATATTCTACCATCAAATGTTGCCAGAAACAGGTAAGCTAAACTGTTTTCCAACTAGCTATATACTTACCAGACATACACTCACCTAAAGGATTATTAGGAACACCATACTAATACTGTGTTTGACCCCCTTTCGCCTTCTGATCTGCCTTAATTCTACGTGGCATTGATTCAACAAGGTGCTGAAAGCATTCTTTAGTAAGGGTGTCACGATTCTCCAAATCCTCGATTCGATTACATTTTCGATTCTAAAGTCACGGTTCGATTCGATTCTCGATTTAAAAATAAATAAATTGAAAGCACAAGCTATGCCATTTTAAGACTTTTATGCAATATAATAATATCTGACCTTTGTTCGCAATACCACACACTACATTGTCAAATTTAAAACGTTTATTAACAACATAATGTAACAATAACTATCTTCAGTCAATTGGAAACTTAAACAATATAACCTATTACCTGGCTATTATAGGCCCGGGGCTCCCTGGACTCCTCAGAGCAGTCACAGGCGAATAGCACGCCGTTTTAAATTGGGTTCCCACAGCGTTTGCAACGCAGTACGAGAGAACGTTCTCGTAAGGGAACGTAGGCTACTTGGTTACTTGCGTAACCTCGGTTCCCTTAGAGATAAGGGAACGAGTACTGCTTTGCCTTGCCGTGCTATTTCGCTCATATCAGGTACTTCGCTTCAGTCGATTTAAACCTAAAATCCTTTGGCGAGTTTTTTGTGAATTATACTCTCCAGCCACGTCCAAATTGGCGCGCTCGAGGTTGGCAGGGCGCCATGCGCTCCCATTGGACCGTACGCCACTGCTAACTCGCCATAGGTTCGTGCAGTTGCCGCAGCACAGACAATCAGCTCGCTCAGACGAGATATGATGTTCTCGCTGTGCAGCTGCAATGTGTTTTAAAATAAAGGCTCAATATTCTCGAGAAAAGGAGTTTTACCTATTACAGGCAAGCCGAGCTGCCGTGACATGGGGGCGTGGCAGCATCGACGATTCCATTTTTTGATTCGATAATCGAGATTGAGCATTAATTTCGATCGATTTCGATTTAAAATCGAAATCGTGACACCCTTATTCTTTAGAAATGTTGGCCCATATTGATAGGATAGCATCTTGCAGTTGATGGAGATTTGTGGGATGCACATCCAGGGCACGAAGCTCCCGTTCCACCACATCCCAAAGATGCTCTATTGGGTTGAGATCTGGTGACTGTGGGGGCCATTTTAGTACAGTGAACTCATTGTTCAAGAAACCAATTTGAAATGATTCGAGCTTTGTGACATGGTGCATTATCCTGCTGGAAGTAGCCATCAGAGGATGGGTACATGGTGGTCATAAAGGGATGGACATGGTCAGAAACAATGCTCAGGTAGGCCGTGGCATTTAAACGATGCCCAATTGGCACTAAGGGGCCTAAAGTGTGCCAAGAAAACATCCCCCACACCATTACACCACCACCACCAGCCTGCACAGTGGCATGATGGATCCATGTTCTCATTCTGTTTACGCCAAATTCTGACTCTACCATCTGAATGTCTCAACAGAAATCGAGACTCATCAGACCAGGCAACATTTTTCCAGTCTTAAACTGTCCAATTTTGGTGAGCTCGTGCAAATTGTAGCATCTTTTTCCTATTTGTAGTGGAGATGAGTGGTACCTGGTGGGGTCTTCTGCTGTTGTAGCCCATCCGCCTCAAGGTTGTGCGTGTTGTGGCTTCACAAATGCTTTGCTGCATACCTCGGTTGTAACGAGTGGTTATTTCAGTCAAAGTTGCTCTTCTATCAGCTTGAATCAGTCGGCCCATCCTCCTCTGACCTCTAGCATCAACAAGGCATTTCGCCCACAGGACTGCCGCATACTGGATATTTTTCCCTTTTCACACCATTCTTTGTAAACCCTAGAAATGGTTGTGCGTGAAAATCCCAGTAACTGAGCAGATTGTGAAATACTCAGACCGGCCCGTCTGGCACCAACAACCATGCCACGCTCAAAATTGCTTAAATCACCTTTCTTTCCCATTCTGACATTCAGTTTGGAGTTCAGGAGATTGTCTTGACCAGGACCACACCCCTAAATGCATTGAAGCAACTGCCATGTGAATGGTTGATTAGATAATTGCATTAATAAGAAATTGAACAGGTGTTCCTAATAATCCTTTAGGTGAGTGTCTAGCTAGGCTAATTTACTTTCATAATTACTAGCATACTTACTAATAGGTAAATTAAGTTTTGTGCAGATGTGTAATGGAAATATTGTTTTTAATTTATTTGCTGCACAGCAGCCTATTTTACAGTCTGCTATAGCTAAAAGCGTTAATAAGTTTGTTAGATAGCAAAGCCCTCAGCTTATGTCAGAGGACATTGTAGTGATCCACTCAGAAACCAATCAGACTAGTGTAGTGAAAAATGTATTTGCCTTCAGATGAGATAACATGGATCCAGAGGAAGCTGTAAGCCTAGCGTCCAAAGAAAAACAAATAGGAAGAGATATTGATTGGAAACAATGTTTCATTTGTCAAGATCAAAGGGATGAGACTGACAACCTGAGAGCCAACCTCTGCCAACCTGAGAGCCACTGCTTTGATGGGGAAAAACATACCTTTGCCATACGACTATTACATAGTTATTACTACTAGTTACTAACCCCTAACCCTAAAGAAGTGAGAGAGCAGTTTTGTTGGGATGGAATTAGTAACTATAGTGATATGTGAATGTAATATAATTTGTGTTACAACCTAGTACACTAATTAAAGGGTTACTTCAGGATTTAGCATTAAGCTTTGTATTAGTAGAAAACCTGTAGTATTTTCGAATTACCATGCTTTCCCCCCTCATATCCCCCTGAGAGGAGAGATTTATGTATTTTTTGTCTGGAAAAAATCCTCCGATGACGCAAAAATCGTCATTTTGCGTCATCGGAGGATTTTCTGTCCAGAGGCTAAAGACTACAGCCAGTAGATGGCGTTGTTCCGTATGTGTTCAACCCATAGAGGGTGGGATCTCACTCAGAATGTACACAGTATCAGCCGTCTTTCTTTGGAAGCTAAGCTAGCATGCTCTTGTTCTGCGGAGAAAGCTGAATAATAGGAGAAAGCTGAGTAAGTAGGGGTTACCATCTTCCTTTTCCCGGACTTGTCCGGGATTCGGCTTTTGCGTTCTGCGGTCGCCATTCATTGTTTACATGCACACCTCTCGTTTCAATCTAACTGAATTAATTCCGATCGGTGAATCTGACTGTAGTGTTTACATGAACGCTAAACAAGTGATCAGTTGATGTGCGTTTTACCATTGCCAAGAAAATTCCCGCTCCTCCGTGAGAGAGATGCGAGACCCGGCGCGTCTCAGTAATGAAGCCACCGGCCTCGCGCCGTTCTCCCGCGGCCGTCAGCCTTGTCCTGCTCGCCACAGTAAACATGATGAATGGCGACTGTAGAACGCAAAAGCCGAATCCCGGACATTTTGGGTCTCTAAATCCCTCGCAAACTCATCACTTACTTAGGCTAGCCTTGTTGTTTTCAACTGTGCTCTCTAACCGGTAGGCGTGGCCTCCTAAGGCAGCGAAGCAAGTGCATTCTGGGAGTTGTTGTCTTTCATCCACATAAGCCAAAAATACATTTTCTGGCTTTTCTCAGTCTAGAAAGCTCCAAATTAAAAAATTTCTCCACATTTCTTCTACTTAAATGACCTATTTTAAATACACATTCATCTTCCCAGAGGTGAAGTATCCCTTTAAGTCAAATAGCACCATAGACCATCATCTACAGTTCTAAATTTCCGCCTTGACATTAAAGTATTATAACTTGTGCAGCATTGCACTGTCTCTCCCTACAAGCTTTAAACTTGGCTTGACTCATTCCCATAGATATGGGTACTGATTGATAGAGGTTTTGGGATACTAGGTTATGTTTCCAAGCTGATATTCACTTTGAAAACTGGTTCTTATTAGGCGGAGATAGTTTTTTTCATGTTCTAGTTCTGTTGTCTCTAACACTGTACAATAAATGTTCATTCTGACACTTCAGCAGACATCCCATGAGTGTTGGCTTTCATTTGATACCATTTTTATGAATATGGTCCTTGTGGTTGTGGAGATATTCAACATTTACTGTTGGCATGTCGTGTTGAGCAGGAAACCAAAAAATTGGCCTGAAATTGCTTGTACAAGTCACACAAAAAAAAATTCAGCTTGACAACCACCCTAATATCTTACCTATGGGTGTCTTCTAACTAAAAAAATAGGGTGACAGCTTGTACCAAAACATGTCCGCAAAAGTCTTAACGGAAGCCCTTTTCAGAATTGGCCCCCTGACTATATTTACCATGGTCCATTTATGTGCATAATAAAAAGAATACACTAGCCTACAAAATCGCATTAAGGTAAGATATAAATGAACATTTGAATCTTCGGCTAAGCCGAAAGTAGGCCTACATGACCTGGTCCTCCAGTAAAATATAAAACATAAAAATGACCAGGCTTGGGAGGGTTACTTTAAAAATGTATTTCGTTACAGTTACAAATTACTTCATAAAAAAAGTATTCAGTAACGTAATCCAAGTCCAATCTACAATTATTTTAAAATAGGCCTACATGTTGACTAAAGCCGTGATCTTTCTTAATTTGCCTGACTGAACTTGGGGCGTTGGCAGAGGGAGTTCCCCTACGTTACCTAGACAGCGAACATCCCGTTACGTGAGAAAAGATTAAGGACATTTTGGGTACTAAAAAAGCTACCCTCCTAATTTAGAAAGGTAACCCTCCTAATTTATACAAAATAGCAGCGGAATTTCTATGAATTAAAAGCGATTTTACCCGCAGGCAGCATTGTTTAGCACTAGCAGCAGTGATTCAATCTGCGTCTGAGGAGATTGTAGAAGGCTGTTATTTGCGCATGCACCAGCGCGTGGCACACGTGAGTCATTACTGGCAACAGAACTAGAGCTTAGATTCTCTGCCCGAGCCCGAGCCCGAGACAAAAACAAAAAAACATGGCAGATCGATTCAAACTATATAAACTTCGACGAAGGAATAACGTTACCAGCTATCAAAACAAAACTGTTAATTTCACTTAATTTAACCAAACTTATCGTTTGTGTTAAACACGCTGTGGTTCATAGGAAAATATTCTCCCCATTGCACATGAATGTCTTTAAAAATAATAATATTTAACCTTTTTTTTCCACGAAGATAGGCTTTAAGAGTTCATCAGATACATGCTACTGTACATATATGATCTTTTTGTTTGTTTGTTTTTTTGCTTAAATGCATCTTAAAAATAGAAATAAAACAAACTATTAGTGACAATTGACACTTAAAGCTAAGAATGTAAAAAAAAAAAAAAAACTTAGACATTTTTTTAAATAAATTAATAGTTATTTTATAACTATTTCATAGACTCTCACCACACTACTGCCCCTGTCACATCTTGGTTTAGTGATTGTGTGGTGACAAAAGCATTTGATTGTATCTTCATCAAGATGGGTTTTCCAGCGGGAGTCGGATTTTCACAGCATTAAAATACGGACTGGTGAAATCAGTTGATTGTAACTCATTTTGTGTGAGTGTATACTGTACATGTTACTACATCCAAATAAAATGTATTTAATAATTTTATGATTATATATATATTTTTTAATATGCAATGTATTTTTTATTTTAAAATATTTTCATAATAATTCATATAATAATCTAATAATAATTACAATATATGTAGGCTATATAGTTTTACTTAGGAATTAGTTTTATGATATATTATATTAATAATATTATATTAATATAATAAATATAATAATAATAATTAAAAAATACGGTTTTACTTGGAAATTGGTTTTATATTATATTTATTATATTAGTATTATTATTTTTTATTTGATTTATTTTTAAAATATATTTTAATAATTAATATAATATACGCTTATATATTAATTTACGAATAATTAAAAATATACATATATAGTTTTACTTAGAAATTGGCTGAATGTCGAATTCATCTAAGGGGGGATGTGCACTTGTGAAAATCGTGCGCGCTAATTCATTCCAGGCATAGCTAACGGTACCTGTTTTCACGCTTAATTAACACATTTTCCAATGGATCCTGGGATCTACGATGACATTTTTTCCTACAAGTCCCATGGGACATACCCTGATGGGTTGGGCAAGACCGAAAAAAACACACTGCACAAAAAAGCGCACAACTTTGAGATTGAAGGTAAAATATATATTTTTTATATTGAATTTTTTTTACTTGTAATGTGATGTGATTTGTATATATATTTATTGTAATTGATATATCATAAAATGTTTCACCAATTCAATATAACGTTAGGCATACCGTACACTTTATAACTTAGCCTACAGCTCATACACACCACGTTATCAGGATTTAGTTAAATTATTTAATAGAACAGAATAACCGATTTAAGCTATAATAAATAATTCATAATTTTACTAGTGTTACTTCTAATACACAACAAAATATTTTTTTAATCAAATTCAGTAGGTTACTGCAGTTGTGTTAAAAGTTCCAAGTTTCCCAATCATGTGAATGTTTATTTACAGATACTGTATGCATATGCAATATCCACGTTCATATTTATTAGCTAAATTATTTGAATCCTTATCCACGGCATCGAGGTAAAGTACCGTGATGACGAGTTAAAGTACCATGATGACCGTCCTAGGCTTTTCTCACACACACACACACACACACACACACACACACACACACACACACACACACACACACACACACACACAGAGAGAGAGAGAGAGACAGAGTATTTTGTTGATTTGTTTCTGATTACATTCATTCTCTAGGTCTAACAAACGAATGATTATATTCATTCCAAAATAAATATAATTTTATTAATAGCCTACTTAAAAATATATATCCGTCAAAAATAACCACACACAAGGTGATTACGTTTTTACATTTTTTGAGGGTTTAAAACAGATAACATTATTAATCACATTCCAACATAAAAAAAGTTCCACTATCAATCAAAATCAAAAATATATACAGTATAATAACACCTATTCTATTCTAACATATATGAACAACTCTTTCTTTTGTCATAGATGGCCAATTATACTATATACGGAACCCACCGAGGATCTATTTGCAAGATTTTAATAGAGAAACATGTAGTACATATAATAAAGAACACGAAGGACAAAGAAACAAAACCACGAGCAGGACCGAACTAGAAGCACCCATACATGTACAACAACTGACAAAGTAACACGTGAAACACAGGGGCTATAAATACACAGGGACAAACAAGCTAAACAAGATAACAAGGGGGTGTGGTTAATTGGAAACACCTGGGGAGACTAATCAATATGAAAAAATACAAAGGACTACAAAACATGGCACAGAACAGGAAATAACAAAAGGGCACACAAGACAAGGGAAACACAGGACAGGAATCATGAAACACATACTGGGCAAAATAAAACAAGAGACGCAGTCTCCTGCAGATTTTATTAGCCTGGCATGTCACAGGACATTGACAAATGGGTAATAACACATTTGCTGATTCAGTGGAGAAATTTTTTGTTTATGTTAACTATGACAAAACCTTTTTTTTTACTGCAGTTTTTCTGTGTTTATTTTAACACTCTATTTATAAGCCAATTGATAATTTAATAATTTTAATAATTTCCAATTCAGCAAATTCAAATGTTTTGTTAGGCTAACACTTCTATCTGCTTTGAAAAGGTGGGGCAGTGTGAACAATGCCAAGCCAATAGATCCTCTCTAAAACAGGGGACTGACTACACACCTATTGAGGTACAAATTATTTTATATAACAGATATTGAAACGAGGCTGTACAAATATAATTGAAACTGGGGGCAATAAATGTACACCCTAACTGAGGAACAAAACAAGACACAGGTAAATAACATTTTTTTTATTAACTCTAGGTTAAACAGTCCTTTGAGCTGGTGGGCATGGACCTCATTGGCAAACTGTCATTGACAGGTGATGGTAATCAGTATATTTGTGTCATCATTAATTACCTCACAAAGTGGCCACAAGCTTACCCTTTGCGCTCCAAAACTGCCAAAGAGGTCACCGAATGCTTAATAAAATTTGTCCATCAGTTTGAAGCCCCTAAGAGGGTCCTAACTGACCAGGGTAAAGAGTTTGTGAATAAGGTAAGTTTTATGTAAACATGACATGTCCATAGAACATGGCTTTTTATCACCTATAACAACTACAATGTGCTTTTGCCTGTAAATGTCAATACGTTTCTTTCACATTTCTAGCTGAACAAACATGTGTGCAGAACACTTAATATCAAGCGCTCCTTGTGTGCACCCTATCATCCACAAACAAATGGGCTTGTGGAAAGGATGAATGCCACAATTCAAAGGTGCCTGTTTATATATGATATTGCATTTATGTTTGGCAGATATCTTTAGCCAAAATCTTACCAAACAAACATTGCATTTCCAGTATAAATTCTATAAATGTATGCATTCCTTGACAGTTTATTTCTATCGCCATACTCTACTGTCTGTGTAACAAGGGGGAAGGCGAAAATTAATATCTAATTGCAGGGTGTGATAGTTAAAAAAAAAACAAAAAAAAAAAACAGAAGCTATATTATATTCAAGCTATATTATATTCAATGTTTTTTTGTGGCAACAGAGCCCTTTGCAAGCTTTGCCAGGACCAACCAATGGACTGAGACAAACATCTTGACGCCGTCATGTTCGGACTTCGAACAAAAAAACAAATGACGACCAAATTCTCACCTTTTTTTTTTATGTTTGGGAGAGAAGCTCGTTACCCTTGTGAGATTCCAGAGCAATACAAGGTAACTGAAAATTAAAGTTATTATTCATCAAAATGATAATGTAATGTTAAAAAACTCATACATTTTTTCATGTTTATCAAATGAAGATATTTTGTCGGAGTGATTTTGAAATTGTTTTTAGATCAAAAAAAGTGTGGAAGAAACGATGACTGTGGAGCAAGTGACAGAATCAGCAGTAAGGATTAGTGAAGTTTTGCGTGAGGCTGAGGTAAACATCAAAACTTCACAAAAAAAAGTAAAACAAAAATTGTCTCCATCCACCAACCACTTTAAAGTGGGAGACAAAGTTTGGAGACAAAATGTAAGAAGTCAGCAGCGAAAAGGTGGGAAATTGGAGGCAAACTACCTGGGTCCCTTCACTATTACAGCACTGGTGGGAAAGAGCGCTGACCTTGAGGATGAGAGGGGTGTCAAGGTACCAAAAATTAACACCGACCATTTGAGGGCCCATTGTGAAGAGACCCCAAAAGTGCCTCACAAGCTCCAGAAAACGTCTCCTCCTGCTGGCCATCCTCCATCTCCACTCAGTTCCACAGCAACATCTCCTCCTCATGGCCATCCTCCATCTCCACTCAGCTCCACTGCACCGTCTCCTCCTGCTGGCCATCCTCCAGCTCCACTCAGCTCCACTGCACCGTCTCCTCCTGCTGGCCATCCTCCAGCTCCACTCAGCTCCACTGCACCGTCTCCTCCTCATGGCCATCCTCCAGCTCCACTCAGCTCCACTGCACCGTCTCCTCCTCATGGCCATCCTCCATCTCCACTCAGCTCCACTGCACCGTCTCCTCCTGCTGGCCATCCTCCATCTCCACTCAGCTCCACTGCACCGTCTCCTCCTGCTGGCCATCCTCCATCTCCACTCAGTTCCACAGCAACATCTCCTCCTCATGGCCATCCTCCATCTCCACTCAGTTCCACAGCACCGTCTCCTCCTGCTGGCCATCCTCCATCTCCACTCAGCTCCACTGCACCGTCTCCTCCTGCTGGCCATCCTCCAGCTCCACTCAGCTCCACTGCACCGTCTCCTCCTCATGGCCATCCTCCAGCTCCACTCAGCTCCACTGCACCGTCTCCTCCTCATGGCCATCCTCCAGCTCCACTCAGTTCCACAGCAACATCTCCTCCTCATGGCCATCCTCCAGCTCCACTCAGCTCCACTGCACCGTCTCCTCCTCATGGCCATCCTCCATCTCCACTCAGTTCCACAGCACCGTCTCCTCCTGCTGGCCATCCTCCATCTCCACTCAGTTACACAGCAACATCTCCTCCTCATGGCCATCCTCCAGCTTCACTCAGCTCCACTGCACCGTCTCCTCCTGCTGGCCATCCTCCATCTCCACTCAGTTCCACAGCAACATCTCCTCCTCATGGCCATCCTCCAGCTTCACTCAGCTCCACTGCACCGTCTCCTCCTGCTGGCCATCCTCCATCTCCACTCACTTCCACAGCAACACCTCCTCCTCATGGCCATCCTCCAGCTCCACTCAGTTCCACTGCACCGTCTCCTCCTGCTGGCCATCCTCCATCTCCACTCAGCTCCACTGCACCGTCTCCTCCTGCTGGCCATCCTCCATCTCCACTCAGTTCCACTGCACCGTCTCCTCCTGCTGGCCATCCTCCATCTCCACTCAGCTCCACTGCACCGTCTCCTCCTGCTGGCCATCCTCCATCTCCACTCAGTTCCACAGCAACATCTCCTCCTCATGGCCATCCTCCATCTCCACTCAGCTCCACTGCACCGTCTCCTCCTCATGGCCATCCTCCATCTCCACTCAGCTCCACTGCACCGTCTCCTCCTGCTGGCCATCCTCCATCTCCACTCAGCTCCACTGCACCATCTCCTCATGCTGGCCATCCTCCATCTCCACTCAGTTCCACAGCAACATCTCCTCCTCATGGCCATCCTCCATCTCCACTCAGCTCCACTGCACCGTCTCCTCCTCATGGCCATCCTCCATCTCCACTCAGCTCCACTGCACCGTCTCCTCCTCATGGCCATCCTCCATCTCCACTCAGCTCCACTGCACCATCTCCTCCTGCTGGCCATCCTCCATCTCCACTCAGCTCCACTGCACCGTCTCCTCCTGCTGGCCATCCTCCATCTCCACTCAGTTCCACAGCAACATCTCCTCCTGCTGGCCATCCTCCATCTCCACTCAGTTCCACAGCAACATCTCCTCCTCATGGCCATCCTCCATCTCCACTCAGTTCCACAGCACCGTCTCCTCCTGCTGGCCATCCTCCATCTCCACTCAGCTCCACTGCACCGTCTCCTCCTGCTGGCCATCCTCCAGCTCCACTCAGCTCCACTGCACCGTCTCCTCCTCATGGCCATCCTCCAGCTCCACTCAGCTCCACTGCACCGTCTCCTCCTCATGGCCATCCTCCAGCTCCACTCAGTTCCACAGCAACATCTCCTCCTCATGGCCATCCTCCAGCTCCACTCAGCTCCACTGCACCGTCTCCTCCTCATGGCCATCCTCCATCTCCACTCAGTTCCACAGCACCGTCTCCTCCTGCTGGCCATCCTCCATCTCAACTCAGTTACACAGCAACATCTCCTCCTCATGGCCATCCTCCAGCTTCACTCAGCTCCACTGCACCGTCTCCTCCTGCTGGCCATCCTCCATCTCCACTCAGTTCCACAGCAACATCTCCTCCTGCTGGCCATCCTCCATCTCCACTCAGCTCCACTGCACCGTCTCCTCCTCATGGCCATCCTCCAGCTCCACTCAGCTCCACTGCACCGTCTCCTCCTCATGGCCATCCTCCATCTCCACTCAGTTCCACAGCAACATCTCCTCCTCATGGCCATCCTCCAGCACCACTCAGCTCCACTGCACCGTCTCCTCCTGCTGGCCATCCTCCATCTCCACTCAGTTCCACAGCAGCATCTCCTCCTCATGGCCATCCTCCAGCTCCACTCAGCTCCACTGCACCGTCTCCTCCTGCTGGCCATCCTCCATCTCCACTCAGCTCCACTGCACCGTCTCCTCCTGCTGGCCATCCTCCATCTCCACTCAGTTCCACCGCAACATCTCCTCCTGCTGGCCATCCTCCATCTCCACTCAGCTCCACTGCACCGTCTCCTCCTCATGGCCATCCTCCAGCTCCACTCAGCTCCACTGCACCGTCTCCTCCTCATGGCCATCCTCCATCTCCACTCAGTTCCACAGCAACATCTCCTCCTCATGGCCATCCTCCAGCACCACTCAGCTCCACTGCACCGTCTCCTCCTGCTGGCCATCCTCCATCTCCACTCAGTTCCACAGCAACATCTCCTCCTCATGGCCATCCTCCATCTCCACTCAGTTCCACAGCAACATCTCCTCCTCATGGCCATCCTCCAGCTCCACTCAGCTCCACAGCAACATCTCCTCCTGCTGGCCATCCTCCATCTCCACTCAGTTCCACAGCAACATCTCCTCCTCATGGCCATCCTCCAGCACCACTCGTCACCAAGGTCAGATAAATCCCATCACATAGAGCCTCTTTCACCTAGCTATCATCATATAGAGACTGTGTCTGTTCCCCGAATTTGGAAATCCAAAAAACGTTTAAACCCAACTAAGGTTAAAAATTTAATTGATGTTCAACAAATAAAAAACAGCTATAATACAGATGAGCAAATGCTAAAGCTTGGGTTGCTGAATATTCGATCGCTTACTTCAAAAGCACTCATTGTTAATGATATGATTTCAGATAATAACCTAGATGTGCTGTGTTTGACAGAAACCTGGCTAAAACCAAACGATTACATTACTTTAAATGAATCAACCCCGCAAGATTACTGTTATAAACATGAGCCTCGTCTGAAACGCAAAGGGGGTGGTGTTGCTGTAATCTATAGTAATAGTTTCAAAACCACTAAGAAATCAAGTTTTAAATATAATTCTTTTGAAGCATTGGTGCTTAATGTAAAAATATATAGTGTAAACGATAAATCACGTTTGAGATTTGTGCTGGCTACTGTATACAGGCCACCAGGGCACCATACAGACTTTATCAAAGAATTTGCGGACTTTCTATCAGAATTAATATTGACTGCAGATAAAGTACTAATTGTTGGTGATTTTAATATACACATCGATAATGAAAAAGATGCATTGGGATTGGCATTTAAAGACATTGTAAATTCAATTGGAGTTAGACAACACGTGTCAGGACCTACTCATCGTCGTAATCATACTCTAGATCTAATATTATCACACGGAATAGATGTGGATGCCGTTGAAATTCTGCAGCAGAGCGATGACATCTCAGATCATTATCTAGTCTCGTGTAATTTGCATTTAGCCAAGGCTGCAAAGCCGACTCCGTGTTTCAAATATGTGAGACCTATCACTTCTGCTACTAAAGATTGCTTTATTAATAACCTTCCTAATCAGTTTCATCATCTCAGCATCTCAGATAGCTTAGAAGAACTAGATATTACAACAGAAACGTTTAACTCTCTCTTTTCCAGCACTTTAGACACAGTTGCTCCGTTGCGCTTAAAGAAGATTAAAGAAAATAGTCCAACGCCGTGGTACAACGAGCACACTCGGGCCCTTAAGAGAGCAGCCAGAAAAATGGAGCGCAACTGGAAGAAAACAAAACTAGAGGTATTTCGCATTTCATGGAAAGAGAGCTCAATTACTTACAGAGAGGCTTTAAAAGCTGCTAGATCTGCTTATTTTTCAACCCTATTAGAAGAAAATAAACATAATCCTAGGTATTTATTTGAAACGGTGGCTAAACTAACGAAAAATAAAGCTTCAAGCACCGAAGTTTCCAAGCAACACAGCAGTAATGACTTTATGAACTTCTTCACTTATAAGATTGATAATATCAGGGACAAAATTATAACTATGCAACCGTCTACTACAGTATCGCATCAGGCAGTGCATTGTAGTCTCCCTGAGGAAAAATTTGATTCATTCGTTGCTATAGGAGAGGAAGAATTTACTAAACTCATTAAATCATCTAGATCTACAACATGTATGTTAGACCCTATACCGACTAAGCTACTGAAAGAAATACTTCCAGAGGTCATAGATCCTCTTCTTAATATCATTAATTCGTCTTTGTCTCTAGGATACGTACCAAAAAACTTTAAGCTGGCTTTGATTAAACCGCTTGTTAAAAAAACGCAACTTGATCCTTCAGAATTAGTCAATTACAGGCCGATCTCGAATCTACCTTTTCTGTCAAAGATATTAGAAAAGGCAGTATCCTCACAACTGTGTTCCTTTCTTGAAAGAAATGATATCTGCGAGGATTTCCAGTCCGGATTTAGACCGTACCATAGTACCGAAACAGCTCTCGTTAGAGTCACAAATGATTTGCTCTTATCATCCGATCGTGGTTGTATCTCTCTATTAGTGTTACTCGATCTTAGCGCTGCATTTGACACCATCGACCACAACGTTCTTTTAAATAGATTAGAACATTATATTGGCATTAGTGGAAATGCACTAGCATGGTTTAAATCATACTTATCTGACCGTTATCAGTTTGTAGCAGTAAATGAAGAGATGTCTCATCGATCACAAGTTCAGTATGGCGTACCACAAGGCTCAGTACTACGACCGCTGCTGTTCACTCTGTACATGCTACCATTAGGAGATATCATTAGGAAACATGGAATTAGCTTTCACTGTTATGCTGACGATACTCAGCTCTATATTTCTTCAAAACCTAACGAAACTTATCAATTCACAAAATTAACGGAATGCATAGCGGATATAAAAAATTGGATGACTTGTAATTTCCTACTTCTAAATTCTGAAAAAACAGAGTTTCTAATTATTGGACAAAAAACTTCCTCACGTAATAATCTAGAATACTGTCTAACACTTGATGGCTGCTCTGTTAAGTCTTCGTCGTTGGTTAGGAACCTGGGTGTGCTCTTTGATACCAATCTTTCATTTGAAAGTCACGTGTCTAGTATCTGTAAAACTGCATTTTTCCATCTTAAAAATATATCTAAATTACGTCATATGCTCTCATTGACAAATGCGGAACAATTAGTTCATGCGTTCATGACCTCAAGGCTAGATTATTGTAATGCTCTGCTGGGTGGTTGCCCTGCACGCTTAATAAACAAACTACAGCTGGTCCAAAACGCAGCAGCTCGAGTTCTTACCAGAACCAGGAAGTATGACCATATTAGCCCAGTTCTGTCAAAACTGCACTGGCTCCCTATTAAACATCGCATAAATTTTAAAATATTGCTGATTACTTACAAAGCACTGAATGGTTTAGCTCCGCAGTACTTGAGCGAGCTCTTAACGCATTATAGTCCGTCACGTCTATTACGATCTCAAAATTCCGGCCAGTTGATTATACCTAGAATATCAAAATCCACTGCTGGCGGTAGATCCTTTTCCTATTTAGCACCAAAACTCTGGAACAGTCTTCCTACCATTGTCCGGGAAGCAGACACACTCTGTCAGTTCAAAGCCAGATTAAAGACACATCTCTTTGACCTAGCTTTCACATAATACATTATAGACTTCTATAATTCAATGTTAGGCTGCATAGATTAGGTCAGCCGGAACCGGGAACACTTCCCAAAAATCCTGATGTACTCGTTACATCATAAGAAGAATGGCATCTACGCTAATTTTAGTGTCTGTGTTTATCCCGAGGTTTTCCTGCAGCCTGCCGGATCCAGGCCGTATCCAGATCTGATGAAGGACCTTCACCTGGACCGATGACAACGCAGTGCTGAAGTGCCAACTAGTCTCTCCCTATGGAGGATCCCACTACCACTCTACAGATAAGGCGTTGTCGGGAAAATTCGTCTCGCGGTCCTACCCCAAAGCAACAAATAAAATAAAATTCCTTATCAAAATTTATAAGGAAAGACAAGTATTTTGTTTAGGCTTGGCTTGTAGGGAATTCCAAACCTGCGTATATTCTAACGCACATAACTATAGAACCCATTCTAATATAAATATATAAATGAAGATGACTTGACTTGACTTGACTCAGCTCCACTGCACCGTCTCCTCCTGCTGGCCATCCTCCATCTCCACTCAGTTCCACTGCACCGTCTCCTCCTGCTGGCCATCCTCCATCTCCACTCAGTTCCACAGCAACATCTCCTCCTCATGGCCATCCTCCAGCACCACTCAGCTCCACTGCACCGTCTCCTCCTGCTGGCCATCCTCCATCTCCACTCAGTTCCACAGCAACATCTCCTCCTCATGGCCATCCTCCATCTCCACTCAGCTCCACTGCACCGTCTCCTCCTGCTGGCCATCCTCCATCTCCACTCAGCTCCACTGCACCGTCTCCTCCTGCTGGCCATCCTCCATCTCCACTCAGCTCTTCAGATGAGATGTCTGTCCAGGCATCAGGCACAGTAATAGAAACATGTATGTGTTTAGTATTCCACAAATGACAGCTTACACCACCGTAAATTACATACCAATATAGTCAAAATTATTATTTCGTGTTTTTATCACATTAAAAGAGATAAGGCTAGAAACAGCCAAATTTGTGTTTCATAATAGCAGAAGGATCAGATATTTAAGCAAATCAAAAAGTTTTACTTTTCAAAATGTATCACTAAGTAGATAATGCCTATGAATAATACTTTTCATTATATTAATGTTAAAAATATTGCTTCCCAGATAAGTGATTTTCTAGCCTGGCTAACGTCAGACCTAGTCTCATTTGGGACGTGGTCTGGGAACCACATGTTCATTTTCTCGTATTTGAGGCGTGGTTTACGAATGCCCGGAGCCGTTTATTGGGCGCTACGAATGTCTATCAAATGCGCTTGTTCAGTCAGATAGGTAGGCTATTTGTTGTGAAAGAAATACAGTTACAATTTCAAGTATTTTCAAGCATTTTATCCAAAATGTAAGCACTTTTCAAACCTTGAAAACACAACATCAAATTTCAAGCATTTTCAAGGATTTCAAGCACCCGTACGGACCCTGATATATGAAGTATATATCAGTATATATATATAAAACAAAAACAACCGTTAAGAATACCTTTAAAGTACCGGATTGATAAGCAGTATCGGTAATAATACCTTTAAAACCTTAACGATACCCATCCCTACTCCCCGGTCAATGCTCCGACAACAGCCCAGACTAGTGTTGTCATGATACTAGAATTTCTAACTTCGATACGATACCTTAAAAAATATCGATATTCAATACCATTTTCGATACCACAGAGAAAAAACTGCCACAATATTAAGGGGGTATTTTTTTTATTTAAAGCTGAATATAACAAGTCTAGAACATGACAATGAGGTATATTTTACAAAAATGTCCTGAGTTCTATCTGTTAATATTTTTTCATTGGACCAGAGCTAACATGAGCCGTTGTGTTTTTATTACCTACTGTAATAAATATTAAAATATACTGTAACAAATGCATTTTTTATCGGTCATAAATGCTGGTTAATACATTAACGTTATTTGATGAACAGATTTAAACAAACGTGCGTGCATCACATGCGAAAACAATGCTCACTGGATCGACATGAACTTAGTCAAGTCACCTTTATTTATATAGTGCTTTTAACAATAAAGATTGTGTCAAAGCACAGTTGATAACGTTTGATAACGTTTTTTTTTTTTCGGTTAAAAACAAACTACAAACTATCGCCACTGCATCTCTTCATCCGCCATGATTGTTTACTCTGAAGTCAAGTTTGATCTCGAGGGATTTTGCGAGATTTCCCGTCTGACCTGGGAACGCTAGGGAGTCAAATCGGTTCGTGTGTGTGAGGTTTTTGCCGTGTGGCTGCGCACTATACACTGTACGACCAAAACTGTTAGACCCCTGATTTTTTATCGCAGTGTGTGGGGTCTCTCAGGTTTGGAAAATCGGCCGGCAATTTTAAAATCATCTCGTGTGAACCAGGCATAACACATATACACAATATCACATTTGAATATTTATCGCAAGTCATATCGTCATCGCACATTGCAGCTTTTCCTCATATCGTGCAGCCCTAATGAGTTCCCTTAATAACAACAAAGCAGGATTTACAGAATATATTCATCCCAGAATGACCTCAAGTTATTTTTTTCTACATTAGCCCACCATGTAACTAAACATCCAAGAGCACATGCAGCGTTAAGAGCTGGAAAGACATAACTGTTATCTCTGCAGAGACTGGATATGTTGCACAACTTTTGTTTCAATCAGACTGAATTCATTCCGATTGATGAATCTAAATGTATTATTTTTTACATGAACACTAAACACGAGATCGGGTTGATGTGCGCGTTTATAAATCAAATCGGAATAGATATTTATACAAAGTTACAAAGACAAATATACAAAGTTTCCCGCTGTTGTCGCTAAATAATCATTCTTCTTTGTTCTTTATTTGTTTTAAATAGCAGACTTAATATTTATCTAATTCTGGTCATATGGTACATGGATTTGTTGGACTGTTTTGGCTGTCCTTTCACTGTATGCAATATAATGTTAAGAAGAGAATACATACCTGTATTGTTTCCCTTTTACAGGTGTGAAAGAGGCTTGGAATGGGAAAAAGGTATACATACTCGTTTCCAAAATCGGACCTTTCAAGCTGTTCTATGCTGACATTCATCGCACTGTACCTACAATGGAACTGGAAAGTGAGGTTAGACTTGGCCCAAGCTAACAGTACATTCTATTAATAACTGTCTGTCAAAACTAAATGTTTACTCGTAAAACCAAATCGTATTGCCACATCATTTCATCATTTCACCCTAAAATGAAAAAGCAAGTAGGCCTAATCATTTACTCACTCTGGTGTTGTTCTAATGTCGTATACCCTTCTTTCTTTTATGCACCACAAAAGGAGAAAAAATAAATATAAATATATATATATATATATATATATATATATATATATATATATATATATATATATACACACACTACTGGTCAAAAGTTTTAGATCGATGAGTTTTTATTTTTTTTATGAATATCCTTCGTAGTACGCTTTCTTCAGTCCTGAGATGTTACAGTAATGTACTCGAGTTAAAGTAAAAGTAGCCACATTCAAATCTACTCTTAAAAGTGCAATTTGTCACAAAAAAACAGTAAATTTACTTCGTTACTACCCATGCAACATTGTAACAACACCAGAGTGAGAGAATGATTACTTAATTTTCATTTTAGGGTGAACTATAATTTCAAGTAAGTCAGGTCATGGATCATTTAATTTATCATTTCATCTGCTAATTCAAATCTGCATACTTTATTGTAATGTGATTACCAAAATTTTGTTTCTATCAGGTCATGAATGCGTATTTGTACCTCTTGGTACAAAAATTTAACAAGGAGTCACACAACAGAGCTGCAGCCATTGACAGTTTCGAGATGAGCGATATCTGGAAACAGAAACAGAAGCAGGCAGAAGTGAAGGTGAGCCTCTGATCCCCTTCTTACAGCAGGAAGGGTTATAGGATTAGAAAGAAATACAAAGACAGAGACAGACAATACCACTGAGTGCAAACAGGAAACTAAGGTCATAAGAGGGTTAAGTACTAGGGCTGGGTTTCCCGATAACGTTGTCTCTTAGCGTGCTAAAAAGACTCTTAAGGTATAACTTAAAGGAGCTGTATGTAAGAAATCTATTTCAATTAATCATAAAATGGCCCTGATGTGTCACTAGACATTAAGAAATCATGTTCATTTCAAATACTTATATCACTGACAACAGTAGTCCGGCTAGGATATTGTCATTTAAAAAGTGGACTTGCAGCCCTCAACTGATGTTGATGTTGTCATTTTGTGTTTTGGCCTGACGCGCCTCCCTCCACCTATCGACCAATCACAAAGTCAGTAGTGTTTCGGGATCCGGGTTGCCAGCTTTGCTCTAACCTACCCAAACTCTAGTCGGATAAAAATGTCTAACGTTACTAAATCAAAAAGACCTCGTTATAATTCAGAAATTCGTCGTGACAAAGTCCGAAATAAAACCAGAATTTGTATAGGAGATGCTTTTGAAAGATGGAGGCGGCTGAAAACACAGACGCCAACGTTGCTAATTTTCTCCTGGACAGGTAAGATTCATCTATGCTTGGCTAAATTGTAACGTTACTTGATGTCAATGGACATTTCATATATTCATGACAGTTGAACAAAGTTATGCATGTTCGTGCAAAGTAACGTAACGTTAGCTCACATGGACGTATGCTAACATTAGCGATGCATAGGAGCCCGTTTCTCTGTCATTATGCTGAGACGCCGATGAAAACAACATTAGCACGCCCATTATGGCAATTTGAAATGTAATTGAGACAGAAGCCTAACTTTACCTCAGAAAAAAATATCCGTCATTCGTTCTTCACGTATATCGTGGATTAAGTTACACATGCTGCAAGTTGACCTGTATTTCACATCACATATTTTAGCGTGTTAATGGATGTGTGCTGCAGGGTAAGTAAAAAAATACAGCTGGTCATTTTAACTTATAGCATCAGCTAAATGAATAGATGTATCTTTGATATTGGTTACACATAGTGACATAGGCTTGTGCTTGTACTTACATTAATGACAGATACATAACATTACAAATTAGACTTACAGCTACCGTTCTGTCTGTCACACACGAGCATACGTGAACATCTTTACGATTATACTGTCACATACGATCATACATCTTTACGATACTGTCACATACGAGCATAAATCTTTAGGATTATATTTAACTAATGACAATTAGTAAATTTTTTAAATACATAATTACTTATCAAAATATCTCATGAAGCATAAACATAATTAACAGAAAAAAACTTACTGTGTACGTCTCGTCGGAAGTTCATTGAAGCAGCCTACGTTTCTGCTGAATTCAGCTTATCTGGCAACCTCGAGTCAGGGGGGAGGGGGAGGGGATACACCGCTCTACAGTATTTTTAAAGTGATTGCAGTACCAGTTTTGGCCACAATCCTACATACAGTTCCTTTAATGCCCTCTATGTTTACAGCATTAGGTGAGATTATTTTTTTTTAATAAAATTTAAAATAAACAAATTAGTCAATATTGAATCAAAATCGGAATCAAATGACAAGAATGGAAATGAAATCTTGAAATTTTTGTCAAGCAATAATAAAAACTATCCTACCAATCATTATCCTCTGATCGCTGATCAATTGCTCCTGTCTGCCTCGCTGCCTGCTGTGAGTGTGTTTGTTTGCTTCGGTGCGGTGCGGTAAGCTCCGTCTTAGCCTTGTATTTCTTTGTTTTGAACCATCATTTACTACCATTTCTAGTTGTTTATACTACTACATTTTACCCAACATCTCTGATTAAACTGACATCGCTAGCTTCTGCTATTAGTACTACTAGTACTAGTACAAAACGCTAGTAATTCGCTAGCCTGTTAACGCGCCACCCGTGCGCTCAGCTATTTTTATTTATTTATTTATTTTTCTCTGGCGCGTCCGCGCCTTTGAGTTCATAAAAAGCTCAGGTGAGTAAGAATCACTCAACAAACACGGTGAGTAATGTCTTGTCCTGTTATTGTCACCTGCACTTCATGTCACATGTTTAGCATAGCCTTCTCTGTCGACAATATAGGATTTATATGTGATAAATGTAAGGAGACAGTTAGGTTGACAGAGAAGATTTCAGAATTAGAAACACGCATCCAAACTTTAATTGAGGATAGTAAGAGTGCTAGTGCTTTAGATGTTTTGGATGCGCATAGAATAGTGCACACTTTACATGAGTCGGTTCTGGCTGAAGTAGAGCCTGTGCAGCCGGGCAAATGGGTGACAGTGAGGGATCGCTCTAGTCGCGGATCTAAAAACCACTCTTCCGTTCCGATTACCATAACAAATCGATTTGCCCCGCTCAGAGAAACACCAACTGAGAATGATTGTGCCCTAGTTATTGGCGATTCTATTACACGGAACGTGAAAATAGAGACACCAACCACCATAGTCACATGTTTGCCGGGAGCCAGAGCGCCTGACATCAAAGGAAATTTAAAAGTGCTGGCTAATGCTAATCGTAAATTCTCTAAGATCATTATTCATGTCGGCACTAATGATGTTCGACTCCGCCAGTCGGAGATCACCAAAATTAATATTAAAGAGGTGTGTGAACTTGCAAGTATGATGTCAAGGACTGTAATTTGCTCTGGCCCCCTTCCTGTTCGCAGGAGTGATGAGATAGTCAGTAGATTGTGTTCGCTTAACGGTTGGCTGTCTCGGTGGTGTCCGCTTAATAATATAGAATTCATAGACAATTGGAAAAGTTTTTGGGGCAAACCTGACCTGTTGAAAAGAGATGGTATTCATCCCTCCTGGGATGGTGCTGCTCTTCACTGTAAAAAATAATTCTGTGGCTTAGTAAATATTACAGAAATTTTTAACTTTATTAACTTAATAAAATCTCTGTATATCGTTTACTTGATTGTTTGAGTTAAACATACCAAAATAATTGAGTAAAAATCCAACAGTTAATTTTATCTAAAATTTACAGATATATTTAAGTTTTTTTCAATAAAATAATTTAGTATTTGACTAACCAATTATTTCTTTATAATATACTTAATATATGTGAAAATTCAATTAAAATATTTGAGAATGTTTAATTAAACTGATCTGTTTCAAGAAACAAAAAAATTACTTAATTCAAATAATATTATTAATATATTTAACACGCTCTTAAAATTGAGTAAGTTTACTCAATTAAAACAATGCCCCCCCCCCTCCCCCACCCTCTGACGTGACGAAAACTCGACGGTTGGAGTGAGCGTGGCTGTTTGAACTCTCCAGTCTCCAGAACAACAGCTCTCTTCTCAGCGTCGCAGATTTGGTGCATTTTCACTGTGAAATTCGGGTTGGTGTATGTTTTATTTTATCTATAAAATCATTACTGTGCTTTAAATCATATTTAATGCAAAACAACATACAGAGGCGTAATTCGACACCTAAACGAGACGAGAGCCGCGTTTGTCTTTTTGCGTGATTGAAACGCTTTGCATAAACACATGACTTTCATAATGATAATGAATATAATTATTATCATTTGGATGATAAAATGTCCTCAGAACTATCACTTTTTGTTTATTGGCAGGTTATGTCAGTCGCTCGCAGTATATTTCGGCTGTGCCTCAGTGACTGTGAGTGAAACGCAGGACGGCGGTATGAAGTTCAAAGTTCACCCGCAGAGCGCGAGTCTGTCTCCGGCACGAGGACCAGCGCAGATTCGGTGGATATTGGATAACAGAGTGGTTGATTACACTTGAATTAGGCTACCTGAATGTTTAAATATTTCATTTTTACTTGTTAAATAAGTTTAAATGCAGGCAATATTGTATACATGAAAAAACAGTCTAAAATGTCCTGTATTGCTGTACTCATTGAAAATAAAGGCCAATGTAATGTATACTGGTGGTTGTCTGGAGTACTATTTTACAAAGGTTTAGAGAAAATAAAAAAGTTAATATTACTCATTAATAAAAACAGTTAATATTACTCATACATATTGTTTTTTTAATGTTTAAATGTTAAATTATTTCTACTCAATTTTATTTGTTAATGTACCAGATGCAGTTACTCAGATTTACTTAATTTTTTTACTTGCATTTACTCAATTCATACAGTATATTTCATTGATTTCACAGCTTTAAAATTAACTCAATTTTTTTTGAGTGTAAAAATGTTTCACCAATAAAATTGAGTAAATAATAGTTAAACTTTTTGCAGTGTTCTCTCTAGTAATATGGCTCATAGTCTTAGAGCTCAAACATGACAATCTGGGCCTCAGGTCAGGAAGCAGACAGACTGGCTAAACCGACCGTCTGCTAGCGGCCTCGCGTCACCCAGGTCAGATAAATCCTATCACATAGAGCCTCTTTCACCTAGATATCATCATATAGAGACTGTGTCTGTTCCCCGAATTTGGAAAGCTGAAAAACGTCCAAACCCATCTAAGGTTAAAAATTGAATTGATGTTCAACAAATAAAAAACAGCTATAAAACAGATGAGCAAATGCTAAAGCTTGGGTTGCTGAATATTCGATCGCTTACTCCAAAAGCACTCATTGTTAATGATATGATTACAGACTATAACCTAGATGTGCTGTGTTTGACAGAAACCTGGATAAAACCAAACGATTACATTACTTGAGACCACCCCGCAAGATTTCTGTTATAAACATGAGCCTCGTCTGAAACGCAAAGGGGGAGGTGTTGCTGTAATTTATAGTGATATTTTCAAAACCACAAAGAAATCAAGTTTTAAATATACTTCTTTTGAAGTGTTGGTGCTTAAAGTAAAAATATATAGTGTAAACGATAAATCGCGTTTGAGATTTGTGCTGGCTACTGTATACAGGCCACCAGGGCACCATACAGACTTTATCAAAGAAATTGCAGACTTTCTATCAGAATTAATATTGACTGCAGATAAAGTACTCATTGTTGGTGATTTTAATATACACATCGATAATGAAAAAAATCCATTGGGTTTGGCATTTAAAGACATTGTAAACTCAATTGGAGTTAGACAACACGTGTCAGGACCTACTCATCGTCGTAATCATACTCTAGATCTAATATTATCACATGGAATAGATGTTGATGCCGTTGAAATTCTGCAGCAGAGCGATGACATCTCAGATCATTACCTAGTCTTTTACATTTAGCCAAGGCTGCAAAGCCGACTCCATGTTACAAATATGTTAGACCTATCACTTCTGCCACTAAAGATTGCTTTATCAATAATCTTCCTAATCAGCAGTCTCATCATCTCAGCTTAGAAAAACTCGATATTGCGACAGAAACTTTTAACTCTCGATTACGTACAGAGAGGCCTTAAAAGCTGCTAGATCTGCTTATTTTTCAAATCTATTAGAAGAAAATAAACATAATCCTAGGTATTTATTTGAAATGGTGGCTAAACTAACGAAAAATAAAGCTTCAAGCCCAGAAGTTTCCAAGCAACAGAGCAGTAATGACTTTATGAACTTCTTCACTTATAAGATTGATAATATTAGGGACAAAATTATAACTATGCAGCCGTCTACTACAGTATCACATCAGGCAGTGCATTGTAGTCTCCCTGAGGAAAAATTTGATTCATTCGTTGATATAGGAGAGGAAGAATTTTGCAAACTCGTTAAATCATCTAAATCGACAACATGTATGTTAGACCCTATACCGACTAAGCTACTGAAAGAGATGCTCCCAGAGGTCATAGATCCTCTTCTTAATATCATTAATTTGTCTTTGTCTCTAGGATACGTACCAAAAACTTTTAAGCTGGCTATGATTAAACCGCTTGTTAAAAAAACGCAACTTGATCCTACAGAATTAGTCAATTACAGGCCGATCTCGAATCTACCTTTTCTGTCAAAGATACTAGAAAAGGCAGTATCCTCACAACTGTGTTCCTTTATTAAAAGAAATGATATCTGTGAGGATTTCCAGTCAGGTTTTAGACCGTACCATAGTGCCGAGACTGCTCTCGTTAGAGTCACAAATGATTTGCTCTTATCATCCGATCGTGGTTGTATCTCTCTATTAGTGTTACTCGATCTTAGTGCTGCATTTGACACCATTGACCACAACATTCTTTTAAATAGATTAGAACATTATATTGGCATTACGGGAAATGCACTAGCATGGTTTAAATCATACTAATCTGACCGTTATCAGTTTGTAGCAGTAAATGAAGAGATGTCTTATCAATCACAAGTTCAGTATGGCGTACCACAAGGCTCAGTACTAGGACCGCTGCTGTTCACTCTGTACATGCTACCATTAGGAGATATCATTAGGAAACATGGCATTAGCTTTCACTGTTATGCCGATGATACTCAGCTCTATATTTCTTCAAAACCTAACGAAACTTATCAATTCACAAAATTAACGGAATGCATAGCGGATATAAAAAATTGGATGACTTGTAATTTCCTACTTCTAAATTCTGAAAAAACAGAGTTTCTAATTATTGGACGAAAAACTTCCTCACGTAATAATCTAGAATACTGTCTAACACTTGATGGCTGCTCTGTTAAGTCTTCGTCGTCGGTTAGGAACCTGGGTGTGCTCTTTGATACCAATCTTTCATTTGAAAGTCACGCGTCTAGTATCTGTAAAACCGCATTTTTCCATCTTAAAAATATATCTAAATTACGTCATATGCTCTCATTGACAAATGCGGAACAATTAGTTCATGCGTTCATGACCTCAAGGCTAGATTATTGTAATGCTCTGCTGGGTGGTTGCCCTGCACGCTTAATAAACAAACTACAGCTGGTCCAAAACGCAGCAGCTCGAGTTCTTACCAGAACCAGGAAGTATGACCATATTAGCCCAGTTCTGTCAACACTGCATTGGCTCCCTATTAAACATCGCATAAATTTTAAAATATTGCTGATTACTTACAAAGCACTGAATGGTTTAGCTCCGCAGTACTTGAGCGAGCTCTTAACGCATTATAGTCCGTCACGTCTATTACGATCTCAAAATTCCGGCCAGTTGATTATACCTAGAATATCAAAATCGACTGCTGGCGGTAGATCCTTTTCCTATTTAGCACCAAAACTCTGGAACAGTCTTCCTACCATTGTCTGGGAAGCAGACACACTCTGTCAGTTCAAAGCCAGATTAAAGACACATCTCTTTGACCTAGCTTTCACATAATACATTATAGACTTCTATAATTTAATGTTATGCTGCATAGATTAGGTCAGCCGGAACCGGGAACACTTCCCAAAAATCCTGATGTACTCGTTACATCACGAGAAGAATGGCATCTACGCTAATTTTAGTGTCTGTGTTTATCCCAAGGTTTTTCCTGCAGCCTGCCGGATCCAGGCCGTATCCAGATCTGACGAAGGACCTTCACCTGGACCGATGACAACGCAGTGCTGAAGTGCCAACTAGTCTCTCCCTATGGAGGATCCCACTACCACTCTACAGATAAGGCGTTGTCGGGAAAATTCGTCTCGCGGTCCTACCCCAAAGCAACAAATAAAATTCCTTATCAAAATTTATAAGGAAAGACAAGTATTTTGTTTAGGCTTGGCTTGTAGGGAATTCCAAACCTGCGTATATTCAAACGCACATAACTATAGAACCCATTCTAAATGCGCATGTGAACGCCATCAGCGTTTCTCACAGGTTCGCGTTTAAAGTCTGTGTAGACAGAGAATGGTGTCGTCTTAGCAGCCCCTAATTTAATAACAAATGATCATTTCGACGGAACCAAATCAATTAAAACTAACTTTAGATGGAAATAACTTAACTCTGCTGTAAAGCCGAAACAATCTCTGTTACCTTAAATTATACGCTTATCTCTGTAAAGCTGCTTTGAGACAATCTACATTGTTAAAAGCGCTATATAAATGAAGATGACTTGACTTGACTAAACGGCTCTTTTCAACCCTCTTTTCTTAGTGATTTGGTCTTTTGAATCTTACATGGATTGTAAGGACATGTGTCATTCCTGTATAAAGATTATGTTTTAAAGTTAGTCCATAGGCTTTACTAGAGTGTGGAACTTTGCATCACTATGGTGTGTAAAAATACACCCAAAGATTTAAGCACAACTATTTACACACATACTAAGTAGGAGAATATCTAACTGTATATTGTGAACATTCCATTATCTGTTTATTTGGGGTCAGAGAACATCCTTAGCTCATACATCTCTTTAATTTTGTGCTGGATGTTGAAGTGTTAGTTAAAAAATAAAGGTATTAGTTAATAACAAACAAAAACTTTAAATCAACATGAAGCCATAATATTAAAAAAAATAAAATATGGTATAATTACAGTTTGAAAATGACTTACATAATATTTTATTTTAGTAAAGGTATGCCTGGATCACCCAACACAAAGTTGTGCGTTGTGAGTTGTGAGTGAGACATCGCAAAGATTACAACAATATTAGATTTCTTGAACATTGCTTGGTTACACTATGCCTGAAACTTACTAATCAACATGCATTTCTGTAGGACTGTCAAAAAATCATCTGATATCATGGTTTAGTTGTATTTTAAAACAGTGTTTTCTTAAAAATGTTGTGTCAGACGTATTTGGTAGCATGATTATCTTAATCGTGTATTAAGTCCATATTTATCAGGTTGATATTTGTAGAAATAAGCAAAATACGTTTATAAAACAAAAAGAAGTTAATGGCCTTGTGTCAGAGCACAACAGGTATGAATATATGTTTGGTTTTTAACTATTTATTCTAACTTTAAAGCTAGATTATCCTTTGAAAAGTGTAGTACAGTATTTGATTTTTACACATGCAGCGTTTTTGCCAACTGGCCTAAACTGTTGACCCCTGAAGTTATGACTTCTGAAGGCCTCTCATGTGCAGATTCACTTGGTTGAAAAATGGTATTTTGTAATTTAAACATCTGAAATTAAAGGTACAGTAGTTTTTTTTAAATGTATTTTATTAGCTAAAATCATTGTCTTTATTCATAAAATATGTCCTCATTGGTGTAAAATGACCTCTGCCAATGATCTGACTTATCCTCGTAAGCGAAGAATTTCTTATCTTTATTTACATGGGGCGGGTAAGTCCAAGGAGGCTTCCATGTCGTTCCGCCATCCCAGGTGGAAAGAGCTAATGAAGGAGAAAGACTTTGAAAGGGAAGTTGCCTGCTTTTATCTCAACAGGTAAGTCAAAATTACGGTCTAAATTACAAGCTTTTTTTCATTGCTTGGTTGTGTAAATCATTATATAGGCAGCATAACAGTAGAACATGTATAGTTAAACTCGATGATGTGCTATGGGAAGACATGTTGTCATAGCTGAGTCGCAGTTGCAACTGAGCACTATTCGTTTAAATGCAAAATAGAATTTCACCTCTAGATGGGAGAAATTCCTACACAGCGTACCTTTACGGACTAACTTGTAGGGTCTTTAACAAAAAAAGCCTTCAAAATTGAGGAGGTCAAAGGGGATGCTTCCTGCTATAGTATCATCAGCTCTCCCCAAAGTCTGTTAATGCGGCCACCAGACAGACAGCCTGTCGCATCAGCAAATGCTAACATTTTAAACTTCTACATATATTTTGAGTAGATAACCGATAGTATAGAAAAGGGTTTCACCCTGTGTGTTTCCACGCTGATTAAGGATAGTTCTCTTAAGAGAGGTTCTCTCGTATTGCGTAAGTAGCTTACGCATCGGGAAAGTCTTCTTTCTTCGAGATCTGAAGCCAAAAAAATTATCCTTAATTTTGTATTCATTGTCAACGCAGTGCAGCAGCCGACAGACCTAGGCAGGCTATATAAGCGTGCTCATTGGCTGCTCGGCTGCAACTGCTTAAGCCTATCGGTGAGCGCTCTGAACGCGGCAACCAATGAGGGCGCTTCGCGCCCTCCACACCCTTCTAACCGTCAGAATGGGCGTGGCCAGCGTGTATATATTCAGCGCTCACAGGCTAAAATTCTGATTTTCTTGTCTTCAGCGACGCTCTTCGCATCGCTGGATCTTGAGAGCCGCCGCCGTTGAAACCAGCGACCAGCAAGCTTAGGACAGCGCCTGAGGAAGCCGGCCGTCTTCGCCGCCTTCAGCCATCCGTGCCTGCTACGCTATCCGGCGACATATCCTTTACATTATTACTGTTTCTGTGTGTACTCTAAAAGAGCACGAGGCGTTTTTGTAAAAACGCCTCGTTTTTGCGGCTCGTGCCGCGCCCCGCTCAGCAACGGAGACCGCCACCTCTCTGCGCTCTCCGCCTGGGCCGCGGGCACGCCGCCACCGCACTCTCCGAGTGCGAAGAGCTTTCAATGTCGACCCTGCGGGCTCGACTTGAAGCTTTCGACCAAGCTGTCGCTCCGCCTGTCCCTGCCGGGCCGCGCAATAAGAAGCGCCGCTCGCAGCGACCACCGGAGACTGTTGTGACTGAGGAGCTCGCCGGAACCTCTCCCTCGAGCTCTCTCTCGCCCTCTCCCTCCCGGCCGCTCAACCGCCGGCTCTGCCCGCGCCGCCGCCGCGTCAGGAGATGAGGCGAATGTGACAGATACCCGTACTCTCCCTCTGTTCGAGCCGTGCAATACGCCGCTCACAAGGGATGGCAGAAGCGGACGGTCTCGGAGCGAGTTTCCTCTCCCTCTGTTCGAGCCGCGCAAACTGAGCCGCTCACGAGGGATGGCAGGAGCGGACGGTCTCGGAGCGAGTTTCCTCTCCCTCTGTTCGAGCTGCGCAAACTGAGCCGCTCACGAGGGATGGCAGAAGCGGACGGTCTCGGAGCGAGTTTCCTCTCCCTCTGTTCGAGCCGTGCAATACGCCGCTCACGAGGGATGGCAGGAGCGGACGGTCTCGGAGCGAGTTTCCTCTCCCTCTGTTCGAGCCGCGCAAACTGCGCCGCTCACAAGGGATGGCAGGAGCGGACGGTCTGAGCTCTCTTTACGTTACAAGAAAGCTACTCCGTCCTCGCGCGTCACTGGTGAAAGGGGAACAGAGTGTTTTCGTCCCGCCGTGGCCTGGACTATAACCTCCATTCTCACACATTTCTCAGTCCCCTCTTAAGTTCAGGCGACTGGAATTGTTACTATTGCAGTATACGAGCCGGTTATAAATACACGCTCGCCTGCAAGCAAACGCCGTCACAAGACATGATACTAATGTATTCTCCCCTGTGGCTCAGTGGCGGAATCTTAGACTGTCAAGCTAGAGACCGGGGTTCGGTCCCCGCTCTCGCGGCAGTTAAAGTTTATGCTGTTCGCTTCTCCGAGCTCGCGGCCAGTTTTTCTTACATACAGAAAACAAGCCCGCTCTCTCCCTCGTTGGGCCGCGCAGATTGCGCCGTTCAAGGGATGACAAAGCGGACGGTCACGAGCAGCGTTCAGCGTGCGCGCCTCACTCACCGGCGAAAAGAGAAGAGAGTGTGTTAGTCTCGCTACGGCTGGACAACAGCCAATCCCCACACATTTCTCAGTCCCCTCTTAAGTTCAGGCGACTGGAAATATTACTATTGCAGTAAACGAGCCTGTTTTAAACACACGCTCGCCTGCAAACAAACGCCGACGCGACACATGAGGTCGCTTTTTATATGCTCGCGCTAACTGAAAGCTTATGTGTTTCCCCTGTGGCTCAGTGGCAGAATCATACTCTTTCATGCGAGAGATCCGCGTTCGATCCCAGCTCTCGGGGAAAATGAAATTTATGCTGCTTGCTTCCCCGAGCTCGCGGCCAGTCTTTCTTACTTACAGAAAGCGAACCCGCCCCTCGCACCACACCTTCTCAGGGTGCTCGAGTATTTTTGAGCGTCTAAACACGAGAGAAGAAAAGACGGTTAAATCCCGCAGCCCTGCGGCTGGACCACCGTCGAAGCTTAACGCTCTGTCAGTCCCCGTTGCCATGGCTACTGCAGCTGTTTACCCCGCAGTCAACGAGCCGGTATCTACCCGCTCGCCTGCGCGCATCCGCCGTTCTCACGGCAACCCAGAAAATTTTCAAAAGAGCATAATGTCTGGTTGCACGGCTGACGCCGTATGTGTTTCTAGTACAGTGAATGTGCACACGTTCTGTGCTCATCCCTGTACACAAGCACTATACATCCCGTGTCTCTCACAGAGCCCACTCTCATGAAGCAGGCAAAAGCCGCTTTAGTGTTAAAAGTAGGTCACGTGTCCACTTCTCCGTGCCCACACCTACTCACTGCCCGCTCTGTCACACGGCCTCGCACGACCGGTCATGTTTTAAATGTGAGTCCTGTGCCCGCCCTCGAGCGCTCACACATACATTTTCGCGCCTCACACTATATGTTCCCCGTCCAAAGCCACCGGGACACTGTGTAAAACGGCCAGCTATCGCTATGTGCGATCTGCCGTATCTAACCACCAAGAGCGCGCGCGCCGCGCCCGCCCCTGAATGTAACTCCTGTGCCCGCCCTCGAGCGCTCACACATACTAACGAACATTTTCGCCCCGACGGCGCCATCGCGCGTCGCGCCTCACACTTTATGTTCCCCGTCTAAAGCCACCGGGACACTGTGTGTAAAACGGCCAGAGCATCGCTGCGTGTGATCTGCCGTATCTAAGCACCAAGAGCGCGCACGCCGCGCCCGCCCCTCCGTTCGAGCTCTCGAGCCCGCGATGCGCGGCGATCGGAGCCCGGAGGCCATTCTGCCCCTGGCTGCACGCGCAAAAGCGTGGGAAACTATTCCAGGCGCATCAGAACGGGTGCTAAGCACAGTAAAACAGGGCTATACTCTGCAGTTCGCTCGCCGCCCTCCGCGCTTTCAAGCGCGTATCGAGACCAGAGTGAATGGGGAAGTAGCACATCTACTTCGAGCAGAAATAGCTACACTTCTGTGCAAAAGGGCTATGGAACCGGTTTCCCCTTCCATGAGCGAGTCGGGCTTTTACAGCCGTTATTTCCTCGTTCCCAAGAAGGACGGAGCTTTCAGTCCGCGCAAATTCGCCCGAGGGACTGGTTTATATCTCTCGATCTAAAAGACGCGTGCTTTTCAGATCCTGATAATACCCCGTCACAGGCCATTCTTGAGATTCGTCTTCGACGGTCAGGTATATCAGTACACGGCCCGCCTGTCGACACAGCGCGCGCGCTGCATTCGACGCCTGGCCGCGTCCCTCCAGCCGGGCAGCACCGTACCTCTCAAAACATTTCAGAGGCTACTGGGTTGTATGGCCTCAGCCGCAGCAGTGCTTCGGCTGGGTCTTTTACGAATGTGCCCGCTACAATGCTGGCTGAATGCCCGAGTGCCTCACAGAGCATGGGCTTCCGGCGGTATTCGCATCAGAGTGACTCAGAGCTGCGTTTCAGCTCTGAAGCCCTGGTTAGCGGCCGACTGGTACCAGCGGGGAGTGACAATGGGAGCTATCTCACACCGCAAAATTCTCGACGGACGCTTCCACCTCAGGCTGGGGCGCTCTGTTCGAGGGCAAACCGGCTTTTGGCCTATGGTCAGACCGGGAAAAATGCCTCCACATAAACTGTTTGGAGATGATAGCGGTCGAGAACGCGCTCAGGCGCTTCCTCCCATTCATACAGGATCACCATGTGCTAGTCCGCTCGGACAACATGTCCGTGGTATCCTATGTGAACCGACAGGGCGGTGTCAGATCCAGGAATCTGTGCAGGCTGACAGAACGCCTTCTCGTGTGGGCTTACCGCTCGCTGCGCTCGCTGAAAGCCGCGCACGTACCGGGCCACCTGAATGTCGGTCCAGACAGACTGTCCAGGGACAACATTTCCCCGGAAGAATGGTCTCTGCACCCCCAGACAGTCCAGTTTCTCTGGCGCCTATTCGGCAGAGCGGAAATCGACCTCTTTGCGTCGAAAGACAATGCTCAATGCCCGAAGTTTTATTTGAAGAGCGAGGACGCGCTGTCCCAGACATGGCCCAGCCTCCCGCTGTATGCTTTTCCTCCGATCTCCCTGTTGCCACAGGTCATTTCGAGGATCAGAGAAACACACCACTCAGTGCTGCTTATAGCCCCGCGATGGGAAAACCAAACTTGGTACCCAGAGCTAGTGAGGCTGTCGCACTCACCCCCGTGGCCGATCCCGGTGAGAAAGGATCTCCTCTCCCAAGCCGCTGGATCGATCTGCCATCCCCATCCAGAGCGCTGGTCGCTGCATGCATGGGTGATCAACGGATACCCGTTGACCTGTCAGAAGGGGTCGTGAACACGATCACACAGTCGAGAGCCCCCTCCACGAGACGGCTCTATGCGTCTAAATGGTCGGTGTTTTCTAAATGGTGCGCTACTCAAAACCTGGATCCGCGTGCATGCGGGGTCCCACTGGTGCTCTCCTTCTTACAAGAGCTGTTGGAAAAGGGCAGATCCCCTTCCACGCTCAAAGTATATGTGGCCGCTATTACAGCGTTCGCTGAGACGACGCGCGGCCGGGCAATGGGAAGGAATGAGCTCATTATCCGCTTCCTCAGAGGAGCTAGACGGATGAATCCCCCGCGGCCCCCCTCGGTTCCCTCGTGGGATCTGTCCTTGGTCCTGGCGGCCCTAAAGGCTTTTCCCTTTGAACCGCTTGAATCCGCGGATCTAAAGTATCTGTAGCTTAAAACCGTTTTTCTGATAGCTCTGTCTTCAGTCAAACGAGTGGGTGATTTGCACGCGCTATCTGTTAGCCCTGCATGTCTCGAGTTCGGGCCGAATGACTCAAAAGTCATTCTCAGACCGAGGCACAGTTACATCCCCAAAGCGATTGGAACCCTGTTTAGGGCACAAGTTATTTCCCTCTCGGCTCTGCCAGCATCCGATAGTGGGGACAGTGATAACCTCCTATGCCCTGTCCGGGCGCTGAGAGTTTACATCACGCGCTCCGCCGCTTTCAGGCGTTCAGAGCAGCTCTTTGTTTCCTTCGGCGGACGCACCAAAGGTCTTGCCGCCTCGAAGCAGAGCTTGTCCAGGTGGATAGTGGACGCGATAGCAGCAGCTTATGCCTCCAAACACCTGCAGTGCCCTCTGGGCATCAGAGCCCATTCCACTAGAGGCATGGCCTCGTCGTGGGCCTGGTCCAGCGGAATTTCTATCCACGACATTTGTATGGCGGCGGGCTGGGCCTCCCCGTCAACATTCGTGAGGTTTTATAACCTGGAAGTTCCTGCCCTACAGGCAAAAATATTGTCAGTATAAGTGACATGTATGCTCTGCCCAGCTCCCGTGTGCAGACTACGTTCATATGCTGGCGCTATTCTGGTAACTACTCAGGGTGAAGTGTTTGACTCAGACCGGCTGATCCGTTCTGTTTCCTATTTCCCGTTACGCGCTGTTATCGGTGCTGGCCCGCGCTGCTGGCCGCCCGCATTATTCTCTGCCGCGCGGGAATTTTTCTCTTCATGTGAGACCGACTATGTCGTTTTCTCCTACCCTTATGAGTGCTTATGTACTGTATGGGCTCGCTCCGCCGGCCCTACTGTTTGTACTGTTATGTTTATAGACCGGCCGCGCCGCTCTATTTCATATGCTGCATGAAGTGCATGTACTGCGCTGGCCCGTCTCTCCGACCGGCCACATTTCCCAGCAGAGTGTTTTCCCCGGTTCCCCTGGGATTCATGGGCTGGATGCTCGGCGCACACGGCGTTGACAAAGGGTTCCCGATGCGTAAGCTACTTACGCAATACGAGAGAACCTCTCGTAAGAGAACGTACTCGGTTACTAATGTAACCTCGGTTCTCTCTAGAAGAGGGAACGAGTATTGCGTAACCTGCCGTGTCGCGCCACGAGCTTTTGCGCTTCAGACTGCGAAAACCAGAATTTTAGCCTGTGAGCGCTGAATATATACACGCTGGCCACGCCCATTTTTTTGGCTTCAGATCTCGAAGAAAGAAGACTTTCCCGATGCGTAAGCTACTTACGCAATACTCGTTCCCTCTTCTAGAGAGAACCGAGGTTACATTAGTAACCGAGTACGTTTCCACACTAGTAGGATAGTTCAATAGCTTAAATACAGCGCGCGTCTTCCTCTGCTTGTAAACAGACCGTTTTGCGCTCCCGGCAATGTCAGGATGTCATCTTGTACAGTAGATGGCGATAATACTCCATAAAAGGAGTGAGCAGCCAGTAACAAGTAGTAATAGAAGAAGAACGCGGTAATCTCAGTTCTCGCACATGCATCTTGGCGATCCCGTGAACTCTCGTCAGAGGCCGACATTAAAGAACACTAATAGTTGAATAAAGTCGTTATTTTTGTTGTTTTTTTCGCACAAAAAGTATTGTCGTCTCATGATAAACTTAATGTAGAGCCACTGTAGTCACTTGGACTATTTCAACATTTTCTTCACCTACTTTCTGGGCCGGCAAGTTTCAGTCCCTCTGAAAGCCTATGGAGGAGTGATCCAGCTCTCTGATTTCATCAAAAATATCTTATTTTGTGTTCCGAAGATGAACGAAAGTCTTACATAGTTGGAACAACATGAGAGTGAGTAATTACTGAAAAAATTTTCATTTTTGGGTGAACTATCCCTTTAATATCATTTATTTATTTATTTATTTCATTTTTAAAAATGTACAAATGTAGTTTTCTGTGATGGTCGTGTTTAGGTGTACGGGATAGAATATGCAGTTATGGTATAAACATCATATATAACATATAAACATGGCTATGGAAAGCCCCCACCATAAAAATTTAAACCCCCGCATGGACAAAAAATGCTGATTGAATCTTTTCATATAAATGAGATTTAAGACGACTAAGTACAGTTTTTCAACAATCTAAAGTTTTTGAACAGACATTGTTTAATAACAGTTCTACTTTAGGGTCACCGTTATACACAATCATTACAGTAAACTTCTAAAAGATAAATAGAAGATATGAATGTATTCAAACTTTAAAGATTTAATTTAATCAACCTTTCATTTTAAAAGTTCATATTTAAACTTTTACGATTATGCTTTGAAATAAATTTAGTGTGAATAAAACTTTGGCTCTGGAAAGGCGTTAGCAGACTAACATTACATATGCTGTGACATGATGCACAGAGGCTCATCTGGTCTGTCACCCGATATCCTGAAGCTAACATTGTCAAGTAACTTCTTTCTCAGAAGAAGCAGCGCTGATCGGAAGGACCTTATAAGCAGCCTATCAATGGGACAGCCTGAGGGTTCACAGTTTCTAAATGTTCCCTTTCGTTCGGGAACTCCTACGTCTCGTCGGAGGAGTTTCCAACGAATTGGGATCACGCTAGGGAGACCAACTGTCTTCGAGTGAAATAAAACGAGCCAATGAACATTGGCATGCAAGATTTGCATTCCGCGGCCCGCCTACCAGCGCGGGTATAAAGCGGAAGCAAGCGCATACACAAACGCTTTTAGCTTCGGAGCCAACCGTTTGTGTCCTCTCTGAGTGAATGAGCTTTAAGATTGTATCTATCTTACGCTCTACGAGTCTGCTGTTTCGGGAGGGGATCTCTCTGTGTTGGTGAGACGGCATTTCAGCGGCCGCGCGATTTCCTGCCGGCTGCGTCTACACGCTGTTAATTCAAAAGCTGTTTTCACAGCTGGTAAACGGTTTGAGTGCGCAGTGATATGCATTTGAGCTTGCATTTTCTCCGCTGTGTTGCCGCGTTGGGTCCCTGTGTGCTTCAGCACAATAAAGAGAGTACTTTCTTCCTGAAAGAGCAACACGAGTGAAGACGTTTCAGGATGACGTTTCACTCGTGTGTTTCTGGATGCGATCGTTTCCTGTCCTCACTTGACGGCCACGTTCATTGTTTCACATGCCTAATCAGTGTATGAGACTACGTTCGTGGGTGGTTCATGTTCTCTCAGGAGTGCATGACCACGTCGGCACGTTGTTCGTCTCCCCTTTTTAAAGGTTTGAGGCGCTCAGCGTGCCATGTGCCGTCGAGCGCCAGTTGACAGCGCGGGTTGTCACGGCAACCCAGCGCGCGTCATTCGGCGCTCAAGATGCGCGATTGAGACTCGTGTACCTCTACAAGGTTGTGTCCCTTTGCTTGTTCCCCAATCTAGTTCCTTTTCTAAAAAAGGGGAGGACTACTTTGGCTAATGAGCATTTGGTGATCTGGGGGTTACAGTGTGGAACGTCTCGCCAGGTGAAAGACCCTCACGAGCTTCCCACTCCTCTAGCGCATCGCAAACATGCTGAGACTGTGTTCGTGGGTGGTTTATGCTTTCTTATAAGAGCATGACCACGTCGGCACGTTGTCCGCCTTGCCTGAAGGCTTGAGCGCCCGGCGTGCCGTGTGTCATCGAGGCGATGGCCACGTTCACTGTCTTGCATGCCTGGTTGGCGGCCACGATCACTGTTTCACATGCCTAATCAGTGTGTTGAGACTGCGTTCGTGGGTGGTTCATGTTTTCTCATGAGTGCATGACCACGTCGGCACGTTTTTTGTCTCCCCTTTCGCGAAAAAGAAATAAGGGCTTGAGCCGCTCAGTAGTGATGCGCGGGTTGTCTCAAAATTCGCGAGCCCCGCGGGTAGCCCGCGGGTCAGGTTGGGGCGGGTAAAGAAATTGTCACTTTATTTGCGGGGCGGGTTGGGGCGGGTCATTAAAAACAAAATAAAATAAAAATCCATATATGTTGCATGCAATGTCCAGCCTATATTAAATATTTGGGAATATCAATCTAATCATATTTTAGTAGGTTCTTTGATAAGGCCTTAGCAATGCAACTTGCGTGATTTCCCCAAACCTTTGGCGTCACGTGACACAGCTCGCGCAAAGCAGCTTGCGCCAAGCAGCTCCCACCGCCAGCCACAACAACAAAGACGGAGAAATAAAAGTGAAGATGGAAGATGAGGTGCGGGAGAAATTGAGGTCGAGATTTTACATAATTAAAAGAAAAAAAGGTGAATGATGAATTAGATGAATACAAACGCTGCTTTGTAAATATTGAAAATGTTTAAATCATTATCTTATTAATATGACCTGATTAGAGGTTCATATTCAAAATCGTCTGTTATTGCCAGTTGGCGATGTTTCCAAGCACTTTCAGGCTGAAATAAAGGCTGTTTTCATTTACATTACAATGCCTAATATGTCTATTTAATTGTCGCGGGTGCGGAGCGGGGCGGGTTGTAAAAATAGATACAGTGGTGCGGGGTGGGCTGGGGCGGGCTGGGGCGGGCCAAATAGTTTCATAAAAGCGGGACCCGCGGGTTGGAAAAAAAGCCGACCCGCGCATCACTACCGCTCAGCGTGCCGTGTGCCGTCGAGGCTTTCGGATGGGATTCTGGTCCTTCTCATGAGGGACCGAGCATTTCATTCGGGGCTCCAGGGGAGGACAGATGTCGATTGCTACATCGGAGAGCGGGCTGTTATACTCTGAAAATGATGCTGAGTTCCTACTATAATGGTGTGTTCTCGTGCTGAAGATTCAGACTTGACAGCCACACTTCCTGGGTCTAAAATGCCTGGATGGGTGTGAAAAACTTTGGCAGTATGGAAGCATTTTGGTGCCAATATGGCAAGCCAAACATGCCTAAATCTGCAGAAGTTTTTCCTCTCTCACTACCCCTGCACATTCAGTGCACGTGGGTAGTTCTGATTCGGGGTGGAGCTGTGCTTAGTGACTGACCGTGATTAGTCACAGCACTGGCCCTCGGTCAGACGATGTCCACTCTGGTGGTCCAGAAGCGCCTCAAAACCAGCCCGCTCGGAGTTCGTTTCCCCCCAGCAAAGGGAAGGGAAACGACCCTGAGAGGAGCGACCCGGAGTATGTGATGTCTGCTCTTCGGGAGTGCGTGTCATCACCACTCCTTACCCCGGGGGAGGGCCGGGTGGAGAATTTCATTTCTGTTCCGCCGCTGGTCATCCAGTCAGCGGTACCCAAAGTTTGAGCTGTCCACTTCCTCTGAGTCACTCACGGGCCCCAGCGCTCAGATGACAGTGAGGGCTACAGCTTGGTCACTCTTGTCTCTCGCTGGGCGAGGAGGCGGAAACCAGGACTCAATGTCCCTGGGCCTCGCTCCTCGTTTCCCCTCACGGTCGAGTCTGGCAGATCAGTAAGACCAGTCTCCTGAGGCCGTCACGCTGGCTCATCCGCACCATCCGGCTCGGCTATGCAATTCAATTTGCACACCGGCCTCCCAAGTTTAGGGGCATCAACTTCACCCGGGTGCGTCCGGTGGATGCTCCTGTCTTGCGGAAAGAGATCAGCGTCCTGTTGGCGAAGGACGTGATTGAGCCGGTCCCTCCAGCCGATATGAGGTCAGGGTTCTACAGCCCTTACTTCATTTTACCCAAGAAAGGCGGTGGGTTACGGCCAATCCTGGATCTGCGAGTATTGAATCGGGCCCTGCACAAGCTCCTGTTCAAAATGCTCACGCAGAAACGCATTTTTGAATGCATCCGTCCCCGGGATTGGTTTGCAGCGATCGACCTGAAGGACGCGTACTTTCATGTCTCGATTCGTCCCGACACAGACCATTTCTACGGTTTGCTTTCGAGTGTCGAGCATATCAGTACAAGGTCCTACCCTTCGGGCTGGCCCTGTCGCCCAGTGTCTTCACGAAAGCCGCGGAGGCAGCCACAGCCGCAGTAACGCTGCTCGGCCTGTTACATATGAGACCGCTTCAGCGCTGGCTTCACGATCGAGTCCCGAGGTGGGCGTGGCAGAGCGGCACGTTCCGGGTCAAAGTAACCCGCACTGTCGCCAAATCTTCTCCCCATGGTCGGATCCTGCATTTCTTTGGGCCGGAGTGCCCTTAGTCCAGGTTTCCAGGTATGCTGTGGTTTTCACAGATGCCTCTGCTATGGGGTGGGGGGCCATGTACAAAGGGCATGCAGTCTCAGGTCTGTGGACGGGGCCCCAGCTGCATTGGCACATCAACTGCCTAGAGTTGCAAGCAGTACGCCTAGCCTTGTGTCGCCTCAAGGGGTTTCTCAGACACAAGCACGTACTGGTCCGAACGGACAGCACTGTGACCGTTGCGTACATCAACTATCAAGGTGGTCTACGCTCCCGTCGTATGTCGCGACTCGCCTCCCACCTCCTTCTCCTTTGGAGTCAGAAGCATCTGAGGTCGTTTCGAGCCATTCATATCCCTGGTGTGCTCAATCGTACAGCCGACGAGCTTTCACGACAGCCGCCACTTCCGGAAGAATGGCGACTCCATCCCCAGGTGGTCCAGCTGATATGGGGAATCTTCGGAGCCGCTCAGATAGATCTGTTTACCACTCCGGACACGACCCATTGCCAGTTGTTTCATCCCCTGACTGAAGGAACACTCAGCACGGATGCAGTGGCTCACAGTTGGCCCCAGGGTCTTTGCAAATATGCGTTTCCCCCAGTTAGCCTTCTAATTGTAGAAGGCTTCTTCTAATTGGATCTTTTGTATTACAACTTTAAAATCATTGCATTTTTGTGACCCCATTTTCACACGCTGCATGTTTTGCTTTTTCTTCAGCTCTCTAAACATTTAACTTGGTGCATTTTTTGGGACCCATTCATAAGCTGTATGTTTCTTCAACTTTCTGAAAATGTAAGATGATATTTTTATTTTTTGTTTATCTAAACTGAATTAAATGGTGCAGTAGATTTTTAGCAAGATACTTATTTTAAAGGATATGATGTTTTCCAACTTTAGTTAATCTGATATATACAACATTATTAGGAACCCCCTTTCTCGTTACCTCAGGAATGCGAAGGAGGGGGATCATGTTTCAGATGTCAGAGCTCAAATGCAGAGGGTGTGAGGGCCCCTTCAGTCAGAGACCGTCAGATGTTACTGTGAGAGAGAACCACTCTGTGAGTTTGTATTATATATTTTATATTATAAGCAATAATTTATATACTTTTAAAGAATAGAATGTTTTTAAACTTTAGTTAAATTAGCAAGATATTTATTTTATATTATATAATTTATATACTTATAAAGAACAGAATGTTTTATGTAAGATGATTTTTTATTCTTTTGTTTATCTAAAACTGAAAGAATTGGTTTCAGTACATTTTTAATAAGATATTTATTTTATACTATTGTATATTATATTATTTGTGTGAAATATACATCATTTTTATAAAATCTCTTTTTCTCACTTTCACTGTGCTCTGGAATGTGGAGGGTGGGAGGGGCCGCGATGCTGATGCTTGCATGTGACACACACACACCATATAACCCTTCTTGACACCGGCTTCAAACATCCGTCAAAACTACATGATCGATGGCTAACAGGGTTAAAAGGTCAAACTAACTGTCAAAACACATGATCGAGGGCAAAGGTTAATCCCTGACCCCTATACCGGAAGTTCAACCTGGCAAAAGGTCAAAGGTCAACTCCATTAATCATTTTGACATAAGGTGGGTCATAGTAACTACTGTTATGATTTAATATAATGGATTATAGTTGATTCATCAATCTGCTCCTGGATCCGTTCTATGTCGGGTATCCGAGTTTATCTCTGATATGAATGATGTGAAGTGTTGATGTGTGTCGATTGAGATGATTGAAGTGAATGTGATGTGATTTCAGTCTCAAGCTGAGCACACAGAGCGTCAGATTAAACAGCAGTTTGAGAAGCTTCATCAGTTTCTCAGAGATGAAGAAGAAGCTACAGTCACTGCACTGAGGGAGGAAGAGGAGCAGAAGAAGCAGAGGATGAAGGAGAAGCTGGAGGAGATGAACACACACATCTCAGCTCTTTCACACACAATCAAAGACATGGAGGAGATGATGAAAGCCAGTGACGTCTGCTTTCTGAAGGTCTGATTTCAGATCATTGGTTGATCATTGGTTGATTGATTGAGTTGTTGATGATAAATGGTGTGTTTGTTCTGCAGGAGTTTCCCGTCTCAATGGAAAGGTGAGTGATCTGCTCCTGTCTCTGGTCTCTCTGGTTCTGATCCAAAGCCACTGCAGTTCTGACTCCTGAATGTTCTTCCAGAGTCCAGAGCTCACAGCCGGATCCACAGATGGCTTCTGGAGCTTTGATTCATTCACCACAATACTTGGGCAACCTGCCGTTCAGAGTCTGGAAGAAGATGCAGGACATCGTCCAAAACAGTGAGTCTGACTTCAGAAGATTTGAGCTGGAGAGTTAAAGGTTCTTCATGACTAGATAGATAGATAGATAGATAGATAGATAGATAGATAGATAGATAGATAGATAGTGTAACGTAATGTAGTGATACTGACAGGTCAATTTAGCTCAAAAGGAATTATTAATTAATTTATAGGGAATTGAAAGAATCATTTATTACGGCCATGCAAATGACTTGTCCAGGGTTCATTTGAACCGGCCGTAACTATCAGCTCTGCAGCGGATATAAATATCCAAACTATAGTGAAATACTATTTATTAGCAAGGTAACTTAGATCACTAGTTTAAGACATTAAATTCGTAAGCACATAACACAAGTAACACTTCTCTTTAAAATACAAACAAGACTTTATTGATTATTCTAACACATAAAACTAATACTGTATCTAATACAAACACACGCACACACATTCATACGAGTTGCAGAAAGAAAGAGAGTGAGATGATGAAATCTCAAGTTTCTATATGCACTTACATGACATGACCTGAATGAACCATCAATCATTAATTTAACCCTTCTATCGTTTCTTAGGCGGGTTATTGAAACTATATCAATGCACCAGTTCAGCTTAAGAGTCTGGAGGCTACTTGCTTGTCTTTGTTCTTTTTGGGGATTCCCTTCTTCGGAGTAAAAGGGGTTTCCTGGGTTCGTTGGCAGGCGTCTCCTGGTGCCCGGATAGATGTCTGGGGCGGCCAATTACGAAAAAGCAATAAAGAAGCAGCAAACAGTGGAGAATGAAGACAAACACTTTCAAGAAGGATTTTTGAGACATTTGTTTCTGAACAGACAGCAGATCGTAGTGATTCTCAAGGTGATTCATTTTTAAACCCGTCGTTCAGAAAGTGAAAGTAAAGTTTGTGTTGCTGGAGCTCAAACGGTGAAAATGGCTTCACTAAATGTCTTTGCTGAAGAGCTTTCTTGTCCCGTGTGCTGTGAAATCTTCAAGGCTCCTGTTGTTTTATCATGTAGTCACAGTGTCTGTAAAGAGTGTCTTCAACAGTTCTGGAGGACCAAGAAAACTCAGGAGTGTCCTGTCTGCAGGAGAAGATCCTCAAAAGAACATCCTCCTCTTAATCTGGCATTAAAAAACATGTGTGAGTCGATCCTGAAGGAGAGAAATGAGACGCGTTCATCAGGATCTGAGGAGATCTGCAGTTTACACAGTGAGAAACTCAAACTCTTCTGTCTGCAGGACAAACAGCCTGTGTGTGTAGTGTGTGTTACTTCACAACAACACGACAATCACAAAGTCAGACCCATCACTGAAGTGGTTTCATCATATAAGGTAAGACAAATATCTCTTGTTTTACATGTAAATGAAACTGAAAGTGACATGAAGAGAGTAGTGAACACACACTCATTCAAACACACACACTCGAACACACATACTCACACACACACACTCACAGAAACACTCACAGACACACACTCACACACACAGACATGCACACACACACGTACACACATTCACTCACATAGACAGACACAGGCACACACACACACTAGTTTCAGCCCCACGCAGTTTTAATTTTCATGTCCTGCGCCACGTTGTTTAAATAACAACTACATTTGTGCCCAGTGCCGGCCCGAGCCTTTTGGGGGCCCTAAGCAGAATTTGATTTGGGGGCCCCCTCCAAACACGCGGAGTCACCTGTGCTTGACGATTATTGACACAATGTCACTCTATAATGTTACATTATAAATTAATACAATGAGGTTATGTATTAATACAAAATAAATACTTAATAAAAAATAGATATACTTAAAAATGTTTTAACTTCTTCTTTACTCTTTTACTAACTCTTTGAAACTTCTGAAAACAAATTGTCACAAAACATATAAAAAATAATAATTTGCAAAATATCCTCCAACATTTTTGCAACACTTTGCAGTTTGAATGATGTCTTGTATGAACATGACGGAGTATGTTTTTATGTTTCCACTGTTCGATCGCGTCCGCGCCTCACACACACACACACACACACACACACACACACACACACACACACACACACACACACACACACACACAACATACCATTGCAATGATATCGCAGCCTGTTCGTTATAGCCGTAATAAAATATAATAAAAAATAGTCAACCTAACATATACAAATTACACTGCTCTGTTTAAATAGTCAGTAGTAGCCTAATTCGTACCATTCAGCGCTGCGCAGCCTAAGCACCCCCCACTGTGATGTTTCCAAGCACATTTTTGCGCATGTGAAGAGAATAATTTTTCCCCTCGATTGGATTTCAAGCACAATTATTTTTTTCTTCGATATTGGAACGTGGGTGAAGTACAAATAAGCCTATAATAAAGAATAGTTTGCCATCCAAATCCATCGCGAATGTTGAAACATTTTGATTCTAATGAGAGAGATACGTGAGCCCAACGCCGCTTTCACTTTCGCTTTAAATTAATTCGTTTTGGCTTGTTTATAGTTATTTTTTATCCTTGTTCTGTTCTGAATATCATTAAACTTAAAGGATAAATCATTGATCAAATCAAATTTTTGTGACATGGCTTATCATTACCGTGACTTTGCGCACGAATTGTCTGTGCACGCAAGGTTATGCGCATGACTCAAACACTGGCAGTCACAGCACCAGTTGTAGGCAGTACTGAAATCAGAATTTTCTTGTCTTGAATTATTAATCCATTCATTCATTTATGTCTTTTGTTTAAGTTAATTAATAAGTAAAAAAAAAAAAAAAAAAAAAAAAAAAACTCGCTTGGGGGGCCCCCTGGTGGCGAGGGGGCCCCAAGCAGCCGCTTAGTTCGCTTATGCCTCGGGCCGGCCCTGTTTGTGCCCATCTGTGCGCCCATGGGCTGCTGGTCTAGGTGTGTGTTCAGTCGCATTGTTGGGCCGATGCTATTTTGAGGAACTGAAATAGACTGAGCCATTGACCAACTGAAACCTGGTCTAAAGTCAATGATGCAGTATTTTTTTGTTATTTAAAGAGCGCTTAGTAATGTGAGGTCACAGAACAAAGAAAAAGACGTTCACAGACCATAGGCGTTAGGGACCGTTCGGTATTTATGGAAGGGGCCACCGGAGGAAAATAGGGGAGGGTCATGTCTTTTTTTTCTTTGTTGAGGGGAGGGTCATCCAACTTTTTTTTGTCTAGGGGGAGGGTCACCCAACTTTTATATTCATTAAAACAGCAACATTTCAAAGTGGCTTGTTTGGTGCTATTTTTTTCCATTTAGCTCCATGTTGATCTCGCGTTTATCAGCCCCCCTTTCGATATCAGATGGGTCTGACCCAACAAAAATCCAGTTTGGCGCTGTTTGACAGTGTGCGCTTCAGTTCGCGCTTAGAAAAAGTGCAGCATCATGTCAGAACAGAATGCCAAAGAAATGTTTACCCGGCAAAGCTTTAAAGCACGAGCAAATAATGAACTTTTGTTGAGTGCACAGTGTCCTGTGAGTGTAACTCTACCGCTGCATTAACATGTGATGTGAACGTACGTCGAGTTTAACAGTATTGGGACTGAGGCGCTAGAACTGCTGATAGAATGTGCGCTGTAGGGCAAAACTGCATATTTTAGTTTCCATTCTTATTTTGTTTCCACGATGTGTAAGATGTAGGGCTACCACCAGCCGCGGCGCTACCATTGGGCCCGGGTGGGCATTTAGGTCCGGGCCCACCCATTTTCTATAGCCTATGGTTTTGTACGTTTCTTCATTCGGATCTATTTGCGATGATCGATCCAAATTCTAAACAAACAGTTTACATGCTTCGTCCTTGTTACATTATTCATTAAGATAATAATTAATAAATGCACGCATAATTATCAGTGAACTTGATAAATGTTGCAGATATGTTTTACATGCATGCATAACAAATGCATTTCAACTTGTGTGTGCAAAATTCAGAATAAAATGAATGTGCAGCAATTTGTACAAATACAGAGTCTGTAGGCCTACTGTGTTGTTACCATTAAATAAGCTCATTTAGTTTCATTTTTGTTAAAATATAATAATGTTATTTTTTCATCTATGTTGATTACGAAAAGTGAACCGCACACACGAGTATACGCAATATCGAGAGACATTGAGCGGGTCAGACATGATTTTGACCACTTAATTAAGTTTTGTTTTGCAGAAAACGATTTTTTTAAGTGAATTTCGTTTTGTATAAATTGTATCTTAATTTTAATATTTTTTTTTTATCAACCAATTGCCAAATACCAAATATAGCAGTAGCAGACAACACAATCATAGAGGCGCCCGCGTGGTCACTTGCACTGCTCGTAAACAGGAGCGCATCTCATCCTATTACTTAACGAAACTCAGCATATGCCTCGCATACATGAAATATATCTTAAGAAAGCTTGAAATGTCTTTTTAACAATTTAAAACGAAAGGAAATAGGCTACTCTCTGGTTATGTAATGATGTGAATTTCTCTGCGTGTTCACTACTACGGAGATGGCGATCGTCAACTTCATCTTTACAGCTGTTGTTGCTGTTAATAAACTAAAAATAATAGGCTTATAATTTTATTAAACAATAAATTAAATGGAATTTTTATTGTATTAAAAAAGCAACAAAAAAATCCTGTTTATCAATATTGTGTGTGTGTGTGTGTGTGTGTGTGTGTGTGTGTGTGTGTGTGTGTGTGTGTGTCGAAATAATTTGTCCGCAGCTGCTCAAAAAAACAAAAACAAACAAAAAAAAAACCCTCAAAAACCCCACTGTCAGTGTTTTGTAAGGAACAGGCAAATATGTTCAATATAGCAGGAGACATTTTAATTGTTTACTAATAAAACAGTTATTTTTTATGTCAGTGTCGGCTAGACAGATGAAGTTGACGACTCGCGATCTTCGCAGCGCTACCACATCTTTAAATCACTATTAGTAGGCTATAATTTAAGTTAACATAAAATACATAGACCTACACCACAAAAACTAGTTGAGGATAAATTCGTTAAAATTGGGCGATTCCAGTGAATGGACGTGACATTTGCAGCCAAAACTTAAAATAAAAATTCTCAGAAAATGCATTTTTTTGAAACGTCTGAAAGGAGTCAAGACATTAGAAAAATATCAGTCTACACATGCGTTTTATATTTAATATGAGGGAAATAAACATGTGACGTGACAAAAAAATCTCTAACTTTTAGGTGGCAAAATATTTTTTCAGTAATTCTATAAATTACACTGTGCAAACCAAAATATATATACCCACCGGATGAATAAAGATCGGCCTCCACAGAAAATTAAATTTTATATTATTTTTATTTTATTTTTCGTGTTTGCATTTTGTGGAAAAAAAAAGGTTATGGACGTGACAGTTCTCCATTACGCACGGACATGACTGCTCTGAAGCGACTTTAAAAATTGCACAGAGACCTCAAACAGAAAGCACAAAGCCTTTCTTTAAAGTGAATTTCGTTTTTTTTTATTAATTTTATCTTAATTTTAATCAATGTTTCATCTGGATTTAATAAATAAGAAGTAGTCTAAATATAGTAGAAAATAGATAATCATGACACGGAGGCGCGGGCGAGTGAACTGGACTCTTGTCTCATAAATGAACCGAAACTCAGCGTAAGGTAGCCTATGCTACTTGCCTCATAGACCTGAGAAATATATAGAAAGCTTGAAATGTCTACTTTTAAACATGCAGAACAATTCAAAACGAAGGAAAACAGACTGCTTTCTCCTTATGAAATGTGCATTTCTCTCTGGCGCGTTCTGAGAAGATCGCGACGCATCGTCAACTTCATATTTGCAGTAGACACAGAAAACACTTGTTTATTAAAAACAATTCAAATGTCTAGCTATATATGAAATATTAATAATCATTACTTTTGCCGGTTCTTTGTGACAGCTTTTAGATGCTTTATTCGCAACGCCACCCACATGTTGAACGAGTCACTCACACCGCATCAGCACCGAAAACATGATTTTTTTTTCAAATCTAAAATAAACAAGTAATACAAACTCAGTGAGTGTTTTAGCGCAATTTTCTGACGTCATGGGATCACAACACTAAGAGATAGTAAATCTTTTTCTTTTTTTTTTTCTTTTTTTTTTGGTGTGCGTTCCCGAGATTAGACCTTCCTTAACATAATGCCGAAAACCCGAAGTCTCCAGGTGGTCTGGTTGAGGAGAAGATAGAAGTGCAAGATTGGTGCGCACAGACAGAACAGAAATCATGAGTTAACAATCGCAATTTTGTCCGTAGGAAAATTGCGCTAAAAATCGTGAGACGAACCGAATCGTAGGTTTGGTCTATCGTTACAGCCAGATGAGAAAGCAAGAGTTTATGGTTTAAAAAACAAACAAACAATGGCCATCTGAACATCTTTGCCAAGCGCAAACCAGTACAGAATTAGGCTAATCAATAAATTATCGGGGAGGGTCATGCCTTTTTTCACAATCATTTTGGAGGGTCATAGAAAAAATTATTGCTGGCGAAGGGAGGGTCATGTCTTTTTTGACAACAGATCTCAAAACTCCTCCGGTGGCTCCTTAAATAAATAACGAACAGTCCCTTACTTATGCAAATGGGCTTCAGTAATCAGGACTGGTTGTGTTTAGTCCAGCTGAACCACATTATAAATACATTTCATAGATTTGAGGAATTAGTAACTACAGGGGCAAATACATTTTCATGCTGGCCTTGTTGGTATTGCATAACTTTTTGCTTCAATAAATAACATTTTCTTTTACAAACTGTACTTTGTGTTTACTCAGGTTGTCTTTGTTTTATGTTTTAATTTCTGAGTCAATTTAATATGAGATGTGCACAAAAATGTAAGAAATCAGGATGAGGGCACATACTTTTTCACTGCATTATATGATCATATCACTGTATTGTCTTCTCTTCTTCTCTTCACTGTAATCTTGTGTTTTATGTTTTTTGTTCAATTCTAGGAGGACCTCAACACAGCACTGAAGACCTTACAAGACAAACTTAAACGCAAAGAAAAAATGAAAGGAGAGTTTGAGAAAACAGTTCAACACATCAAGGTGAGGAAACAGAATCAAGAGTCATGTATAGTATTACTGTATACAGTTATGATTTAATATAATGGATTATAGTGGATTATTTCTGTAAATGATGAGCATCAATCTGCTCCTGGATCCGTTCTATGTCGGGTATCCGAGTTTATCTCTGATATGAATGATGTGAAGTGTTGATGTGTGTCGATTGAGATGATTGAAGTGAATGTGATGTGATTTCAGTCTCAAGCTGAGCACACAGAGCATCAGATTAAACAGCAGTTTGAGAAGCTTCATCAGTTTCTCAGAGATGAAGAAGAAGCTACAGTCACTGCACTGAGGGAGGAAGAGGAGCAGAAGAAGCAGAGGATGAAGGAGAAGCTGGAGGAGATGAACACACACATCTCAGCTCTTTCACACACAATCAAAGACATGGAGGAGATGATGAAAGCCAGTGACGTCTGCTTTCTGAAGGTCTGATTTCAGATCATTGGTTGATCATTGGTTGATTGATTGAGTTGTTGATGATAAATGGTGTGTTTGTTCTGCAGGAGTTTCCCGTCTCAATGGAAAGGTGAGTGATCTGCTCCTGTCTCTGGTCTCTCTGGTTCTGATCCAAAGCCACTGCAGTTCTGACTCCTGAATGTTCTTCCAGAGTCCAGAGCTCACAGCCGGATCCACAGATGGCTTCTGGAGCTTTGATTCATTCACCACGATACTTGGGCAACCTGCCGTTCAGAGTCTGGAAGAAGATGCAGGACATCGTCCAAAACAGTGAGTCTGACTGCAGAAGATCTGAGCTGGAGTGTTAAAGGTTCTTCATGACACAGACGGATAGATAGATAGATAGATAGATAGATAGATAGATAGATAGATAGATAGATAGATAGATAGATAGATAGATAGATATGGAATGTAGTGATACTGACAGGTCAATTTAGCTCAAAAGGAATTATTAATTAATTTATAGGGAATTCGAAAGAATCACTTATTACGGTCATGCAAATGACTCGTCCAGGGTTCATTTGAACCGGCCGTAACTATCAGCTCTGCAGCGGATATAAATATCCAAACTATAGTGAAATACTATTTATTAGGAAGGTAACTTTAAGATCAGCAGTTTAAGACATTAAATTCGTAAGCACATAACACAACACAACACTTCTCTTTAAAATACAAACAAGACTTTATTGATTACTCTAACACATAAAACTAATATCTAACACAAACACACGCACACACATTCATACGAGTTGCAGAAAGAAAGAGAGTGAGGAAAGAATGAGTTTTAAGAGTGAGATGATGAAATCTCAAGTTTCTATATGCACATGACATGACCTGAACGAACCATCAATCATTAATTTAACCCTTCTATCGTTTCTTAGGCGGGTTATTAAATCTATATCAATGCACCAGTTCAGCTTAAGAGTTTGGAGGCTACTTGCTTGTCTTTGCGTTCTTTTTGGGGATTCCCTTCGTCGGCGTAAAAGGGGTTTCCCGGGTTCGTTGGCAGGCGTCTCCTCGTGCCTGGATAGATGTCTGGGGCGGCCAATCACGTGGTGTGCTGGTGGATGGGTGGAAAGTCTTTGAAGTTGGAAGCAGGCTTTGCAGTCGAATCGTGGACCGAAACTTTGCTACAAAACTTAACGTAGAGCGGAGACTCACAACGGAAAAGAAAATAAAACTAAGAAAAGAAAGAAATTTGAGACGAGAGTAGTTAGATGGCTTGAATGAAGCTGTTTAACCCATGTTCTTCTGATCTTGATTTTGGTTCTTTCGTCTGCTCGTCTACATGGTTACTCGTCTATCTGGTTACTCCGTCATGGCTTCTCCATGATTGTTTTGAATCTACTTTTCTTTTTTTTCTCTCCCAAAGCTTTGTTCGGGTCCTAAGATTTTAAACTCAAATGTTTGTCCAACCTCCTGGATAAGTGACCAATTAGACCACGGCTTTATTTGAGAGGTGGCATTTTCTTCACTTCTCATCATAAATCATGCGTTATCTGTGATCTCTTTATTCTCCAGCGCTAGCAGAGAGTACAGATGCCACTGTTTATACATTATTCCTATTATAAGAATACAAAACATTTTGCATAGATTTCAATCAAGCCATCTTTCGAATTAAGAACATAAGATTACACTGATAGGAAATGAGACACACTTTCATTCAAACATTTAATAGTTATAACAATTACATGACTTATATGGGATCTAAGCATATCAGACACACATATAGGTTGTAGACACAATATAGAATTATGTAGTTGCATGATGTTTGATTTTAAGTCCATCAAGAATTGTTTGGGATGATTTTATGTATTTTTATAGGTAAAGTCTCAGTCTCTGTGGTTTTAAGAGATTTCAAACCCTGGGGTCATTCAGAGGTCCTTAAGAAGAAGGTCTGTTTTGTATATCTGTCATGGGATCAAGCAACCTCTGTCGTTATCTTGGTCGGGCCCTGAGCTTTGCCATCTCTGAACCAATCAGTCTTTTCCAAACCATCTAACATTGACAACGTTCTTCCTTTAGTTGCTTGCATGGCCATAAAGTTCTTAGCGTAGACTGGCTGGAGCCCTGATTTTATGGTTCTGGATTGGTGATTTGGGGTCTGGAGTGTTGAGTTCCCTTTCGTTGTCACTCCGAGTTACGTCGGATGACGACGAATGGGGTTTCGCTTAGAAATCCTATCATCTTTGACTATATAAAACGAGCCAATGGCAAAGAAATGCCATGGGTCTGCGGAATTTGCATAGCGTAACTCCGCCCCACCCTGGGAGTATATAAGAAAGTACGCTGGCAACATGCAGATATGTTTTCGTTTCGGAGCCAAGTTGATGTACTTCACTCCACAGCCAATCCTGAGATTCATCTCTTCATTTCTCTTCGAGACGAGCCTCTCTCCAAGTGTTGGTGTGACAGCGAGTTCCAGCGAGTGCACATTCCCTGCTTATCTGTGCAGTAATTTGCCAGTGTTTGTGTGTTCTCTCCCTGGTCGCTTCAGCATTTGCGGAGAAATCTCCTTTCTAAAAGAGCTTGCACGCGGCACATCTTTTTAAAGATGCCTCGCCCGTGCACTTCTGGTTGCGGTCTTCTCGTTTCTGACTCTGATGGGCACAATCGCTGTCTTGTGTGTCAGGGTATTGAGCACGCTAAGGCAGCGTTTGTGGATCAGTCATGTTCACATTGCGGGAACATGCCCATCGCACGGTTGCGGTCTAGACTCAATGACCTTCATGGTAGAGTCCCCTCATCCGCACCCCGATCTACGGGCTCCGCGAGAGCTGGTACTTCGGCTGGCGGCCAGGGTGACCTGAGGTTTACGGTGTGGGACAAAGCGCCGACTATTCCACGCTCCACACCGTCCTCTAGCGCCGTGCAACCCGCGAGTGTTTCGAATGAGCCCGCTGTACAGTCCTCTGACTTGCCGCGGGTCTCATTTGGCGCTCCAGAGGAAGATTCGATGTCGATCGCTGCATCACAGGGTGGGCAAGAGTCCTTGGGAAGTGAGGATTCGGCTGTGCTGCCACCTTCGGGTGTGCCAGCATTGCCGAGTCTGATCCCGAGATGACTGCCATGCTTTCCCAGGCAGCCGCGGCCATTGGGCTTGAGTGGTCCCCGCCACCTGGTCCGGTGCGCTCGCGGCTGGACGATTGGTTTTTGGGTGCCGCCACTGATCCTCGTCAGCGCACGTCCCCAATGCCTTTCTTCCCGGATGTGCATGAGGAGGTCACGAGGTCCTGGAAGGCACCATTGTCTTCTCGTGATCGCTCGGCGACCTCCTCCGCCCTGCCTCCTCTCGATCAGGCGGCCGCCAAAGGGTACACTGGGATTCCCCAGGTTGAACGCTCTGTTGCGATGCAACTGTGTCCTCAGAGTGCTTCTTCCCGTGGCGACCCAAAGCACCCCTCCAAAGCCTGTAGGTTCTCTTCCACGCTTGTGGCGAAGGCCTATAGAGCTGCGGGGCTGGCGGACTCCTCACTGCATGCCATGGCGACACTCCAGGTCTACCAGGCCCAGATGTTGCGTGACATGCACGAGGGGAGGACTGACCCAGGGCTCTTTGATGAGCTGCGTGCCGCCACCGACCTTGCTCTCCGAGCGACGAAGGTGACCGCACGCTCCCTGGGTCAGGTGATGTCCACTTGCGTGGTCCAGGAGAGACATCTGTGGCTCAACCTGGCTGATATGCGTGAGGCCGAGCGGACCCGGTGGCTGGAGTGCCCTTGGAACGAGTGTCCAGGCATGTTGTTGTGTCAACAGATGCCTCCACCACGGGCTGGGGCACCATGTGCAATGGACATGCTGCCGCGGGCTCCTGGACAGGACCCCTGCGCCTTTGGCATGTCAATTGCCTCGTGTTGTTGGCTGTACGTCTTGCCCTGCACCGCTTCCATGCGTTGCTCAGGGGTCAACACGTACTAGTCCGATCGGACAATACCGCGACTGTAGCGTACATCAACCGTCAAGGTGGTCTGCGCTCCCGCCGTATGTCACAACTCGCCCGCCACCTCCTCATATGGAGTCAGAAGCAGCTGAGGTCGCTTCGTGCCAGTTATATCAAGTATTCCTACGCAAGTATGCGTTTCCCCCAGTGAGCCTTCTTGCGCAGACCTTGCCAATTCCTCTGAGGAAGGACCTGCTTTCTCAGGGACGGGGCACCTTTAGGCACCCTCGTCCCGATCTTTGGAACCTCCATGTGTGGCTCCTGGACGGGATGAGGCAGGTTTGAGTACCCTACCACCAGCGGTGGTGGCTACCATCACTTCCGCTAGAGCATTGTCCACGAGACATGCCTATGCGTTGAAGTGGAACCTCTTCGTCAACTGGTGCTCTTCTAAAAATCTAGAACCCACGAAATGCCCCATCAGTGTCGTGCTTTCCTTCCTGCAAGAAGGGTTGGAGCGAAGGCTGTCTCCCTCCACCCTGAAAGTGTATGTTGCCGCCATTGCCGCACATCACGACACAGTTGATGGTAAGTCCTTAGGAAAGCACGACCTGATCGTCAGGTTCCTGAGGGGAGCCAGAAGACTGAATCCTCCTCGTTCTCCCCTCGTACCCTCTTGGGACCTCTCAGTGGTTTTAACTGCCCTGCAGAGTGCTCCCTTTGAGCCTCTGCAATCAGTGGAGCTTAAGTTCCTGTCAATGAAGACAGCGCTCCTGGTTGCATTGGCCTCCATCAAGAGGGTAGGGGACCTGCAGGCATTTTCGGTTGACGAAGTGTGCCTGGAATTCGGACCGGCTAACTCTCACGTGATCCTGAGACTCCGGCCTGGATATGTGTCCAAGGTTCCCACCACACGCTTTCGAGACCAGGTGGTGAACCTGCAAGCGCTGCCTTTGGAGGAGGCAGACCCAGCCTTGGCACTGCTCTGTCCAGTACGCGCACTCGGTGCTTATGTAGACAGAACGCAGTGTTTCAGGACCTCAGACCAGCTCTTTGTCTGTCATGGTGAGAAGCTGAAGGGAAAGGCTCTCTCCAAGCAAAGGTTGTCTCACTGGATAGTGGACGCCATTGCTTTGGCATACCAGCAGCAAGGTCGACCATGCCCCCTTGGTGTGACGGCCCACTCCACCCGGAGTGTGGCATCCTCTTGGGCTCTAGCGCATGGCGCCTCGCTAACAGACATCTGCAGAGCTGCAGGCTGGGCGACACCTAACACATTCGCGAGATTCTATAATCCCAGAGTGGAGCCAGTTTCTTCTCATGTACTTGCTTCAACTAGCCGGTAAGAGATTCTGCTCAGGTGTCTTCGCTTGCTCGCCATTCCTCTCCACGGACAGGATACGTGCGATATTTTCCTCAGGTGAGCCTAAAAAGCTCTGAGTCTCCTCCAGCACTGACGACGTCAACGCCAGAGTTATGCCACCGGCAGCTTTCGCGCTTGGCTAGGTGCCTCCATGTGCATGGTTCCCCTCCGGGCGACCCCCACATGTGTATTTCCACTCTAAGCCTCTTTGAGCATGTGTCTTTCCCTTGGCAAGCCACCTTGCCACCCCTGGGGTTCAAATATTCCACCTGCGGCTGGACACCCCAGTGTTATTCCGTATGCAGCCCTTCGTGGTCATATGTGTATTCCAAGTCCCCCCCTTCGGGTTCGGCATGATTGCATATTTCCACTGGATATGCTTCCCAGTGTACCTTGGTATTCCTGTGTTAAGTAGGACTCCTTCGTCCGTGCTAGTCTCACGACAGGGAGCTCAGACTTACGCAGGGCACTGGTAGACAGTCGAGAGGTGGCGTGATTACACTGGGAACCCCATTCGTCGTCATCCGACGTAACTCGAAGTGACAACGAAAGGGAACGTCTCGGTTACGTATGTAACCCTCGTTCCCTGAGTAGGGAACGGAGACGTTACTTCTCCCTGCCACTTCCGCTGTACCGCTGGAAAGCCTGAGTTCAGTCTCGGCTCCTTAGCGAAGACAGATCTGCATGTTGCCAGCGTACTTCCTTATATACTCCCAGGGTGGGGCGGAGTTACGCTATGCAAATTCCCGCAGACCCATGGCATTTCTTTGCCATTGGCTCGTTTTATATACTCGTCATCCGACGTAACGTCTCCGTTCCCTACTCAGGGAACGAGGGTTACATATGTAACCGAGACGTTCTGTGTGGAATTATGTTTGAATAAATCACCTAGAAGATTAATTTGTGTTTGGTTCGCCCTCAAACCCTACAATAGATAGATAGATAGATAGACAGTTTTGGCTCATTTGAAGATTCTGTCAAAGACAGTCAATGAGATTTTTTAGAGTTTTGTTCGTTTTTAGGAAAACTGTAAGTTTGATCAGTTATAAAAGATAAAGCCGGAGTCTGAACATTCTGAAGGTCTGAGCCGAGTTTGGACGATGTTAGGAGGAGTTTTAGAAAATTAGAAAATGTTGTCTCAGAATAATATTGCTAATATCTCAATCCAAAATAATTAGTTAGTCAAACACAACAGACCGTAAGAATAAACTGTTTTAAACGATACACAGACTGTCCACCTTATTTCTAGCTCCCATGATTCCATTTCTTTGCGTGAATTACGGGCACGATCTCACTGGAGTATCCATGGTAGCGGTTATAAACAGTCTATGCTAGCGGTACGCTAATCCTCTTTTTAGAGTGCTTGGGAACTAAAACATCTGAGAACACACCCTGTTACACCTACAGTAGCGCCCCGAGAATAAGGAGGATAAGAGCCAATAAAATGAAGATGATCAGATGCTGATGAAGATCACACACACACACTTACAGTTCTTCATCTACAGCAGAAATCTCAACACATCTCACTGATTTATTGTTATTTAAATTTCCCAAAGTATCAGTTTCTCTTGATGGACACAAATGTCTGAATCCCATATTTAATGTTTGTAGTTGATGCCATGAAACACTGATGATAAAAACGAGTGTGAAACTAATAACAGCACTGACAGTGATCAGAGGAAAATGTGTTTGATCAACAGGACGAGTGTCATAATTCATAATAATCTGTGTTGGGTTCACTGTTGATCATTATATGAAGATCAGAATAAAAGCAGCTGTTGATTGTGTCTCATCAGCTCCTGTGATTCTGGATCCAAACACTGCAGATCCAGATCTCGTCCTGTCTGATGATCTGACCAGTGTGAGGCGGAGGCGGAACAATCCACTTCTTCCTGACAATCCTGAGAGATTTAACTATTATCCCTGTGTTCTGGGTTCAGAGGGTTTTAACTCAGGAACACACTGCTGGGATGTGGAGGTTAACGAGAATAAACACTGGACTCTTGGAGTAACAACAGCATCAAACCAGAGGAAGGGAAGTTATTTCTTCAACACTGATGTCTGGTGTGTGTCGTACGGATGTACTCTAGGTTTTCGTGTTAAACAGAAGCTTGATCATGTGAAAGTGAATCTGGACTATGACAGAGGAACGGTGTCGTTCTCTGATCCTGTAACTAACACACATCTACACACATTCACAACCACCTTCACTCACACACTCTTTCCATTCTTCTGGTGTTCTTCCTCTCTGAGGATCTTACCGGTCAATAGTCAGTAAACGTCACTCCTCTAGATCTGGATCTTCCTGCTTTCATCATGTTTCCAATATTTAATCCATATCTCATGAGTAAGAGTGCGGTTGATCTGAATATCAGTACGGTGGCTGTGATTGGGCCGTGATGATCACATGACTGATATCCAGCACTACAGCAACACTCACACTCTCATGTTGCTTTAACAGATCAATAAACAACAGTGAAGTTTGTCACTTTGCTAATTTTCACATAATTATATATTTTTCTATAAACTGAGCCTAATTCTACATGGACAGTTTCAATGAATTTGTAAATAAATAATTGTTTAAATGATGTGTCAACCATAGTTTTGGTTTGTTTTTCTGGGTTAATAATTGTAGAGACGTCCCTATTGTAATATCATTTAATGTACATTAAACATGCATAATGTATTTCATTGTGGAAATGTCTTTTTCTGTCTTAAACACCGTCATATTAGCTTTTTCTCTTGGTCCTTTATCTTTCTGTCTTCCCGTCATAGGATGGATGTCACAGAGCAATTTTAAATGAATGTGAAACTAATTTGCAGCTCAAAACCTTATTTATCTTAAGGCTCTTTTCATTTATATCATTTATTTCTATATATCGATTTCCTCCTAACCTTATGTCAATGCCAGCGTCCAACCCCAATGCCATTCTTCCCGGATGTGCATGAGGAGGTCACGAGGTCCTGGAAGGCACCACTGTCTTCCCGTGATCGTTCGTCGGCCTTCTCCGCCTTTCCTCCCATCGACGGGGCCGCTGCCAACGGGTACACTGGGGTCCCCCCGGTTGAACGCTCTGTTGCGCTTCCTCAGAGCGGTTCTTCTCGTGGTGACCCTAAGCACCCTTCCAAAGCCTGTAGATTTTCGTCCACTCTTGTGGCAAAGTCCTACAGAGCCGTGGGACAGGCAGCCGCCTCACTGCATGCCATGGCCACTCTGCAGGTCTACCAGGCCCAGATGCTCAGGGACATGCACAAGGGTAGGACTGACCCAGGGCTCAGGTGATGGCCACCAAAGTGGTCCAGGAGAGACACCTGAGGCTGAACCTGGCTGATATGCAGGATGCTGAGCGGACCCGGTTCCTCGACACCTCCATTTTCCAGGCCGGCCTCTTCGGCGGTGCGGTTGAGGACTTTTCCCAACAGTACTTAACCGCACAGAAGCAGACTGAGGCTATAAAACACATCCTTCCCTGACGGCCCACTGCTGCCTCCACCCAGCCGTCGGCACAGATGCCTCAGTCCGCTCGCCGCTGAGGGCGCCCTCCTGAGACTCCCGCACCTCATCCCCCTCTGTCGCCAGACCTCTGGCAGAGCAGACCCCCGTGCAACGCTGGTCCTTCCCTGGTCTCCTCTGTCAGGACGCGGTCAATGACCGTGTCCCCACACCGGACCGCTATGCCACCCACGTCTGGGCCGGTCATTCCGCTTCGCTGCACCACCGAGGGGATGTCTGTGGTTCGCATGACCCCGCTAGTACAGTTCTTGGGAGCCTGGTTAGAGCTTCCCAACCTGTCCCACTGGGTCGTCCGAACTATCATGCTCGGTTACGCGATTCAGTTCGCACGGTCTCCTCCCCGCTTCGGGGGAGTCCGCTTATCTCGATGACTGGCTAATCCTAGCTCACTCTCGAGACCAGGTTTGCGAACACAGGGACCTTGTGCTCCGGCACCTAGCTCGTCTGGGCCTTCAGGTCAACTGGGAGAAGAGCAAACTCTGCCCCATGCAGAGGATCTCTTTTGTCGGTATGGAAATCGACTCGGTCGCCATGTGCGCGCAGCTTACGAGCGAGCACGCGCAGTCACTGCTGAATTGCTTCCGTCAAATCGAGAGCAAGAGTGCAGTTCCACTGAAACTATTTCAGAGGCTCCTGGGGCATATGGCATATGGCATCCGTAGCCGCAGCAACGCCGCTCGGATTGCTTCAGCACCGGCTTCGCGATCGAGTCCCGAGTTGGTCATGGCAACACGGCACGTTCCGAGTCTCAATGACTCGGGCCGGAGTGCCCGTAGAACGAGTTTCCAGGCATGTTGTTGTATCGACAGATGCCTCCACCACGGGCTGGGGCGCCATGTGCAATGGACATGCTGCTGCGGGCTCCTGGACAGGACCCCAGCGCCTTTGGCATGTCAATTGCCTCGAGTTTCTGGCTGTACGTCTAACTCTGCACCGCTTCCATGCGTTGCTCAAGGGTCAGCACGTACTAGTCCGATCAGACAATACCGCGACAGTAGCGTACATCAACAGACAAGGTGGTCTACCCTCCCGCCGTATGTCGCAACTCGCCCGCCACCTCATCCTATGGAGTCAGAAGCATCTGAGGTCACTTAGATCCATTTATATTCTGGGAGACCTGAACTGTGCAGCCAACGAGCCCTCACGGCTTCGGCCTCTCCCCGGAGAATGGAGACTCATCCCCGGTCGGTTCAGCTGATTTGACCTGTTCTATTCCCTGACTGAGGGCACGCTCGGCACGGATGCACTGGTGCACAACTGGCCGCGGGGCCTACGCAAGTATGCGTTTCCCCCAGTGAGCCTTCTTGCACAGACCCTGTGCAAGATCAGGGAGGACGAGGAGTAGGTCATTTTGGTCGCACCACACTGGCCCACCCAGACCTTGTTCTCCAAACTTGTGGCACCCTGTGGCACCCTCGTCCCGATCTTTGGAACCTCCAGGTGTGGCTACTGGACGGGACAGGCAGGTTTGAGTACCCTACCACCAGCGGTGGTGGCTACTATCTGTTCCGCTAGAGCATCGTCTAAGAGACATGCCTATGTGTTGAAGTGGAACCTCTTCGTCAACTGGTGCTCTTCTCACCATGAAGACCCCCGGAGATGCCCTATCAGTGTCGTGCTTTCCTTCCTGCAAGAAGGGTTGGAGCAAAGGCTGTCTCCCTCCACCCTGAAAGTGTATGTTGCCGCCATTGCCGCACATCACGGAGCAGTCGAAGGTAAGTCTGTTGAAAAGCACAACCTGATCATGCGCTGAAGGGAAAGGCTCTCTCCCAGCAAAGGTTGTCTCTAGGGCTGTCACTTTTGTGAAAAAAATCCTGTTTGATTTTTGAGACATAAGTGTTCATTGAATCGATTGTAAAATCGATTTTCCATATCTAAAGACGTTTCCATTTTAAACGCAAAATGTGGGCAAATCCACGGACAACGAACAGGCATTAGGACGAACGTAAAGAGGGTGCTTGAAACGCGCACAAGTCTTCAATATTTCTGATGATTTATTAGCGTGAAGTTTCGTACACAATGACAAACAGGAGTGCAACATTCTCGAAATCAATAAGCAGAGTGGACTGCTATAGCATAAAATTAAAAACATTACCTCAGTCTTTAACATGGCTGCGTTTACGATTAGAAATGTCAAGCAAATTTCACCTACGTAGGCGATTGTAGACGCGTAGCCCGAATTTGTATCTGAATGCATGAGACTGTCTGCATACCGGCAGAATTCACAGTTTTGTAGTAAAAAGAGACGCATTACGCAGAAGGATAATTTGCTGTTATGCGTGTTTGTCAGAGCCTGCAGTCGCTGTGTGACGCGCGTTCACAATCGATGTGCAATCGATTTTCGAACGTAAAGTGACAGCTCTAGTTGTCTCACTGGATAGTGGACGCCATTGCTTTGGCATACCAGCAGCAAGGTTGACCGTGCCCCCTTGGTGTGATGGCCCACTCCACCCGGAGTGTGGCCTCCTCTTGGGCTCTAGCGCTCCTTGCTGGCAGACATCTGCAGAGCTGCAGGCTGGGCGGCACCTAACACATTTGCGAGATTCTACAATCTCCGAGTGGAGCCAGTTTCTTCTCATGTACTCGCTTCAACCAGCCGGTACTAGATTCTGCTCAGGTGTCTTCGCTTGCTCGCCATTCCTCTCCATGGATGGGATACGTGCGATATATTCCTCAGGTGAGCCTAATAAGCCCTGAGTTTCCTCCAGCACTGTTGACATCAACGCCAGAGTTTTAACACCGGCAGCTTTCGCGCTTGGCTAGGTGCCTCCATGTGCATGGTTCCCCCTCTGGGCGACCCCCACATGTGTATTTCCACTGTAAGCCTCTCTGAGCATGTGTCTTTCCCGTGGCAAGCCACCTTGCCACCCCTGGGGTTAAAATATTAAACCTGCGGCTGGACACCCCAGAGATTCTCCATATGCAGCCCCTCCAGGTCATATGTGTATTCTGTAAGTCCACCCCCTTCGGGTTGGCACTGATTGCATATTTCCGCTGAGATTTGCTTCCCAGTGTACCTTGGTATTCCTGTGTTAAGTAGGAGTCCTTCGCCCGTGCCAGTCTCAAGACAGGGATCTCCGACTTACGCAGGGCACTGGAAGACAGACGAGAGGTGGCGTGATTAGACTGGGAACCCCCATTTCGTCGTCAAAATGAGTGGGAATGGAGACGTTACGTCTCCCTGCCACTTCCGCTGTACCGCTGGAAACGCCTGAGTTCAGTCTCGGCTCCTCAGCGTGAAAACATAACTGCGCTATGCCAGCGTACTTCCTTATATACCCACGAGGTAGGGCTGAATTTAGTCTCAAAACAATTAATAAATACATGCTCAGTTATCCATGAACTTGATGAATGTTAGAGATAAATGTTAGTATGTTTTACTATCCACAAACAAATGCCTTGCGTGTGCAAAATTCAGCATTAAATTAATGTGCAACAATTCTTTATGCTTTAATAATGTAACAAGTTAGCTCAAAGGGGAAATATTGATAATAACTCATAATTATCAGTTATGATTAATTATTAATATTTGGGTCAGTTAATTGGATTAACTTGAGGTAGCTAAATTAATATTACAATCAATTAATCAGTTCCAACAAACTCTTTTGATTATTCATTTATTCTAAGAAAAGCGTATCTTTCATGGCCACCGAAAAATTATTATTTCTTAGCATGTACAGCGCTTAGAGCATGTAACAAGATCAAGATCGTAAAATGGACTTTGTTGCAAGCAGAGAATCAGAACCAAATACATATTGTGCATAAGTTTTATTAACTAAATCACAAACATAACTAAACTAAACAAACATACATACATTCATTCATACATACATACATGCATAGGTAAAATAGTGAGTGATATGGAACTGGAAGCAGGAAAGGGAACTATGGAAAGATCTATTTAACTATGAAAAGAACCATCAGCTTATCATTTTCAGAGCACCTCATTAAATTGATACTTGCATGGTCTGTGCAGTGGACACAATTCTTGAAGTGGTTGAAGTGTCAAAAGTCACTGTACATGTTGCAATCGTTTTCTTCTCTGCTGGATGGAGAAGATGATGAACTTGCATGGTTGTTTCGATGCTGTTGTGGTTGAGAGAGTCCTCTCTTTCCTGAGTGAGCACATGCTGCCCCCGGGGGCCTGCTGAGGCCACGCTGGACAGCACGGCATCCTGAACGTGCCGAGAAGCCAAGAGTTGATCGTTGCAAGAGTGACGGTAAGGTTACAGTCTTCTTCTTGGTTGGATTGAAGGAAAAGACAGTCTGACTCCCAGTTAAGAAGCAGCAGTTGAGGCCAGAAGAGAAGAGAGGGAAGGGCTAGCGAAGAGACCTTTTAAAGGAGAACTTGGTAGCTTTTTTAACTTAATAAAACTGTCTAGAAATCATTTGGATGGTTAAACAACCTGTTCTGGTGATATTGGTGACTTTCCCCGCTCCCCCCAGCGTTCCCAGGCGGAAAACCAACCTTGCAACTTGTTCACTACCGTCCCGGCAAGATAGAAATTGGAAGTCTCGTGAGAAGCGAAAGCGAGAACGAGAACGAGCGCGAAACACAAATTGCTTTACGGCAATTCGACATAAACACACACGCATGTATGATGTATTACCAGATTACCCACCTCGATAGACATAGCTCCACGCGATACAGTTGGCTTGCTCCGATCAAAACAAACGCACATGAGCAGCGGTAGAGAAGGGGAGGAGGCCGCCGCAAGTGAGTTTTTTACGACTGTGTTGTGAAATATACGCCCCACCACAGCTGTAGGGGGAGCTCGTGGGGAAAACATGCGACAACAAAAGGGAAAATCAGCGAAGAAGTGACTAGAGTTCGCTAGAGTTGCCGAGTTCGGCTTTAAAGCTTGACAAAGGTCACACCTTGCAGGGCTGGCTCAACCAATAAGAAAGGGGGAATTTCTGGGCAGGAGTTTCCTCTGTGGGGAGGATTTATGACGCTATCTCAAGTGTGGTTAGATATCTGCCTTACCTTTTTTCTGTTCATTAATGCTCAGATAGATATAACAAACCCACACTGCATTCTAAGAGAAGGTTATGTACATCAAAGTCTGAGTCATTAATGAGGATTAATTAGATAGGAGACATGATACAGGTGAGGTTACATTGACCGTTGGTTGGTTGTATAATAAATTAGTATATACAAAATAGTACACTAGACAGTAAATCATTCACACAGTTTCTGGCTTGCATGTTCATTAATAGATCAGTTCATCTATGATTAATGCAGCAAAGTCTGTATTAAAGATTGTTTCTGTCTTCCCATTGTCTCTCTCCTGAGCATGTGGCCACATTCTTTTAACACCAATAAAACCAACTTATCTGATCGTGGTCATGGTAACTAGGACCTTCTTGCCCTGTTTGTGGGGATGGGGCCACAGATCCCAAAGTGAGTTCTAAAATCATTTGTTAACCTATAACAAATACTTGTGTCTGACTTGTCTCAGTCGTTAAAATAAGGTAGGCCTATAGTCTTGCCGAGTTTGGTCTTTTAATGCAGTCTTAATGCATTAGTGTTAAGTGTTTTCTTTATAAACATTTGATGTGAAATGTGGCACATTTTGAATTCATGTTTTTCTGCTTGTCTGTACAAGGTATGTTTTATTAATGAACTGTGGACTAAATTTAGTGCTTGAATATCCTAGTCTTAAGCCACATTAAGCGGAGGGGAAAGAGTTCTTCTTAAAGGGGAAAGAATACGAATAACAAGAATAAGAATGCTTGATTGCGGTGCCGTTGTCTGTTTTAGCAGCTACTGCCATATAGTGGTAGCAGGTTTTCTTAGACTGTGTGTGTGTGTGTGTGTGTGTGTGTATCGTGCAAGGCTAAACCAGCGAAATGAAAGTCTCAAAATCCAAATGAATCAAACAGGATCGACTCAGAAACGAGTAAATAAATGCACGCATGTCACCTGATCCACAAATAAACATCTTACTTATTTTTACAACTGTCTCTATTTGTACAAAATGCTACAAATTAATTTAACACTGGATTTTGCTCACACAAGTTGTAAAGTATTAGTTTAAATGTAGTAACTTTTGTCAATTTGTCAAATAGATGGGTAGTGCACACATTAATAATCAGCACCAGGCCTACTCATTTGTAGTTGTTTGTATGTGGTTTGTGAAATGCTTGAAAACCGCAAAAAGAAAGTCTCAAAATCCAAATGAATTAAATGAGATTGACTTAGAAAAGAAGTCAATGAATGAACGCGAATGCACATCTTCTGTGTTATATGCGCAAATCATTTAACACTAACACAAAAGAAAACATTTGTATTCACAAAAATGAATTCTGAATTTTGCACACGCAAGTTGAAAGGCATTTGTTTGTGGATAGTTGCAGGTATGTTTTACATTTATCAGGTTTATGCATAATTGTGCATGCGTGTGTTAATCATTTTGACACTAAATTCGTCCCATACAAAAGTATATTTTTCTTCACAAAAAGAGTACATACTTTTAGGGTGTAGTATAATTAGCCGAATTGAGACGCAGCATTTATCTTCGTCACGTCGGGAGCGGATCAGGAATGGTCGTCCGCTCTTACACCCAGAGACGTGATTCGTCTGCACTGAAAATGGAGTTTGTTTAAAGATCCGACTCAACGCACAAGCAGCACAACAAATGTGATGCCATACACACCATGTGGATACATGTTTTATTGCAAATTCTTTTCAGTTCGAGGTTCAGCTGTTGGGCTTCAAGCTTCTGCATATAGCCAAGTAGTAGCCTGACCTTTCATTTATTATGAATATGATGTAAACACACAGACTAATGATGAAAGTATGCAGATTCCCAGGGGAATCCGTCCTGACAGCTTTAAAATAAAAATAAGCTTACCAGTTACCATAGAGATTTATACCATTTGGAAAAAAAGGCTTTATGATGTACTTACTCATTTTTATCTTTGTAAATGAAAAAACAAACATAGTGTTTAATTTCTGCACCTAATGGAATTGAAAAATTATAATTTCCAGACAGGTTTTCCAAACATTTCTGTCGCCCTGCCTAAAAACCAGTGATAGTTTGTGTCTTGACCAGCCTTACCTGTTGAGAAGAAAATAGGGTTGCCAACTTATGGAAAGGAAAATTAAGGGACAATCGTAGTTCATTATAGGAAAATAAGGGACAGAATAAGGGACACTCAAAATATTTGTACTGTACCACACAGTGCATATCATTCAGCATCTGCAGTTAAATATGTGTACAAAAGCTTCTCAGACAAACACATTTGGGTAATTTCGTGGAATAATCAACCAAATTTCAGAAACTTTCCCGGCTCAAATTTTTGATTTTGTTAAAAAATATATTCTGAAGAAATGTTACAAACGTAAATGAAGAAGAAAGCCAAAATATTAGGCTACATGTGATGGATTTATATTTACTGAGTAATTTTGTGAAATAGGTCAAAATAGCAATTTTCACCCTCGATTTGGAGTCAGATTACGGGGGGTTAACCCTCTGGGGTCGACAAACGCGCCCGCGCGTTTTGCTGGATTTTCTTCACATTGTAGCACAATAAACTTAAATTACTCCATCATTTATGGTCATGCAGAAAAAAGAAATATAAAAAAAGAATCTGTGATATTTCTACTTTTGTATGTGTCCACTTACAATCAAATCAAAACATTGTGCTTTTGTAAAATAAAGAAAATAAACAGGGTGTGCGTTCTGCCTCTCCGTCGCGGTGAACTTTTTTTTCTTGAGCACGTCTATAAACTGAAACCAAACTCAGCGAATACTTGCCACACATTTATGAGCCATATACCTTTATAAACATTTAAGTGTGTACTTTTAAATGATCGGATTCAAACTGAAAACAAATATTCTCTATTAAGTAATTTGTATAAAACCAACAAGATGTCCAGCTTCTCAAACACTTCCTCATTAGTTTTAATTTGACCACGCCCACGAGCGCAAAAGAGATTCACATGCAAATCTCCACATGGAACGCGATCGCGCTCGTTACCTCAAAAACAAAGCACGAAAAAACTTCACAAGTCTCTGCTTTTCGTCGAGTTTGAAAGACGTGCCATGAGCTTACATTGGATTTACCTCAGAAGAAGAACGCGATTTGAAGACAAGATGTAAGGTAAGAAATTCTTACATATTAGTTTGTTATTGTTGCATAAATTTCACATTGCAGTTGAACTGTTGCTAGATATATGGTGAATATTATAATATTTAGACCCATGTTTACTGTTACTGTGTTTGTGGATATCTGCTCAAACGTAGATATGTTATGGTAACCATAATGTTTCATATTTTGGAACGCGATAGCGTTTGAAAAGCAAAACGCACCAAACGGCTTCATGTTTTTACTATTATCTCATTTCATATCATCATAACGATTGGAAACATTTGAAGTAACATATCAATATATTTTTCTCTAGCTTAGTTGTTACTGAAATCTTTTGGAAGATTTATAGGCTGCTATAGGTTATTGTTATTATTATTTTATGCTGCACTGCGCATAGCCTATGCCTACAAGGCACAACAAACCTGGTGTTCATTATATTATATATTGTTGGAAACATTTGTGTGTGTGTGTGTGTGTATTCTGTGAATTTTAAAAAGCAATTTTAACCAGAAAAATCTAAAATGTATTCCCAAAATCGTGCAGGCCTTTCTCTTGATATCAGTATGTTCACTTTTTTTTTCTTTCAGGGCCCAGATGCCACTGAGGTCCGTGTAACGCTTCACAATTCAGTTTTCAGACCATACAATGCAAATGTAAAAATGAAAAATTGAAACCAGACATTCATTTTTCTTGTTTTTCCAGTTACATTATCAATGGATATTTGCCTTCTTCTCCCCTTTTTCAATTTTACTTTTGCTAAATTGTGACTTCAGAAACAAACATTCGAATAAATTAAATCTAACCGATTTTCTATTTTTCCATTTTTCGTCTTGTAATTTGTGCCGTGGGCGGTACCATTAGCACGGGGGTGTGGCCGTGGACTAACTTTACTATCATATCATTAATGTAACTGCTTTATTTACACTGCATGCACGTTTGAGGAGAAGTTTAAAAGACGGAACACAGGACGACATTTTTCACCCGAAGTGCCATAACTTTTATTATTAGGCTAATACGTGTACTAAATTATAAGGCAGTCTTGTACTGGCCATCAGGAGCAGCCGGGAAAAGTGAAATCCTGGTGGCCTGGGTATGATTTGGCACATTGCCCTACCTGTTTGTAGGCCTATTGACCTTATTAATAAAAATATAGAAAAAAAAGCTTTTTTTGTTAGGTTTTTAGCTCTCGTTTGTAATAGCCTACAATACAATAAAGATGCAGATGTTTTCACTATAGCGGGCATTGTTCATTACCACGGCATCCGCTTGAGCTTATGTGTGCTTTAGCTCTACACCGCTTCTCGTTCCCGTAAAATGCCCTTAAATCTAGCACAGTTGTAGAACTCTAGTCTGTTCATCACAATAGAAGCAGTTCGCCGGGATATGAGCATGAGGCGATATAGGCTATAGCTACTGTGCTGCAAATCAAGAGCAATAATATTTATTTATTTTCAATAAATAAACAGAAATACCTTGCTACGTTTGGCACATTGCCCAGCTTGTTTTTTATTTATTTATTTGAGCACATTAAATTCGCCATTTGATAATGAATCAGCATAGACATTAAATGTTGTATTAGCCTACAAACGAGAGCTAAAAATCTTTGGGGGGGGGGGGGATATGCTTATTTTTTTCTATATTTTTGCTTAGTAGGCTATAATTTTTATCGTTTTTCTAGATTCCCGTGAAGGATCTTGAAAAGCGCTGCTGCTCGCGAGCCACCCCCGTTTTGCTGCACTGAAAGTGAACTGTCTGGGATCTCATGTGGCTGCCTAGGCTACTGTACCATGTAAAATGAACAACAACAAGGATATAGCTATAGGCCTATATTAATAAAATAAAGTAAGAATGAATAGGCCAATACAAACAAGGGCAATGTGCCAAATCATACCCAGGCCACCGGGATTTCACTTTTCCCAGCTGCTCCCGATGGCCGGTCCGAGACTGCCTTATAATTTAGCACAGACTATTAATAATAAAAGTTATGGCACTTCGGGTGAAAAATGTCGTCCTGTGTTCCGTCTTTTAAACTTCTCCTCAACGTGCTTGCAGTGTAAATAAAGCAGTTACATCAATGAAATGATAGTAAAGTTAGTCCACGGCCACACCCCCGTGCTAATGGTACCGCCCACGGCACAAATTACAAGACAAAAAATGGAAAAATAGAAAATTGGTTAGATTTAATTTATTCAAATGTTTGTTTCTGAAGTCACAATTTAGCAAAAGTAAAATTGAAAAAGGGGAGAAAAAGGCAAATATCCATTGATAATGTAACTGGAAAAACAAGAAAAATTTATGTCTGGTTTCAATTTTTCATTTTTGCATTTGCATTGTATGGTCTGAAAACTGAATTGTGAAGCGTTACACGGACCCACTGAGTCCTGCTGACTTCAACATTCACATGAGTCTCTGAACATGAACATGGTAAAGTGAAAATCAAACACCTTGGAAATGAAAGGTATGTACAATGTTTTTAGGAATGGCACAAAGGTCTCTGTCTTTGGATCATTGTTTTCAATAAGTGTTTTTTTGTCATTTGTTGTGTATCTTTGGATTATGTTGTGTTGTACAGCGGGGAAAATAAGTATTGAACATGTCATCATTTTTCTCAGTAAATATATTTCCAAAGGTGCTATTGACATGGAATTTTCACCAGATGTTGGTAACAACCCAAGTAATACATACAAAGAAACAAACAAAAGTAAGTTCAGAAATTAAGTTATGTGTATAATGTGAAATGACACAGGGAAAAAGTATTGAACACATGAAGAAAGGGAGGCGCAAAAACGCATGGAAAGCCAAGACAACTGCTGAAAACTTACAGTAATTAAAAAGCAATCCAGCCCCCTGTCAGTGGAAATTAATAACAGCTGGTTCAGTCCCAAATGATGGCCTACAAAAAGGTCTCATTGCCAAGGTGTCACACAAGACACATCTCATGATGGGTAAAAACAAAGAGCTGTCTCAAGACCTTCGCAATCTAATTGTTGCAATACATAATGATGGCATTGGTTATAGGCGCCATTCTAAGCTTCTGAATGGTCCAGTGAGCACTTTTAGGGCCATAATACGGAAGTGGATAGACAATAATTTCACCATAAATTTGCCTCGACCAGTGCTCCTCGCAAGATTTCTGATAGAGGAGTGAAAAGAATAATCAAAAGAGTTGTCAACTTTCTTGAGGTCTGAATATATCATACACGTTTGCTAGTATTCTCTTTAAATTGTAACAGCTCAACCTAATCAGAGCCTAACATGCAAAGGAATCATCATGAATAAACAAATATTCTCCGAAAACATTGGACACTACAATATTTTAAGTATTATATACAGTACTTTAATGTAGGCCTACAATTACACCTGAATAGACTGAATAGATCTCTTGTGCTTCTAAAAGCTTCTGTCGACTAGTAGCTGCATGAAATAAAGTAAATAAAGATCAAATAAAAAAAAAAACCTAACTTAATACCACTAAAAAGAAATGGAAACCTGCGCTTACAGACGCTCAAATCTACACATAAACACACCACTGACGTCTTCACTTCCAGGTCAAGAAGCTGTCATTCAAAAACTCAGTAGCCAATGAGAACACACTGCTACTAGCCCCGCCCCCACGAGAGAAATGTGTCAGAACGGTGATGAAAACTCAGGCAACGTAAACGAAAACTTCAGAAGCGTAAATGAAAACTCTGGAAGCGCATTTGTAAGTTCAGATCAGCGATTGAAATATGATAAATAGTTAGCAAAACATGCAGTGTATTAAAAACGAAGTCAAAAAATTTGCCTGCGATTTATTCTTTTTCAGTTTCAAAGATATTATATTTAGTTTCAATTTATATTTTCATTAGTTTCTTGAAAAGCTACGTTCATTATTATTGGCACAAAAAAAATTCCATACGTGACTTCCGTTTTTGGTTTATAAACGAAAAACGAATTGACTGAAGTTCAAAGACTCTCTTCATTCTTTGTTCAAAAAGGAATAACGATAAAAGGGGGGGAGGAGGAGGAGGAGGAGGAGGAAGGGGAAGGGGAAGAGGGGGAAGAGGAAGAAGAGGACGAGGGCAAATAAGAGAAGGAAGAAGAGCTATCTCTGATGAGATTAGGGCAACACTTGTTGATCATTTAATCAACCACGGTTTGACCATGAGAGAGGCTGGACTGAGAGTCCAGCCCAACTTGAGTCAATTTACAGTGGTGTCCATAATTCGAACCTTCAGAAATGAGAACAGGTATGCAACTATCTAATGACTATTTTAGCATTATAGTAATGTACTGTAAAATATGTATGACTGCATAGTATTGCATAAACATTTGTAACTCTAAGCCATCCATTTACTGCACTGCATTGAATGAATGAGGTTGGTTATCATGCTGTACTACATTTTTCTGTAAATGGTTTACAGTTCCTATGCTGAACACATACTGTGTTTGAATTCTGTACAGAGTGGAAAGGCAAAGACATCATCGAGGACGAGGACGCTTGTTTACAGATGTACAAGAGACTGCAATTATAAATATGGTTTTGGCCAACAATGCAATTATGATTCGAGATTATGATTTTTTTTTTATTCTTTTTATTCTTTTTTTTTTTTTTTTTTTTGTTTTTTTTAAATAGTTTTGTATTTTATGTTATTTCTTATACTTGTACAGCACTTTGGGGCAGTAGTGACTGCTTGTAAATGTGCTTTATAAATAAACTTTGACCTTTGACCTTTGAGAGATAAGAGAGCATATCTTGAATAATGACACCATATTCAACAACATCAATGCTGTAAGCCTGTCGACCATACAACGCATCCTCCAACGGCACCAAGTGACGATGAAACAACTTTACAAGGTGCCATTTGAGAGAAACTCTGACAGAGTCAAGAATCTGCGACATGACTTTGTAGAGGTATGTATGCAACACTACTTCCAGTACTTCAGACATACCATATTTACTCATCTGTATATAATTTTGTCTGTTACAGAGAGTATTGGAGATGGATGCCCATGTAATTCGCCACAAATTTATTTATGTGGATGAGGTTGGCTTCAACCTCACCAAAACCAGGCGCCGTGGACGAAATGTAATAGGACAGAGGGCATTTACCAATGTCCCTGGACAGCGTGGGGGTAATATAACCATGTGCGCTGCCATATCCCAAAACGGGGTCCTCCATCACAATGCCACACTGGGTCCATACAACACCGGCCATATACTCACTTTTATGGATGCAATTCACACAATGCTTGTCCCTGATCCAGATCAGTCCTTTTTCTACTGAGGGAGCACATGGCTGTTGTGAACTATCAACGTGAAGAAGCAGCAGTTGAGGCCAGAGAGAAGAGCTTCAGAGAGGGAAGGGCTAGCGAAGAGGCCTTTTAAAGGTTGACAAAAGTCACACCTTGCAGGGCTGGCTAAACCAATCAGAAAGGGGGAATGTCTGAGCGGGAGTTTCCTCTGTGGGAAGAATTTATGACGCTATCTCAAGTGTGGTTAGATATCTGCCTTACCTTTTTTCTGTTCATTAATGCTCAGATAGATATAACAAACCCACACTGCATTCTAAGAGAAGGTGATGTACATCAAAGTGTGAGTCATTAAATGAGGATTCATTAGATAGGAGACATGATACAGGTAAGGTTACGTTGACCGTTGGTTGGTTGTATAATAAAATACATACCATAGTATATACATAATAGTACACAAGACAGTCAATCATTCACACAGTTTCTGGGATGCATGTTTATTTATAGATCAGTTCGTCTATGATTAATGCAGCAAAGTCTGTATTAAAGATTGTTTCTGTCTTCCCATTGTCTCTCTCCTGAGCATGTGGCCACATTCTTTTACACCAATAAAACCAACTTATCTGATCGTAGTCATGGTAACTAGGACCTTCTTGCCCTGTTTGGGGGATGGGACCGCAGATCCCAGAGTGAAGATTTTTTTGGTACATATACCAAATAATTGTGTCTGATTTGTCTCAGTCAGCGTTATTGAAGACAGAAAGATAAAGGAACAAGAGAAAAAGCTAATATGACGGTGTTTAAGACAGAAAAAGACATTTCCACAATGAAATACGTTATGCATATTTCATGTACATTAAATGATATTACATTAGGGACGTCTCTACAATTATTAAAACAGCATGCCACAGGGAAAGTGTTCAAAAGCAGCGCATCCACTACAAATATTTATATTTAATAGAATTTTGTAACTCCATTAATGAGAATGATATTGTGGCGAGGGGGGCGTGGTTTTGCGAAGTCTGTAGCAGGAGAGAAAGGAGGGGGCCGATCGGTGAGTAAGTAGGTCAAGTGCAAAATGATGATCACCTGTGTCTGATTGCAGTGATTGGCGTGGAGAGACCGGATATAAGCCGGCATTTGGGAGGAGATGAGAGAGAGAGTTTGGACTGGAACCTCACCTGTGTTGTTGCTGAATGGACGTTGTCTTTATTGTTTATTTTTGTCACTGCCGTGTTTGCCACGGTGAAGGCGCTACGTGCGCACCTTTTGTTTTGTCCTGTCTGTGCACTAATAAAGTGAGTGTTTCAGTTACGCCGACCCCTGTCTTCTTCCTTCCGTGCATATTTGTGACGAACCTCATCACACTGGTGCCGAAGCCCGGGAGGGAAGAAGACAGGGGTCGGCGTAACTGAAACACTCACTTTATTAGTGCACAGACAGGACAAAACAAAAGGTGCGCACGTAGCGCCTTCACCGTGGCAAACACGGCAGTGACAAAAATAAACAATAAAGACAACGTCCATTCAGCAACAACACAGGTGAGGTTCCAGTCCAAACTCTCTCTCTCATCTCCTCCCAAATGCCGGCTTATATCCGGTCTCTCCACGCCAATCACTGCAATCAGACACAGGTGATCATCATTTTGCACTTGACCTACTTACTCACCGATCGGCCCCCTCCTTTCTCTCCTGCTACAGACTTCGCAAAACCACGCCCCCTCGCCACAGATATATTTAATCTAAATGTGTATATCAGATGTAAAACATAGTTTAATTTAAACTGTTATTGTGAACATGCACTGTATTTATGATTAGATAATTAGGACTCATAATGAAGATTTACAGTGGTTGTCCTTCATCTGCCGTCAGTCCCTCAGCTCACCATCAGTGTCGTCAAACGTCTCCAGAATGTTCGTATGCATGGGTCAGATTTTTCTTACAGGTCCGCACATTCTCCCGTCAAGTTTGCTTTTATAAATCACAACTTGAGCGTGGGAAGTGGCGTACGGCTCTTTCAGGGCCTGTTTTGTGCAACACAACGGTTATAAATGAGGCGCCTGGTGTTTCAAATGGCTGCTGAGTTTCTCTTCGTTTTCTCCATGGACCATAAGGACCAGCTGACCAATGAGCTTCCAGATGTGCGGCGCTACAAATGCACAGCATTGAACTGAAATTATGGTACAAAATAAAACGTTTCGGTTACTCACGTAACCTCTGTTCTCTCTAGAAGAGGGAACGAGTATTGCGTAGTTGCTTACGCTACGGGAAAGCCTTTCTTTCTCGAGATACTGAAGCCAAAAATTATCCTTAATTTTTATAATCTTGTCAACGCAGTGCGGCAGCCTGCAGACCTAGGGCAAGCTTACTAGCGTGCCCATTGGCTGCCCTGCGGCAACTGCAGCAGCCTACCGCTGAGCCCTTGGCGTGACGTCACGACCAATGAGCGCGCTTGGCGCGCTTAATGCGTCACAGCCCGCGAAAAGGGGTGTGGCTTAGCGTATATAAACAGGGCTCGGAGGCTGCTTCTCTGGTTTCTGTCGCATGAAGCGAAATGAGCTCGTGGTGCGAGCACGGCGGGCTACGCAATACTCGTTCCCTCTTCTAGAGAGAACAGAGGTTACGTGAGTAACCGAAACGTTCTCTTACGAGAGGTTCTCTCGTATTGCGTAGTTGCTTACGCTACGGGAACGCCCTTGTCAACGCCGTGCGCGCCCAGCATCCACTGAATGAGTCCCAGGGAGAGCCCGGGGAACGTGATAGCAGAGAGCCGGGCGGCCCGAAGAGGGCTAGCGCCGTACATAAGCACACACTAGGGGGTTAGGAGCGGCACGGCCGGTCCGAACTGACAATTCCCTGCATAGTGCAGCTCAACCAGTAGAGCTAAATCACACAACGTAGCCCGCGCACAGATAGTGGGCTGGCATACGCGAGACTTAGACTGATAACACTTTAGCCTGCAAGGCGGGAACATCCAGGTTGTAAAACCTAACAAATGTGGAGGGGGAGGCCCAGCCTGCCGCTGCACAAATGTCATGAATGGGAATCCCGCTGGACCACGCCCACGACGAGGCCATGCCTCTGGTGGAGTGAGCTTGAATGCCCAATGGGCACTGCAGGTCTTTAGACGCATAAGCAGCAGCAATAGCGTCCACTATCCATCTGGACAGGCTGTGTTTCGAGGCGGCGAGACCCTTGGTGCGCCCGCCAAACGAAACAAAGAGCTGTTCCACCACTCGTTTGACTGAAGACAGTGCTATCAGAAAAACGGTTTTGAGCGTGAGGTATTTCATATCCACAGTTTCCAAGGGTTCGAAGGGATGCGCTTTCAGGGCCTCCAAGACCAGTGAAAGATCCCACATAGGAACCGAGGGGGGTCGCGGGGGGTTCATCCTCCTGGCTCCTCTAAGGAAGCGGATGACGAACTCGTTCCTTCCTAATGCGTGGCCCAGCTCTGAACAGAGAGCGCTGAAATGGCCGTGACATAGACTTTGAGCGTGGAGGGGGACCTGCCCGCGTCCAGTAACTCTTGAAGGAACACAGTACTCGCGATACCCCACATGTCTGTGGATCGAGCCCCTTAGCAGTGCACCATCTGTTAAACACTGACCATTTCGACATGTAGAGCCGCCTCGCAGAGGGGGCTCTAGATTGTATGATCGTGTTCATGACCCCGTCTGGCAGATCAGCGTGTAATCGTTGAGGCTCCACGCATGCAGAGACAGCGCTCTGGATGGGGATGCCATATCGAGCCACGGGCTTGAGAGAAAAGGTCTCTCTTCACCGGTATCGGCCAGGGGGCTGAGTCTGCCAGCTGTATTAGATCCGGGAACCAAGCTTGGTTCTCCCAGTATGGGGCTAAGAGGAGCACTGTGTGGCGCGCTTCCCTGATTCTCTTGATGACCTGAGGCAGCAGAGAGACCGGGGGAAAAGCATACAGCGGGCCGCTGGGCCGGGTCTGGGCCAGCGTGTCCTCGTTCTTCGAGAAGAACTCTGGGCAATGAGCGTTGTCTTTTGACGCAAAAAGGTCGACTTTCGCTTTGCCGAAACGGCGCCACAGTGACTGGACTGTTTGGGGGTGTTGAGACCACTCCCCAGGGGGAACGCTGTCCCTGGACAGTCTGTCGGGGCCCTCGTTCAGGTGGCCAGGCACATGCGCGGCTCTCTCAGCGAGCGCAGAGAGTACTGAGCCCACACGAGGAGGCGTTCCGCCAGGGTGCAGAGCGTCTGATCTGACACCGCCCTGGCGATTCACATAGGCCACTACCAATGTATTGTCCGTGCGGACTAGAACATGGTGACCGTGGAGGAATGGGAGGAAGTGTTTGAGAGCTTTCTCGACCGCGAGCATCTCTAGACAGTTTATGTGTAGGAGATTCTCCTGGTCTGACCAGCGGCCATAGACCGGTCTGCCTTCGAAGAGCGCTCCCCAATCTAGGTTGGAAGCGTCTGTCGAGACAACTTTCCGGTGTGAAATCACTCCCATAGTCACTCCTGTGTGATACCATTCGGCTGCCAGCCAGGGCTGCAGGGCTGAAAAGCAGCTCTGATTCACTCTGACTCGCAAGCCGCCGGCCGCCCAGGCTCGGTGGGGCACGCGCGCTTTCAGCCAGCGTTGAAGCGGGCGCATGCGCAGTAAGCCCAGCTGGAGCACTGCTGCAGCTGAGGCCATATGCCCCAGGATACGCTGGAATGTCCTCAGCGGAACCCGGCTGCCTATTTGGAGGGATGCGGCGAGGAGGCGGATGCGGCGCGCGCGCTGCTCCGACAGTCTGGCCGTCATAGCCACCGAGTCCAGTTCTATTCCAAGAAGGAAATTGACTGACGGGGCGATAGCGAGCTCTTGGTCCAGTGACCGAGAGACCCAGCTCCTCCAGATGGCTGAGAAGCGCTGTTCCGTGAGACACAAGTTCCGTCTCTGACAGCGCTAGAATAAGCCAATCGTCCAGATAATTCAGTATTCGCATTCCCTGTTTTCTCAGGGGAGCGAGAGCCGTGTCCATGCATTTCGTAATGTACGGGGTGCCAAAGACAGGCCGAAGGGCAGGATTGTGTACTGATATACTCGACCGTTGAAGGCGAATCTCAAGAATGGCCTGTGACGGGGAGTTATCTGGATCTGAAAATATGCGTCTTTTAGATCGAGAGAGATAAACCAGTCTCCTGGGCAAATCTGCGCGAGGATTTTCTGGTTGTGATCATTTTGAACGGCCGTCTCATGAGGGCTTTGTTCAGATGTCTCAGATCTAAAATAGGTCTTAACGCTCCGTCCTTCTTGGGTACGAGGAAGTAGCGGCTGTAAAGGCTCGACTCGCTTAGAGAAGGATGAACCTGTTCTATAGCCCTTTTGCGCAGTAGCTTCGCTATTTCGGCTTGAAGCAGGTGCGCAGCTTCTGAACTCACTTTCGTCTCCGTCTGTGCTAGAAAGCGCGGAGGGCGACGAGCGAATTGAAGCGAATAGCCGTGTTTTATAGTACTCAGCACCCATTCTGACGCGCCCTGAATAGCTTCCCATGCTTCCGCATGCATAGCTAGGGGTCGAATGGTCTCTGGGTTCAGATCGCCGCGCTGCGCGGGATTGGGGAACCTGTATCAGAGAGGATGGAGCGGCGTGCGCGCCGCTGGTGCTCGAACACGGGGGCTGGTGAACAGTATTGGCCGGCTGTACAGCGTTCGGTAGCTCGGTCCCAGAGGATGGAGCGCGATTTGCTGACAAACACCCCTGGCGCGAAAGCGGCGTGGGGATTGTAATGTCTAAAAGTGAGTGCGCGTGCACCTGAGCGGGCGCAGAGTTTACACTTATGACACGGCCAGAGTTTGGGAGCTTAGAGGGTGTGCGACCCGAGGTAACTGAATGGCAGAGCGAGCAGCGGGTAGGTGTGAGCACAAAGTTGTGGGCACATTTACTACACTTAGTACTCGAGCGGCTTGTGTCCGCTTTATGAGAGAGCGCTCTATGCGCGTTACCATGGGGACCATGTTTGTGTGAAGCAGTGAGCACATGGGAGTGGGCACATTTTCTACACTTATAACACCCTCGGCTTGAGCCGCTGTTGCCCGGGGTAACCGAGTGGCAGAGCGAGTTACAGGTAGATGTGAGCACAGAGTTGTGGGCACATTTACTACACTTATTACTCGAGCGGCGTGTGACCGCTTTATGAGAGAGCGCTCTGAACGCGTTACCATGGGGACCGCGTTTGTGTGTAGCAGTGAGCACATGGGAGTGGGCACATTTTCTACACTTGTAACACCATCGGCGTTATAGAGCAAATGCTTTGATGGCTCATATGTTTAGACGCTCATAAATACTCAAGCACCATCCTGTGAGATGCAGGTTTGCTTTCTGTATGTAAGAAAGCTGGCCGCGAGCTTGGAGAAGACAGCAGAAAAAATATTTTCTGCCGCCAGAGCCGGATTTGAACACGGTTCTCCAGTAAAATTCTGCCACTGAGCCACAGGGGCACACATGAGCTTCCAGTTGGTGCGAGCATATGACCGAGCGTCGTGTTTCGGCGTTTGTTTGCAGGCGCGCGTGTATTAAAACAGGCCCGTTTACTGCAGCATTAGTATTTCCAGCCGCCTAACTTAGAGGGGACTGAGAAATATGTATCCCTTGAGATGCGGGTTTGCTTTCTGTATGTAAGAAAGCTGGCCGCGAGCTCGGAGAAGCAAGCAGAAAAAAGTTTTTTTTTTTTTTTTTTCTGCTGCCAGAGCCGGATTCGAACACGGGTCTCTGGTGCGGAAGCCTAATGTTCTGCCACTGAGCCACAGGGGCACACATGAGCTTCCGGTCAGTGCAAGCATATGACCGAGCGTCGTGTTTCGTTTCGGCGTTTGTTTGCAGGCGCGCGTGTATTAAAACAGGCCCGTTTACTGCAGTATTAGTATTTCCAGCCGCCTGAACTTAGAGGGGACTGAGAAATCTGTATCCCGTGAGATGCGGGTTTGCTTTCTGTATGTAAGAAAGCTGGCCGCGAGCTCGAGAGAAGCAAGCAGAAAAAAGTTTTTCTGCTGCCAGAGCCGGATTCGAACACGGGTCTCTGGTGCGGAAGTCTAATGTTCTGCCACTGAGCCACAGGGGCACACATGAGCTTCCAGTCAGTGCGAGCATATGACCGAGCGTTTGTTTGCAGGCGCGCGTGTATTACAACAGGCTCGTTTACTGCAATAATAGTATTTCCAGCCGCCTGAACTTAGAGGGGACTGAGAAATATGCGAGGATTGGAGGGAGTCCGGCCTAAGCGGGACGTAAACACTCTCTCTTCCTCCTTTCGCCGGTGCTCGTGACGTCCGCTCTGATATCCCTTGAGAACGGCGCAGTTGCGCGGCTCGAACAAAGGGAGAGAGAGCGGGAAGATGTCATTATGTGCTGTGACATCGTTTGTTTGCAGGCGTGCGTGTATAACAGGCTCGTTTACTGCAATATAGATATTTCTAGTCGCCTGAGCTAGGAGGGGACTGAGAAATGTGTGAGAAACGGAGGTGGCCGGAGAGTGACGCGCGCGACCGAGACGCGGGGTAGCTTTCTTATAACGTAAAGGAAGCCAGCCCGTGACCGTCTACTTCTGACATCCCTTGTGAGCGGCGCCTTGCGCGGCTCGAACAGAGGGGGAGAGGGCGTGCGTCATCCGGGGGGGGTAGCTTCCTTGTAACGTAAAGGAAGCTATAGCCCGTGACCGTCCGTTCTGACATCCCTTGTGAGCGGCGCCGTTTGCGCGGCTTGACAGAGGGGAGTAACCAGCTGGTCTGCTTCATCCCCTGAGGCGACGGCAGTGCGGGCAGAGGCCGGCCGCTGCGCGTCGGTGAAGGGCGGGGGAGAAGGAGAGAGCGAGGCTCGCGGGAGGGGCTCCGGCGAGCGCTCAGCTATAACCACCGGCTCGGAAGGCCTTTGAGAGCGGCGTTTTTTCTTACGCGGCCCGGAAGAGGCAGCCGGAGAAGGTGGAGGATCGTGAAACATGGCGAGTCGAGCCCGCAGGGTCGACATCGGCAAGTCCTCACACTGTTCGCAGCCGCCCGTGAAGGGCGCGGGCTGCGTGGTCGAAACCCAGGCAGAGAGCGCAGATCACGTGGCGGTCTCCGTCGCTGAGCGCGGCTCTGCACGAGCCACAGGATGAGCGAGGCATTTGCAACAACGCCTCGCGCTCTTTTAGATGCAAAGTGTGTCGCGGGGCGAACACACAAACACATACAACACAGAGCAGTAAAAGGATATATTCGCCGGATAGCGAAGCAGGCAGGGAAAGCTGAAGGCGGCGAAGGCGGCCGGCGTCCTCAGGCTGAGATCCTCGGCGTGCTGGTCGCTTGATTCGACGGCGGCTTCCTCAGAGAGCAGCGATGCGTAGAGCTTCGCTGAAAAGACAGAAATCAGAGAAGCAGCCTCCGAGCCCTGTTTATATACGCTAAGCCACACCCCTTTTCGCGGGCTGTGACGCATTAAGCGCGCCAAGCGCGCTCATTGGTCGTGACGTCACGCCAAGGGCTCAGCGGTAGGCTGCTGCAGTTGCCGCAGGGCAGCCAATGGGCACGCTAGTAAGCTTGCCCTAGGTCTGCAGGCTGCCGCACTGCGTTGACAAGATTATAAAAATTAAGGATAATTTTTGGCTTCAGTATCTCGAGAAAGAAAGGCTTTCCCGTAGCGTAAGCAACTACGCAATACGAGAGAACCTCTCGTAAGAGAACTATAGATTAAATGTATATAGGCTCTGGCAATAATCAATATATCGAATTATTGCACAATATATGAAGAGTTCAGATGCAAAAGCCTCTAAATGCCATCTGAAATTTTCTTATAGAATGATCATTTTTATCAAGCTTGTATATTTAAGTTAAGTAATTTCACTTAAATGACAATTAATAGGTAATCTTCATTGCCATTTAAGTGAAATTATTGAATTTAAATATATGAGCTTGATAAAAATGACCATTCTATAAGAAAATTTCAGATGGCATTTAGGATTTTGCATCTGAACTCTTCATATGTACATGACCTCAATAATTTTTGGTGACAATATATAGCCCATTATGTTTACATGACAATAAATGACACCAACATTTTGCCAGTTGTGCTGTGATCTTGTCTGTTCTCCCTGTCGGAGGCAAAAGTGGGGATCGTCAGTTCCTTCATATACATAGACAGGTGGAAAAAAAACGTAATTTGAGGCGTTATAGTGTTTTACTACAAACAGTTTGGAAAAATAAGTCCAAATGCACTCGATTTCAAAGCCGCAATCAACTGTTCTGGTGCAAATATAAACGTCACAGCGCAAAATGGTGCATATCAAAATAGGTTTAGCAGCAGATATGACCTGTTGTTTGTTCATACGGGACATCTGACTGCTAAGTAGGTTTGTGTGAACCCGTACTTTACAGAGAATTTACAAATTTACGATGATCACTAAAATATGCGCTAGGAAAAAAAGGCAATTTAAATAAGTGTCTCAAGTGTCTCAAGGAAGAAGCCGATTCTCTGATTTATGCTTTTCTCCTCAGGATTATGGCTTGGCAAAGACTTGTCAAACCTGAACACCAGCTGACTCACCGTCTACTGAACATTTCCATGCCTTCTGGGTCTGAAATAAAAACAAGAAATACCATCATTGCAAACACCTCAGACACATGCAGAAGTCGTCCACAGTTCCCATATGGAAAAGGTTTGCTAAAAACACCTGTGATTCTTATGTTCCAACAGAATATTGTAAGGGACATATATGCTGCAAAAACCACATATATAAATTGCATAATATTCATCTATTTTTAATCATATTATGTCATATATGTCCTACATACAACTAAAGCCATATAGATTTTCATGATGTAAAAACATAAAAAAATAATGCTAATTTAATATGCATGTCCAGCATGGATGTGTATAAAACACAGTGCAGTTTACCAGGCAGTATAAGGCTGTACTTCACTCATGCTTGTTCTTATCTTGTCCTAAGTCGAGCCCTATGCCTGTAGTCAATCATGGTTACTGTATATACTGTATAATCAACCTTAGATGAAACACAACATTTAAACTACACACACAAGCACACATTTTAATTACAAAATTATTTATTACATGTATTCTACGAGATACAGTTGCATATTTCACATATCAATAGTTTTCATTTTAAATCCTGCATCACCAGATTTTATTTTCATTTGTGACAATTTCTCTTTATCACAGTATACAACAGTTCTATTCTTAACCTACAAACATAAAACTTTCCTAAATGTCGAAGTGATTCGTATGTGTATCACTCTAAAAAATAATTCAGTGGCTTGGTAAATATCACATTAAAAAATAACTTTATTAACTTAATAAAATCTCTGAATATCATTTACTTGATAGTTTGAGTTGAACATACCGAAATAATTGACTAAAACTCCAACAATTAATTTTGTCTGAAATTTACAGTTGTATTTAAGTTTGAAGTTTTTCACTAAAATAATTTAGTATTTGACTAACCAATTATTTATTTAAAATACACTGAGCTAATATATTTGTGAAATTTCCATCACAATATTTGAGAATGGATAATTAAACTGATCTGTTTCAAGAGCCACAAATATTAGTCTACTTAAATAAAATCAATATTATTAATAATTAACACGCATAAGAAATTGATTAAGTTTACTCAATTAAAAGAATGCACCCCTCCCCCACCCTCTGACGTGACGACAGCTCAACGGTTGAGTCGTGACTCGTGAGCGCGCGCTGTTTGAACTCTCTCCTCCAGTCTCCAGAACAGTTCTCCTCTTCTCTCCTCAGCGGCGCAGAATTGGAGCATTTCCTCTGTGAAATTCAGGTGTGTGTGTGTTTTATTTTATCTGTATAATTATTGCTTTAAATCAATTTATTTAATGCGAAATAACATACAGATACGCAAACGAGTTAAACGACTGTCGACTCGCGTCTGTTTTCGCATGATTGTAACGCCTTGCATAAAAAACACACGCAGGTTAGGAGGTTATAGAGTCAGTCGTGTCACAGCATCTTTCGGCTGTGAGTGACGCAGGACGGCGGTGTAAAGTTAGAAGTTCCCCCGCAGAGGCGAGTCCGTCTCCGGCTGGAGAAACAGCGCTGATCCGGTGGATACTGGATAACAGACCGGTTGATTACACTTGAATTACTTGAATGTTCAGGCCTAAATGTTTAATTTTGACTTCGAAAATGTTTCTTACATGAGTTTAAATGTAGGCAATATTGTATACGTGTTAAAAAATAGTATAAAATATGCTGGATTGCTGTAGGCTACTCATCGACAATTAAGGCTAATGTCATGTAGTTGGGTGGTTCTTCAACTACGGGCACTTTTGGCCTTGTGAACTTGATGTAAAAAAAATTGTTCAAATCAAAATGGTCACAGTCTAACAGTTAAATATAACTAGTCTAGTTTAATGATCCATAAGAGAACGCACTTACATTATAAGACAGATTGGTGTTTTTTGACATATTTTCCGATCCGCACTGAACAAATGTCATTTCCATCACATGCAAATATTTGATTATTATTTAAAATTCTTATGATATCCATAATTTCTTAACAGTGTAAAACCACTTCCACACATAGTTTTACCAATTTATACCTATATTGCAATTACCATAGATTTGTGGATTAAGTAAATTAATTGTCATGAGGCCCAAACACAAAGCTTACATCCACCACAACCTGAAATATAATATTGCATTGGTTAGATACATTTCAGAAAAATAACTACTTGTGTTATTACATTAAGTGGAACATTATCCCATAAAATATGCAGAATTTTTTAATGAGTGATTAGAATTTTGTACATATTTTTAAAAAAGTTATGAGGTGGTGGAAATGACTGGGTGTTGTGGAAATGACAATGAATGGACGTCCATGTAGAAAAACAGAAAACATTTAGTTGAAACCCATTTAACAAATCATTAGTCATTAGTCTGTTTGGTTCCATAACCAGATGAACAGTTACAGTCTTACTGTAAACAACTTTAAGCACAAATAGTGAGACCTTTATCCAGATGACCTCCGCAGCATCTTAAAAATAGATGAAAAGGCATTTAAACAAATATATATTTGAATAAATACATTAGTGTTGTACATTTCAATAAATAAAATATTCATATGTAGCCACTCAATCTAAGAATTCCACCTTGTAAGCATAAATGTCATTTCCACCACACCTTTGTCATTTCCACCCAAGAAGGTAATGTGGTGGAAATGTGGTGGAAATGACTGTGGTGGAAATGATAATCCTACAGTATTTTGTAAAAAAATCCAAGCTAGTATTACATATTAGCTATGAATTGGTAGTTAGCATTGCATGCATGCAAAATACATCTATTTGTGTTAAAAAATCTATTTATTTACAAACTCATTTATTGTTACGCCATGTTTGGAAATGACATACAATAAAAATATTTTCATTTTAAGCAACATTTACCTTGAGTTTTCTTATCCAAGTTGCTGAAGAAATTTAAAATCTCCTCCATGTCAGACATGTGCTGTGATGTCATTGTTCATCTCCATAGAAACTACCCAAACAATCTTTCAAAAAAACTTTTTAAAGGGACATTACAGCGTTGTGGTGGAAATGACGGCAATACTGTGGGACAACTACATTTTGTATATAAAATCACATTAATAGTTGTCTGACCTTAAATACCTCAATTATGTTTTGATTCTTTTACTGAAACTTTATTCAGTCATAATTAAAAAAAAAAGATAAATAATTTTTTTACACTTCTTTCTCATTATTGAAGATCAAAAGTCTGGGTGTGGGACAAGCACAAAACAGCAATATTTGCATGTATAATGATGTTTAAAAAGGTGAAAAAATCATCGTAGACTACCGGTAAAAAGTTCCTAAAGTACTTTCATTGTAAATTTAACTATGAAAGTGTTATTTTTTCAAAATTAAATGTTTTTTATAAAATATGATCAAAGGACATGAAAGTGCCCGTAGTCTAAGAATTGCCCAGTTATACTGGTGGTTGTATGGAATATTTTTACAAAGGTTTAGAGGAAATAAAAAAGTTAATATTACTGGCATATAAACACAGTTAATATTACTCATAAATATTTGTTTTTAAATGCCCCCCCCCCCATCTATTTAATTTGTTTTACTTACATTTACTCAGTTAATACAGTGTATGTAATTGATTTCACTGCTTAAAAATCTAATCAATATTCTAAGTGTAAAAGTGTTTAACCAAAAAAATTGAGTAAATCATATTAAAAGTTTTTAGAGTGCTGTTAGAAATGAAGAATTCCAACACGAAAAGTGCCTTTAGCCTTCGTCTTTATTTGGGCATATGAATGAACAATTAACCAGCTGGGGAGACAATGCTCAAACTCACGAAACTCTATGTCTGGAATATATAGTGTAAGACTAAGGGGAGTTTGACCATCCTAACCAATGATATACATGACATCATATACATTGTATAACAAATCTATAAATGGTCAATATCCGGTAAAGTTTCCTTCTGAGCCTTGTGGTCCGAAGGCTTCCACACAATGCATAGAATAGAATAGCATAGAGAGCTCTCTCTACAGCCAAACACTCGAGCCCACTTAATAGATAACAGATGTGCATTACATACTTACAAAGGAATCTTGAACATACAGAACTGTTCTCTGGACATGACTGAGAGGGAGAAAACTATGACTTCTAACAAGTGCATCACCACCAGAGTTCATGTCACATATTCCAGCCAATTTTCAACATTTTAATCACTGTTCTAGAAACATATTTGACTCAACTTTGTTCATTTGCAATAATATGTTATGATTTATTCACAAACAACAGGCCCATACAGTTCACAATTAATGTAAATACACTGTAAAAAGTTTAACTATTATTTACTCAATTTTATTGGTGAAACATTTTTACACTCAAAAAAATTGAGTAAATTTTAAAGCTGTGAAATCAATGAAATATACTGTATGAATTGAGTAAATGCAAGTAAAAAAAAAAGTAAATCTGAGTAACTGCATCTGGTACATTAACAAATCAAATTGAGTAGAAATAATTTAACATTTAAACATTAAAAAAACAATATTTATGAGTAATATTAACTGTTTTTATTAATGAGTAATATTAACTTTTTTATTTTCTCTAAACCTTTGTAAAATAGTACTCCAGTCCAGACAACCACCAGTATTACATTGGCCTTTATTTTCAATGAGTACAGCAATACAGCACATTTTAGACTGTTTTTTCATGTATACAATATTGCCTGCATTTAAACTTATTTAACAAGTAAAAATGAAATATTTAAACATTCAGGTAGCCTAATTCAAGTGTAATCAACCACTCTGTTATCCAATATCCACCGAATCTGCGCTGGTCCTCGTGCCGGAGACAGACTCGCGCTCTGCGGGTGAACTTTGAACTTCATACCGCCGTCCTGCGTTTCACTCACAGTCACTGAGGCACAGCCGAAATATACTGCGAGCGACTGACATAACCTGCCAATAAACAAAAAGTGATAGTTCTGAGGACATTTTATCATCCAAATGATAATAATTATATTCATTATCATTATGAAAGTCATGTGTTTATGCAAAGCGTTTCAATCACGCAAAAAGACCAACGCGGCTCGTCTCGTTTAGGTGTCGAATTACGCCTCTGTATGTTGTTTTGCATTAAATATGATTTAAAGCACAGTAATGATTTTATAGATAAAATAAAACATACACCAACCTGAATTTCACAGTGAAAATGCACCAAATCTGCGACGCTGAGAAGAGAGCTGTTGTTCTTGACTGGAGAGTTCAAACAGCCACGCTCACTCCAACCGTCGAGTTTTCGTCACGTCAGAGGGTGGGGGAGGGGGGGGGCATTGTTTTAATTGAGTAAACTTACTCAATTTTAAGAGCGTGTTAAATATATTAATAATATTGATTTGAATTAAGTAATTTTTTTGTTTCTTGAAACAGATCAGTTTAATTAAACATTCTCAAATATTTTGATAGAAATTTCACATATATATTAAGTATATTATAAAGAAATAATTGGTTAGTCAAATACTAAATTATTTTATTGAAAAAAACTTAAATATATCTGTAAATTTTAGATAAAATTAACTGTTGGATTTTTACTCAATTATTTTGGTATGTTTAACTCAAACAATCAAGTAAACGATATACAGAGATTTTATTAAGTTAATAAAGTTAAAAATTTCTGTAATATTTACTAAGCCACAGAATTATTTTTTACAGTGTACAGTCTTACAATGTCATTGCTTTATTCTGCTCTTTCAAATCCTGTAGGAAAATTAACAGTCTTCATAAAGGTCAGTGATATTCTGACAGCTAGTAATCTTCAAACCGGCTTCTGCACTGTACAATTTAAAGGGATACTCCACTTTAAAATGACAATGCTGTCATCATATACTCACCCTCATGTTGTTTCAATCCTTTATGAATTTCTTTCTTCTGCTGAACAGAAAGGAAGATATTTAGAAGAATGTCAGTAACCAGACAGTTTCTGGTCTCATTGACTTCCATAGTAGGACAAAAATATACTGGTTTTACTCCAACATTCTGTAAATATTTTGTAGAATTAAGTTTCAAATGAGTTTAGCGGTGCAACGCTCAAATATTGAATAGTGCATTAATTGTATCTCAGTGCAGATTAATGTCAGAACTAGGCTTAGCATTGACTCGAGTGTGAATCGATCACCTGGTGTTTTGTCGGTGACTCCTGGTATGAGCTCCAGATCCACGGAGTCATGGCTGTATTGCCGATTATACACTGGGAAAATACCTTTATGCACAGAATTAAACACATGCATGTTGGGAATCAAAACCAACTGATCATTTTGGTTCCTTAATGATTATATACATTATACACTGAACAATGCTATGGTTGATTATATATCTTAAAGGATTAGTTCACTTCAGAATAAAAATTTCCTGATAATTTACTCTCCCCAACGTCATCCAAGACATTTATGTCTTTCTCGTGACCTTTCTCGTGACCTTTCAACATGATTACGTAATGTGTGTCGCATCACAACTAGTGCAAGACCAGCATTTGTGGTTTAAAAGTATATAAATGTTTATTTTGTTATAAAATGGCCACTGGTTTATCTAGATGAGACTCTTATTCCTCGGCTGGATCGTGTCGAGACTTTGAAGCTGCACTGAAACTCACATTTGGACCTTCAACCCGTTGAAGACACTATATGGAGAAAAATCTGAGCTCACTAGTTTACAACTATGAAAACAGCTCTCACAATATTCTTGTTTTGAATTTGGGGTTTTCATGAGCTGTAAGCCATAATCATCAAAATTATAACAAATAAAGGCTTGAAATATCTCACTTTGCATGTAATGAGACTATATAATATATTTGTTAATAATAGCCTCTGCTACTTTATTTAACTTTAATACACCGCACATAACTTTCTAAATCAGCCATTGCAATAATCAAATGTGAACTAGTTAGAGGATACAATAAAGCATAAAGAAGTTAAACTATGGTAAGAAAAACATATATGTGTTACAACCACTGATCTATAGAATGACTGGATTGCTCATGACGTCATAAACAGTGAAGCCACTGCGCCGCCATATTGGTATTCCCTAGTGAGCTCACACGTTCTATTGAATCAAGGAAATTGTATGATTTGACTGAGAAAACATTGCTTAGCACGGGGTGACTTTGACCCGGAACTTGCCGCTCTGCCACGCCCACCTCGGGACTCGATCGCGAAGCCAGTGCTGGAGCGGTCTCATATGCAACAGACCGAGCGGCGTTGCTGCGGCTGCCATATGCCCCAGGAGCCTCTGAAATTGTTTCAGTGGAACCGCTGACTTGCCTCGAAAAGACTTGAGGCAGTTGAGCTCTGACTGGACGCGTTCCTCCGTGAGGCGCGCAGTCTGGGCGACCGAGTCCAGCTCCATACCGAGATAAGAGATCCTCTGCACATGGGAGAGTTTGCTCTTGTCCCAGTTGACCTGAAGCCCCAACTGACTGAGGTGCCGGAGCACCATGTCCCTGTGATCGCACAACACATCTCGCGAGTGTGCCAGAATGAGCCAGTCGTCGAGGTAGTTGAGAATGCAAACGCCTTGTTCTCTCATGGGAACAATGGCCGCCTCCGTGACTTTCGCGAAGACACGGGGCGACAGGGCCAGCCCGAAGGGTAGGACCTTGTACTGATATGCTCGACCCTCGAAAGCAAACCGAAGGAACGGTCTGTGTCGAGGAAGAATCGAGACATGAAAGTACGCGTCCTTCAGGTCGATCGCTGCAAACCAATCCTGGGGACGGATGCACTCGAAAATGCGTTTGTGCTTGTGCAGGGCCCGATTCAATACTCGCAGATCCAGGATTGGCCGTAACCCACCGCCTTTCTTGGGTACAATGAAGTAAGGGCTGTAAAACCCTGACCTCATATCGGCTGGAGGGACCGGCTCGATCGCGTCCTTCGCCAGTAGGACGTCGATCTCTTTCCGCAAGACCGGGGCATCCACTGGACGCACATGGGTGAAGTGGACGCCCCTGAACTTGGGAGGCCGGCGTGCAAATTGAATTGCATAGCCGAGCCGGTTGGTGCGGATGAGCCAGCGCGACGGACTCGGGAGCTCTAACCAGGCTCCGAGAAACCGCCGCAACGAGCCCACCCGCACGACCGGCGTACCCGCGGAGGGGCAGCGAGGTGGAGGGCAGGGACACGGCTCTGGTGGCATTGTGGCGGCCGAGAGCGGGGTCTGGGTGTTTATTTTAACAACACCTACCTGCCTCCACCGGGGGACAGACGGCAGAGAAGACCCGAGAGTGTTCTGCTGCGGTCTGTCGCCTGGCGAGGGAAGGGGAGGAGACAAGGAGCAAGGCCCGAGGGCGGCTGCTGGTCTCGCCTTCCCGCCCAGCGACAGACAGGAGTGGCGTGACCGAGGTGGCGCCACTGCTATCTGAGAGCTGGGGAGAGAGGACTGAGAGTGGCGAGACCCGAGGGTGGCGCACACTGACGTCCTACTCTTGAGCGGGAGAGACTGCATGTTCGGCAGTCCCAACCGTGAATGACCCAGAAGAGGAAGAAACTGCTCTTTTTTAGGTTTTGGGTACCACCGACCAGCTGGTCGGCGGCGGAACAGAAACTAGAAAAATTTAACAAAGGATTCTCCACCCGGCCCTCCTCCGGGGGAAGGAGTGGTGATGACACACACTCCCAAAGAGCAGTTTTCGTCACACTCTCTGGGTCGCTCCTCTCAGGGTCATTTCCCCTCCTTTTGCTGGGGGGGAAACGAACTCCGAGCGGGCTGGTTTTAAGGCGCTTCTGGACCACAGTGTGGACATCGTCTGACCGAAGGCCAGCGCTGTGACTAATCACGGCCAGTCATAAAGCGCAGCTCTACTCCGAGTCAGAACTACCCACGTGCACTGAATGTGCAGGGGTAGTGAGAGAGGAAAAACTTCTGCAGATTTAGGCATGTTTGGCTTGCCATATTGGCACCAAAATACTTCCATACTGCCAAAATTTTTCACACACATCTAGGCACTTTAGACCCAGGAAGTGTGGCTGTCAAGTCTGAACCTTCAGCATGAGAACACACCATTACAGTAGGAACTCAGCATCATTTTCAGAGTATAACAGCCCTCTCTCCGATGTAGCAATCGACATCTGTCCTCCCCTGGGGCCCCGAATGAAATGCTTGGTCCCTCATGATAAGGACCAAAATCCCACTCAAAGCCTCGACGGCACACGGCATGCTGAGCGGCTCAAGCCTTTACGAGAAAGGGGAGGCGAACAACGTGCCGACGTGGTCATGCACTCCTGAGAGAACATGAACCACCCATGAACGCCGTCTCAACACACTGATTAGGCATGTGAAACAGCGATCATGGCCGTCAACCAGGCATGCAAGACAGTGAACGTGGCCATCGCTGGCACACGGCACGCTGAGCGTTCAAGCCCTCAGGCAAGACGAACAACGTGCCGACGTGGTCATGCTCTCATGTAGAGAGCACAAACCACCCACGAACACAGTCTCAGCATGTTTGTGATGCGCTAGAGGAGTGGGAAGCTCGTGAGGGTCTTTCACCTGGCGAGACATTCCGCACTGTAACCCTCAGATCACCAATGTTATTTGCCAAAGTAGCCCTCTCCTGGTGCACCAGAAGAGAAACTAGATCGGGAAACAAGCAAAGGGACTCACCTCATAGAGGCACGCAAGTCTTGATCTTGACCACGCATCTTGAGCGCCGAACGACGTGCGTTGGGTTGCCGTGACAACCCACGCTGTTAACCGGCGCTCGACGGCACACGGCACGCTGAGCGGCTCGAGCCTTTAAAAAGGGGAGACGAACAACGTGCCGACGTGGTCATGCACTCATGAGAGAACATGAACCACCCACGAACGCAGCTTCAACACACTGATTAGGCATGTGAAACAATGAACGTGGCCGTCAAATAAGGACAGGAACGATCACATCCAGAAACACACGAGTGAAACGTCATCCTGAAAAGGACGCGATCTTCACTCGTGTTGCTCTTTCAGGAAGAAATTACTCTCTTTATTGTGCTGAAGCACACAGGGACCCAACGCGGCGACACAGCGGGGAAACTGCAAGCCCGCTGTGCGCACTCAACCGTTTACCAGCTGTGAAAACAGCTTTTGAATTAACAGCGTGTAGACGCAGCCGGCAGACAGGAAATCGCGCGGTCGCTGAAACGCCGTCTCACCAACACAGAGAGGTCCCTTCCCGAAACAGCAGACTCGTAGAGCGTAAGATAAATACAATCTTAAAACTCATTCACTCAGAGAGGACACAACCGGTCGGCTCCGAAGCAGAAAGCGTTTGTGTATGCGCTTGATTCCGCCTTATACCCGCACTGGTAGGCGGGCCGCGGAATGCAAACCTTGCATGCCAATGTTCATTGGCTCGTTTTAATTCACTCGAAGGCAATTGGTCTCCCTAGCATGATCCCAATTCGTCAGGGGAACTCCCCCGACGAGGCGTCGGAGTTCCCTGCTGACGAAAGGGAACTATGGGGTCGCTGTGTCCAATTTATATACTGTCTATGATCAAAATCAGTTGACACGACAGTAAAAGGGCGGAAGACCGATTGTGTTTATAGATCAGTAGTCTGTTCAAATAAAGTGTTTGATTAGTTAGCAAGTACATGTTCAGGAAATGCATAATACAAATTGTAAGGGTTAATGTAAGTAATGGTAAATGGACTCTGCAAGAAGCTCTTTTGAAGCTGTCAAATGGTGTCGCTATAGGCGGATCTTTTGTGACGTCATTGTTTATGTTTGCCGCGTTGCATCACGGGAATCGTGTGGCAGGAAACACCGCTAGATACCTGTAATTTGATTGTTTAGCACGTTTGGAGGAGGATTTAGAGAAGATGATGGTTCATTCTTGCTGTGTGGTCGATTGTACGGCTCGTTGGGGGCCTGAAAAAAAGTTTTTTCGAATTCCCTCCGAAAAGGATCGCGAAAAACGAAAGAAATGGTTGCGTGCAATTAGGCGATTGAACCTGGACGCTCCGAAGCCTGGATTCCTAACGTTCCTGATCGAGTTTGTGAGGCTCATTTTGTTCATGGTAGGCCTAAGTCTTAGTGACTATGTATTTATAGAAGATTGAATAAAATAAAAAATAATAAAACTGAGTCAAATCAACCGAGTCATATGTTTTCGCGTTCTGATTCAGGTGTCCCAAACCGCGATCCACAGCACCCAGACTAACGTTACCGTATTTTCCGCACTATAAGCAGAGGCGCACCTTCAATAAATGGCCTATTTTATAACTGTTTTCATATATAGGGCGCACCGGATTATAAGGCGCATAGAATAGAAGATACTGCAGTCAAACGTTTGACTGGGTTTGCGTTATGCAGTGGTCACCAACCTTTTCAAGCCTATAAGATCACATCCAAGTCCAAATGTAAACCAAGATCTTCCACTTGCAAAAAAATATGAAAAAAACAAGTGGCTGAGCTGTAAAACCTTGTTTATACTCGACGCGTCCGCATGAGCGCGAAGGTAATAAAAAAACTAATGTCCGTCTGCTCGGGCAGATTCGGCTTAACAGCGCGCGCGCCTCCGCATCCGCAGATGCACGACTTTGAGCCGAACCTGCCCGAGCAGACGGATATTAGTACATCTCATCATCACCCAGTTTGCGCGTCTAAATCAGTTGTATGGTCTGGTGTTCAGTCTAAAACAAAACAGTTGCGTCAAGTATAAATGCCTCGTCTGTTTGGGGAGTTGCACGCACAGTCAGCGGAGATCTCATATGGGCTTTGAATAACTTAGATTTTGTCACCAATACAAATTTTGAGCTTCTCTCCAAACCTCCTCCGGTCTTCAGATGTTAAAGTGCTTATATATTGTGGATTTTGCCCGCTAACTCTCTTGAAAGTGCTCGTCGCGTCTTTACAGCCCGCAATACTGTTTGATTTGTTGCCACACAACCACTCGCGCATGCGTACAAAGATGTCAACAAAGAACCTCCTATTGGGCACTTAATTGTGATTATTGCTGCTCTGAGGTTTCTTATAGGCTACTGTTGACTGTTTGACTTTTTTTTTGAAGAAGAAGAAGAAGAAGAAGCATTACTCTTGCCTCGGAGAAAACAACACGGGAATAGCGACAATTGTGCATATAAATTGCTACTTATAGGGCTTGAATTACAACCTGTGGGCAGTTTTTCTACATCCTTTTGTGAATGTCGTTTTACACTTGTATGCTGCACAGCGGGTCATCTTAAAAGTGCCATCAGAGCAACCAATCTCTGTATAACTGTAATAATCTGCTGGTAGGGAATCGTAAGATGGCCGCTCGAACACTTCCAGTGGTTTCGGGAGAAGGGTATTCCTGCACAACCGGAGGCTGCAGTTTCAGGACCTTAGTTCTAGGATGGCAGTTCCAGGCCCTTGTTTTTTGTGACGGTGCCACTTCCGGACTGGATCACCAAAAACACTAATTTAACCGCTTTCAAAGATCACAGACGGCCCCAGATTATTGTTGTTCAACATTCATTACTCGTTAAAACATCACACTCTTACTTGATCTGGACAAACTGAGCATCATTAGAAATATTTAAGACTCCAGCTTTGATAGTTGACCACTGTTTATGATGAAACTGGTTTGCAGTAACATTAATTTCTTAATTTATGACAGGAGTATAAAATTATTCATCTGTAACGTTCGTTATTTTGAATAGAAATCATCACTCATAAACATTCACATCTTCTCCGGTTTATTTGTGTTCACATACATGCAATATACAGGACCCGCCAGGGCTCTTAGTCCAATGGTGCGCATATTTGGAGAAATAATGATTTATCATAACATGTTTGTAAAATATTTTGTCATACAGAGTAACATTCCTATTCATTTTCCACTGAATTATGCGATCTAAAGAGTTTAAACAGTGAACACAGCGAGCTCTGTCTCTCCTCTTCCTGATTTGCGTCAGTTATGATCTCAGCTCTCTCTCATTCGCTGTACAGCTGTCAATCCTCTCACGTGTGTAAGAATTTGAGAAATTAGAAAATGCCGGACAGTCTGGTTGAAGAGCGACCAGGGGACCAGTTGAGAGGACAAAGGACCTCTCTGGAAATTAACATTTGAACTCCCCCTCGTGCACTATCGAGATGAAAGTCAGAGTCATCCTAATCCACATCTCTTTCCCTCACCCCCTCTCCTTCCCCCCCATACAAAGATCACCAAAAACTCACCCCAGAATATATGGTTGAATGTGAATGATATAACATCGAGTATTATACATATTTAGTATCATTTGAAATGTCTCAGGGTGACTGGTACAAATGTCTCATTTCCAAATAAGTAAAACAAAAGGTAATACGGTTTTTAAGAGTTTAGGGATAACTGGCACACAAAGGAAGGTGGTCTCCTGGCAAAGGGTCTCCTACCCCCAAAAGGTGTAACCTCTGAATGCAAATTTCCATTGTTAGTACATGTTTCCATGTGAAAGGTTCTGGCTATATAATGAAATGCAGCAGGGGATTCAGGGCCTTCTGTTACTCAGATGAGCCCATGATGTTGAAGGACCTCAAAGAATTCAGCATCATGTATTTAGGGCCGGAGCACCGATGGTGTGAGGACCCTCTTGGAATTGCTCCGTTTATTATTTAATGTTGGGTTTGCATCTCTTCTCTTTAATCCAGAGATTTTGATGTTTTGTATTGATTATCTTTGAATTGATTATGTAATTGGCATGATACATTTACCTGACATAATAAATTGTTACATTTGATTATTCTAACTGACTTTGACATTATTTTCATTAAAGAGTTAAAAGAATAGTCGGTAACACTTTAGAATATCTTACTTACTGCAAAATAAATATAATATAGGCAACTTATTAGTAATTAATAAAGAATTATTTAATAATTATTCAGGAATTACTTAGAACCTGAAACAGTATTCTAAAGTGAACATATAGGGAACCCATTAGTAATTAATAAAGAATTATCAAATAATTATCCAGGAATTAGGCTACGTATAACCTGAAACAGTATTCTAAAGTGAAAAAATAGGGGACCCATTAGTAATTAATAAAGAATTACCACATACTTCTGACTCAAATAAAACTTACTGTAAAAAAAACAAACAATATTAACGTAATCATCTAACGTTAAACCTTTGTAAAATACACGACAATGACTCGTTTAGGTTACATGATATCTTCCTTTATTTCAGATGGTATTTCGTTTTAACATGTACAATACTGCCTATATTTAAACTCATTTAACAAACATTTTAAAATCAAAAGTTGAACCTTTAAAAGCAATTCAAGTAATCAACTGGTCTCGTTTCCACAGTAGTGGTGCTGGATCTCTTGCTGGAGCTGGGCTCGTGTTCGGCAGGGAAACTGCTTAACTTCAGACCGCGCCGAAAGATGCTGTGACTGACTCCATAACCTGCCCATAAACAAACAGTGCACAGCTCTAAGAATATAGTTTAACTTTTGATGTAAATAGATTTAGTATCTTTATGAATAAAATAATTTGTTTTATGCAAGGCATCAGGCGTTTCCATCATGCAAAAAAATACAGACTCATTAGCTAGGTAGGCTAACTGACATCGCTTCCTTGTATGTTGCCTTGCATAAAATAAAATTATTTACAGCACAGTAATGATTTTATAGATTAAATAAAACGTACACAAACCTGTATTTCGCCGAAGAAATGCACCAAATCGGTGGCGCTGAGAACCCTCCAGAAGAGTAGCCTATGCAAATACCGACGCTCTTGCATCACCAAATCACTGTAAAATGTAGGCGTGATATTACCGGAACTTGAATGGTGCAAAAGAAGTTTTAAATGTATAAGAACTAAGTATAAATCATATGCTTTTTACTTTTTAAGTACTTTAAAAAATAATTACCTTTGTACTTTTAAGGTGATTTTGAAAATGGCCTAATTATAATTTTAATGGAGTAATATTTTATTGGGGTATCTGTACTTTTACTCAAGCACTTGATTTGTGTAGCCTACTTCATCCACCACTCCACTCCTAAAAAAAACCCTGTTTTTTTTTTAATCAAAAAATACTTTGCCTCGAGAAAAGGACAGTAACACGTAAAGACCTTCCGAGCTGGTCGGATGCCGGTTTTAGGCCGATCGAGCGCCAGTTTACATGTGGTTCAACGTGACCATAATCCGGCCCTCTTCTGCATGACGCGGTCCTGTTTACACTTCCTCATTCTGACCTCCGTGATAACAAAGCTAAAGACACATATCTTCACCTGAAACAAGAAGCTAATAAATGCACAATTTCGAGTATATGTGGTTTTGTGTGTGATTTTCGTGCGATTTGGGGTATTTTCATATGAATAAAGAATGTTTACAGTATTGCTAAGCAAGGTGTAGCCATTAGCTGCATATAAAATGCTAAATTTAACATATTTCAACATCTTTTTTTTAACTTAAAACCATTTTAAACCACGACCGGAATATGATACAAATACTCGAAGGTGGTTTAAAGTGAGCTTTAAGTAAAAGTGTAATATTAATCTTTTAAATTGTGTCATGTAGCTTGATGCTACTTGTTGCTCTAATCCACCTGCTGCAGGAGCTTTTCTATTCCATAATCTTATTTGTTAAAAGAATTCACATAAGGTCCCAAGAATAGTTTTTTTTTTTTTTTAACAAGACTTAATGGGCCCTATCTTGCACCCAGCGCAATTGACTTTGTACACCGACGCATGTATCATTCCTGTTTTGCACCCGCGCACAGCGGACTTTTCCCTCCACAGACACACGTCGGTAAATTAGGGAATGAACTTGCGCTCCCGGAGGCGGTTCAGCGAAAAGAGGAGGCGTGTTCCGGCGCAAACGTTCCTTCATGCTATTTTGCAGTTTCAGAAAACAATTCCGCCACAGACCAGGAGAAACCTAGTCTAAAGTCAGTGGCGCGTTGCGCATGATATTCATATGCTATTTTAAGGGTGCATGCTTGGCCATAATCAATGTAGCGTGTGCACAACGCGCATACACTTTGATTGTCTCATCTACACAGATGCAGAAGTTCACATTTTTGCAAATCATACATTATTACAAGGAAAAATATTAACACACGAGGGAAATCATTGTTGTGTCCATGAAGATGTGAAAAAATAAGCATAAATCTAGCTTACACATTTTCTCCATCCCCATACAATGTCACCTCTCTGTGTTTTACGGCCTTGGCGAGAACGTCGGTCTCCTCGCTGTGAAAGCTCCTGGCGCGCACCTGGCTAATCTGCCGTTATAATAGCAACCGCCATGGAACAAGCGCGTCTGCTCTTAAAGGGAATATGAGATGACGCTCTGATTGGTTTATTTCACGTTTCCCAAACCACACCTATGAATAATAAAGCTACTTCAGACCAACACATTTTAAATTTGTGTCGGGCGCAAGAGTCATTTCATTTATCCCGCCGGTATAATAGCAACAGCGCCCAAGACCTGCCCACAAAGTTACTTGCGTTTTGCGTTTGATACTTGCGTTTCAGATCGTTACAGTTTTTTACGATTGCTATGACAGATTTTTCAATACTTTTAACAATTTTCCAAAACTCTTAACACAGTTAGCACTACATCCGTCTGTGTAAGCTATACTATTAACACATTTCTTGTTGCTTTAAAGGGTTACTTCAGGATTTAGCATTAAGCTTTGTATTAGTAGAAAACCTGTAGTATTTTCGAATTACCATGCTTTCCCCCCTCATATCCCCCTGAGAGGAGAGATTTATGTATTTTTTTGTCTGGAAAAAATCCTCCGATGACGCAAAAAACGTCATTTTGCGTCATCGGAGGATTTTCTGTCCAGAGGCTAAAGACTACAGCCAGTAGATGGCGTTGTTCTGCATGTTTTCAGCCCGCCCATACAGGGTGGGATCTCACTCACAGAATGTACACAGTATCAGCCGTCTTTCTTTGGAAGCTAAGCTAGCATGCTCTTGTTCTGTGGAGAAAGCTGAATAATAGGAGAAAGCTGAGTAAGTAGGGGTTACCATCTTCATTTTCCCGGACTTGTCCGGCGGGCGAGACTGTTAAAAATGTCCGGGATTCGGCTTTTGCGTTCTGCGGTCGCCATTCATTGTTTCCATGCACACCTCTCGTTTCAATCTAACTGAATTAATTCCGATCGGTGAATCTGACTGTAGTGTTTACATGAACGCTAAACAAGTGATCGGTTGATGTGCGTTTTAACATTGCTAAGAAAATTCCCGCTCCTCCGTGAGAGATGCGAGACCCGGCGCGTCTCAGTAATGACGCCACCGGTCTCGCGCCGTTCTCCCGCGGCCGTCAGCCTCGTCCTGCTCGCCACAGTAAACATGATGAATGGCGACTGTAGAACGCAAAAGCCGAATCCCGGACATTTTGGGTCTCTAAATCCCTGGCAAACTCATCACTTAGGCTAGCCTTGTTGTTTTCAACTGTGCTCTCTAACCGGTAGGCGTGGCCTCCTAAGGCAGCGAAGCAAGTGCATTCTGGGAGTTGTTGTCTTTCATCCACATAAGCCAAAAATACATTTTCTGGCTTTTCTCAGTCTAGAAAGCTCCAAATTCAAAAATTTCTCCACATTTCTTCTACTTAAATGACCTATTTTAAATACACATTCATCTTCCCAGAGGTGAAGTATCCCTTTAACACAAAATGCATACAATTAACACAAATTTAAAATGCTTGAACTTCTTTTACACACAAGCTCAAACAAGAACAAAACAATGGATTTTTTCTGCCAAATTTACCAATGCTTTAACACTGTATGTCAGAACAGATAACACCATGTTCTAAACCTAACCTTACAGGCTAAAGTCAAGGTGAACAGCTGCTTATACTGTGAACTGAAACACAAATATATCCCCTGTATTTTATTTTATTTTATTTTAATTTTACGACCTCACTCGTACGAATTTGTACGATTTGTCTAAACCCACGTGATGGGTAGGTTTAGGGGCGGGGTCAGGGGTAGGTCATTCGTATGAATTCGAATTGGGCAATTCGTAAAATATGTACGATTTTGCAAAAATCGTACTAATTTGTACGAGTGAGGTAGTATGAATTCGTACGAATTAGCCACCTCGTAGAATTTGTACGTTTTCCCGTGAGATCGGGTTGGCTTTTTCTGTTCGTATATTTTGTATTTTCACATTATTACATTGCTAGTGAGAAACAGCTAATTGAAGTTATGCAAATATGGGACAATGTGGCATTCCACCATTCCCATCTAGTCACAGCCTGGTTTGACGCCCATCAGAGGATGATGTCTATTTTCCTTGCCCCTTACTTCCCTTTCCTCAACCCCCATTGAGGAGTTTTCTCAGCCTGGAGATGAAGAAAGGTTTTTGACCATAGTCCACAGGACCAAATGTCCCTCCTGTATGCAGAAGATGCTGTATACCAAGACATCACAGCTGAACACTGCCAGGGGTGGATAAGGCATGTTACTGTAAAACATTCTTCCCAAGATGCCTTGCCAGGGAAGATATCAGGTGTGATGTGGATGAGAACATGTGGACAAATGCAGAAGACCGGGCAGATTAGAAGATGGCCTATTCTGTTTGTATATTTTGTATTTTCACACACAGTAATACTGTAAATGGCAGCTATATTGCATATTTTTGTTATATTACAGAAATGTCCTGTTGCAAATAAAGCCGTTACTGCAGCAATTCTGTCTCTGTCTTCTTTTTTCATAAACCATACATTCTATAAAGCTACTCTACACTGTAAAACATGAGAGCCCCATTAAGTTATATGAACTTACTCCTTGTCTTTAACTCAAATTGCAATGGTAAGTTGTAGAAATTGAACTCAAGTGTATAAGTTTTCTAAAATTAAACTTAAAGTTATACATTATGTTGACTACCTGTGATTTTTGTCTGGCTTGTAAAGTTCATTTAACTCGTGGCTGTAAGTTACGTTGGGGGAGGGGTGATACAGAGCAAATACCGCGAAACACAGAGAGAAGTTATCGCCATTTTGAGTTGACGCAGCTGCCAGCAGGAGCCATTACGTGAATTCGTGCTGAAAAACAAAATATCCGTGGAAGGTAAGTTTTTCTTTTTAATTTGTAATTATAATGAAGGACATTACGTTTTAATTCTTGTAAGCAGCACATTGACCGTTCTCTGCGAATTTAATGACACCATGGTGTTTTCCCTCACCAGTTCACCTTTTACCAGAACACCAAATGTAAAATAATTTAATTTATAACTTTGGTTCATAGCTTATACCGTATTTTTTGTTTTAACTCGTGCTTATATCGTAATTTTTTCGTATTTAACTCGTGGCTGTAAGTTACGTTGGGGGAGGGGTGATACAGAGCAATACCGCGAAACACAGAGAGAAGTTATCGCCATTTTGAGTTGACGCAGCTGCCAGCAGGAGCCATTACGTGAATTCGTGCTGAAAAACACAAAATATCCGTGGAAGGTTAGTTTTTCTTTTTAATTTGTAATTATAATGAAGGACATTACGTTTTAATTCTTGTAAGCAGCACATTGACCGTGCTCTGCGAATTTAATGACACCATGGTGTTTTCCCTCACCAGTTCACCTTTTTACCAGAACACCAAATGGTAAAATAATTTAATTTATAACTTTGGTTCACAGCTTATACCGTATTTTTTGTTGGTTGGTGGGTGTGTAGTAAACGCGTAGCTGCTATAACGTTACTGGAGCGGAAAATCATTGTTTGCCTTTGAACAAATGTCAGTTGCCAGCTAAGTTAGTTAACTTATAAACATTACACAGCTTACAGTTAATTTCTGGGCAATCTAAGTGGAAATCACATGGTGATGATCGTGTTTGAGGGGTTAGGCCTATATGTCTAGTGTAAGGTTAGGACTTAATATGAATTAAACAATCCGAAAATACTGCAGGGTTTTTCCGGCCTAGAAAATTAATATGGCAGGCGCTCGCTCGCAGCTACCTGTACACCTCTCGGTTGTTGAATTTGTGCGCGAGTACTTTTATCATGCCAGCTGAAGGTTCATTTTTGCGCGTTAGAGACGAATATTGACATTGCTTAATTCAAGTTCATGGAAACTCGTCTTCTCTCCGCTGCGGCTGTCGATAATTCTCTAACGTTGCTATAACTTGCTACAGCATTCAAACGGCGCGTCGCGTTCGGTAAGTTAACGACATTCAGCATGTTAAAACTATGCCATGATATATTCATAATACAAGGCTCGAAATTGCGACCATTTGGTCGCATATGCTCCCGAAATTTAATCTGTGCGACCTAAAAATATATTCGGGAGCGAGTGCAAATAGCTGCTAATGGTTGTGGCACGACCTGTTTTCAGGGAGCTGATTATCACGCGAAATTTAAAAGGCTTAATAAGAGAGATGATGAAATAAGGTTTTTAATAAGGCATTTAATTTTTTTTGGTCGGCCGCGAAAGCGAATTTAATCCCGCCAAGGCCTGTTTTGATCGGTAAGTGACAGATGACTGACTGCTGCGCTTGTGACAGCCGAAATAAAGGCGCACCTTACTAAAGGCGCATTACTGAAAGAACGAGCAGAGACTCCAGAGAGAGAGCCCCGGCCTCGCGCGCGCCCTCTCACCGTCTTCAAACTGTCTTGCTCTCTCTCTCTTGATTTTTAAACTGTTACTGGATTTATTTGTATCTTCGTAGAGATTAGTAATGCAGTGCAAAGGTGCTTAAAATATTACCTTCCATCTATATAATACTGGGTAATATAAAACTGGGTATATTAGATTTTAAGTATTACACTGACCTTCATTGAGAACGTGCAATACATTTTTTCTTAATTTTCTTCTTCTTCCTCTTGACAGATTTCAAGAATGTTCCCTTAATGAAGTGGAAATGTAAGTTTTGTGCATTCTCTACTAATCATCAGGGAAGAATACTACAGCACTACAAAGAGTTTCATGGGCATCATCGTAGGAGTTCAGGCCTCACCTGTATTCATAAAGACTGTTTAAAAACTTTTCAAACCCAAGCCGAACTTAAAAATCATTTAAAAGAACATAAAAAAGGATACAGGATTTTAACCAAATTATCCTGTGATTTATGTAAATTCTCAGAGTCTTGTGACATTTACAAATATTTCATCCATCTGAAGATTCATTTGAGAAACCGAGAACTTGTTAATTGTCCATTTGCAGGTTGTTTTTTCAAGTCTAGTGTGCTATCTACTTTTACTTCTCATAGAAGTCGCTATCATAAGCCTTCCACCTTAGAAAATTTCAGACCAGAGCTTGTGGCAGAGCTTGCTGTTTCTGTGCCTGTTGTTGAAGACGACTTTGTTTCAGACACTGAAGATATACTTGAAACTGAGTCTGTATTTGAGGCGGCTGGATCTGGACTTGAAAATGGCAAGGCCATCCAAAATCAGTTGGGATCTCTATTTCTCCGCATGCAAACACTTTTACATGTATCTAATTCAGCAGTACAGGAAATAGTTGATGAGTTATTTGACATTGGAGATTTTGCTCATCAAAACATAAAGACTGTCATTGATAACATTTTGAAAGACAACAATTGCAGTGTTGATCCCTCTGTTGTAACTTCATTGACTGAAGAATTACAAACTTTGAACCCACTCAGATTGCTCTCAAGGGAGGGGCCTCTTGGCACGGAGCGCAAAAGACAGTCATTTTATAAAAATAACTTTTCTGTTATTGAACCAGTTGAGTATGTGTTAAATGCACAAGAAAAAAATCATACTTTTGTTTATGTTCCTATTTTAGATTTGCTCAGTAAACTTTTGGAACGAAAAGAGGTACTTCAGACATTAGAAAGATCCAGTCAACTTGAAGGTAATTACGGTTCAATTCGAGATGGAGAATATTTTAAAGAAAACAAGATTCTCTCTGAAGAAAAGGGTATAGCTCTTGGACTATATATTGATGATTTTGAAATTTGTAATCCGTTAGGTACTTCAAAAAAAAAGCACAAAATTTGTGGGGTATATTGGGTGATTGCCAATTTACCCATACAACTTCGCTCAACATTATCATCAATTTATCTAGCTGTGTTGTGCAAAACTGTACACATAAAAGAATATGGTTACAGCAAGGTTCTAGAGCCTCTAATTAGGGATCTTGAGCTCCTTGAGAGAGAAGGTGTGTTTGTTCAGAGTCTTGGCTCTAATCTCAAAGGGACAGTTTTGTATGTATCTGCAGACAATTTGGGTGCACACTCACTTTCTGGATTTCAAGAGTCTTTCAATGTTGATAAGTTTTGCAGATTTTGTACGGCAAATCGTGTAGATCTTCAGCAGTATAATGTCAGAAGTGGGGTTTTTACCTTGAGAACACCAAGATTGTTCGATGAAGCCATTAATGTGCTAAAGCAAAGTGATCTTTCTTGTGTTGATGGTATAAAGAGAGACTGTCCTTTAAACAGACTGGCTCACTTTCATGCTGCAAAAGGATTTCCACCGGATTTTCTACACGATGCATTTGAAGGAATTGTACCCGTGGAGCTCTGCATATGCCTCTCAGATCTGATTGCTAAGAAGTATTTTACATTGAATGACCTTAATGAGAGAATAAAAACATTCCCCTTTCAGTTCTATGACAAAACTAACAGACCCCAGACAATACAAAAAAACTTTCAAAAAAACAAAACTATCGGTGGCAATGGACACGAGAACTGGGCACTTCTGAGATTTCTTCCACTGTTGGTTGGCCACTGTATTCCAGAGGGTGAAAAAACGTGGAATATAATTCTTGAATTAAAAGACATTGTTGAGTTGTTATCCAGCTCCTCATTCACAACTGAAACTCTGTGCTACCTGCAAGCCAAAATCTCTGACCATCGACAGTTGCTTTTAGAAGTTTTCCCATGTACTAAATTGCGTCCTAAACATCATTATTTGGAACATTATCCTATGTTAATCCAAAAATTTGGTCCCCTAATTGAATTTTGGACGCTAAGATTTGAGGCAAAACATTCTTTCTTTAAAAAGGTGGTCCGTGATGCTGGCAACTTCAAAAATGTTCTGCACACGTTGGCCACAAGACATCAACTAATGTTGGCATACTATCTGGAGATGCCAAGTGTTTTTAAACCAAGCATTGAAACTGGTCCTGTATCTGTTGTATCTGTGGACATCTTGGATGCTACTATCAGGGTGGCAATATGGGACAAGTTTAAAGGCCTGGACACGGTTTCATTCACATCCACCGTGTATTTAAATGGGACAAAATATTCCAAAGGAATGGTGATCTCAGTTGGGCACACAAGCGGACTACCAGATTTTGGGAAAGTACTCGAGATCTGTTTAGTGGATGGTCGCATACTTTTCATTACTGAACTGTTCACAGCTGGCTTCTTGGAACATCTAAGGTGTTACCAGCTCGCCAAAAAAGACCCTGCAGTAACTGTGGCTGTCCAACCTGAAGAGCTGAATGACTACATCCCCCTCGTCGCATACCTTGTTGATGGAAAGCTGCTCATTACTCCAAGGACATTCATGTTACAATAAGGTATAGTAAACATAAATCTTTAAAATCTTGCTGTTTAACTTGTTTACTTACTCCAAGCCTAATGCAATTACGCAACAAATTTAATGCAGACCATGCTGTTCTTTGAGTACAATTTCATGGGCTTTATATTGCTGCTTCTGATATCTGTTACTGTTTTTATTTATTTTTTCACAGTTATGCTGTTGATTCCTCCTCGAAGTTATCACCTCAAGGCGTGTCACCTTACAGAGTGTTCCTGAGCCAGCCAGGAAGCTATATGAAGGACATTCATGATAAGATAAAATAAGGTAAGGTGAACTTTTTTAAATATTTTTATTTTTTACTGTTTTATTTGTGTACTCACTGCTGGCCTAATACAATGACACAGTGGGCCCTATTTTAACGATCTGAAACGCAAGTGTCAAGCGCAAAGCACAAGTAACTTTGTGGGCGGGTCTCGGGCACTGTTGCTATTATACCAGCGGGATAAATGACTCTTGCGCCCAGCGCAAATCTAAAAGGGGTTGGTCTGAAGTAGCTTCATTATTCATAGGTGTGGTTTGGGCGTAACGTGAAATAAACCAATCAGAGCGTCATCTCACATTCCCTTTAAGAGCAGGTGCGCTTGTTCTAAAGCGGATTCCTATTATTTGCCAGGCGCACGCAAGGAGCGGTTCACAGCCGTGGAGAGCAACGCTCTCGTCAGGGACGTTGGGGATGGAGAAACGCACCCAAATTAACTTCGGTGAAACAGGCGTATGATAATTTGGGTAAATGTGTAAGCTAGATGTATGCTTTTATAATAAACTCTGTCTATCTATCTATCTATCTATCTATCTATCTATCTATCTATCTATCTATCTATCTATCTATCTATCTATCTATCTATCTATCTATCTATCTATCGTAATGTATGATTTGCAAAAATAACTGCTGCGTCTGTGTGTAGATGAGAGAATTAAAGTGATTGATTATGGCCCAGCATGCGCCCTTAAAATAGCACATGAATAACATGCGCAATACGTCACTGACTTTAAACTGTTTTTTTTTTTTTTCGGCCAGTGGCGCAATTGTTTTATAAACCATAGCATGAGGGAACGTTTGCGCCGGAACACGCCGCCTCTTTTGCGCTGAACTGCGCAGGGAGCGCAAGTTCATTCCCTAGTTTAGCGACGTGCTTCTGTGGAGGGAAAAGCGCGCTTTGCGTGGGTGCAAAATTGGAATGATACATGCGTCGGTGTACAAAGTCAATTGCGCTGGGTGCAAGATAGGGCCCAATGTGTTTAATTCAGTCATTGCTGTTCTTTATTCATTGTACAATTTCATGGCTTTTGTCTGTCAGAGGAGCATGTTTTCTCATCCGAGCATGTGGATATTGTTGAACGTGAAACTATAAACACAATAACCGACTTGAGTATATATGTTCGTTCTGTAAGATAAATGTCGACGTCTGCTTTATTAGCATTTTTTTCCCCACTCACTATGCTTGAGCTTAATACTTTGGCTCTTTTGTTTTTGATTACATATTGTTTAATGTTATCAGCTAAAAGAAGATATAATGTAAGCTTGTTGTGAAATTGACTAACCATCATAAGCTTGTTCAGAATTGGATAACTTGATGCATTAAAAAAAGTATTTCTCATTAAACGTCATTTAAATAAACTAATTTGAGTACAATACTCTTTAAAAATGCCCATCCCTACTTTTATCTATACTTTTACAACCTTTTGCTTTTGTTTTATTGTATTGTCATCTAGTTACAGCTGCTGATTCCTCCAAGATGCTTCTCAGAGTTATTGTGTCACCTCAAGAAATAAGGCGTGTTACCCTACAGAGTTTGCCTGAGTCCGTTGAGAAATTATGTGAAGCACTACGCACCAGTTTGGGTTTGCAAGGAAACTTCATTCTACAGTTTGAAGATCCAGATTTTGGAAATGAACTCTGCAATTTGACAGATATCAAAGATCTTCCAACTGATCGAGCAACACTGAAAGTTTTGTTCACATTTTCTGATTCAGTTTCTCACCCGACATTAGATTCTGCAAGCTTGAGTTCAGCTAATGCTTCATCAGTGGATTGGCCTGATCCTTTTGTAATTCCTGACTTCTCCCATGATGTTGAACTTCAACTGAGAGCAGCAAATGATTCCTATGCCAGAGATGGAACAGTCATTGTTATCTCCAAGGGTGTTAAGAGTGAAATACTGGACAAACTAGCTGATATGATATCAAAATACACTCCATATCCTAGTAAAGATCAGTATGAAAGTGTAGCCAAAGCTCTTGTAGCAAAGCACCCTTGTCTCCAAGAGCCAGGTTCTGCCAAAGGATGGTACTGCTGGGTGTTCAGTTTAAAATTCAAGATGGGCAATTACCGTCAGAAGTTGATGGCAGCTGGATGCCCTGAAGTTGTTGTAAATAAAAGAAAGCCTGGACAGACAAGCTGCAAGGCAGTCAAGAAGTCAAAGAAGGGAGAAATCCACTATTTGCCAAATCTACCTGAAGGACAATCTGCAGTCACTTTAGAGGAGAATCGGAAGACCATGCTTTTAGAGGTCCAAAAGTGTGATCCAGACCTGCAGCTTCTTGATGAACTGATGAATGCAACATTCTCTCAGCGAAGAAAGGAAATCATTGGTGACGAGCCGCTCATCTCTGTAGTCAGGGACAGATGGCCTGCACTCTTCAATGAGAGACAGGTAACCAGTGCCAACTCAGACATTCACAGCAATATAAATTACAAGGAAATTATGTATTTCCTTAAATGGGTAGTGACATGGCTGATTTAAATGAATTTGAGGTTCACATATGCCTGTGAAATAATTTTCATCTGTATGTGCTGTCCCTAACTACTCTGTCGCTCTTTTCCCTCTCTCAATCTTTGCCGTCTTATGTGTCTGTTTCAGATAAGTGGAGAGTTCAATAGACTAGTCACCACCGATCTACTGCAGTCATTCTTAAATGGACTAGATGCCTTGGTGCCAAGTCTTTTAGAGCTGTACAAAGTAGCTGTATCTTCAAGCAGGAGGTTGAGCCTTAGCAGTGTTATGCAGTGCCTTGATAAGGAGGTATGAATAACAATGAACTAATTATTTTACATTTTATTACTTAATTCAATTTTGGTTTCTAAAAAATACTGATAGGCCTACCTGAAAATCACTGATTATTTAATTATTATTAAATTATTTGTTCTTTTTTAATTAATAACTGTTTACTTTTTTAATAATCTTTGAAATTGATATTTGACCCTAATCAATATTTACTAACATATGGATTCTAATTTGTATAATGCCAGTCACTCTGTCTTGTTTACAATTGTTCGTAGGACACAAATCAGAACAGAAGAACAGCTGCCTTACTTGGTCTTCCACACTTCTTTACAGAGGATACTTCGGATATAATCAAGATGTGTGATGTAAGAAAATATATTTACACATTGTTAACGCACTTATGATACTGAATTCATTGCAGAGTAGTAGGGATGGAGAAAAAAATGATTCTCTTAACTGTCATGATTTTGTTTTTGTGATATATATTTTTAAAAAAATAAAAAAATAATTAATTAGCTTCATTTTAGTCTTTGTTTATAATAAATAATTGCCCATACAGTGGCTTTTAGCCTAATTTGTGCTTCTCCAGTGGCTTGTTTTGACTGTCATCCCAGCCTTTTAGAGCATATATTGAAATGAAGTAAAATCATGATATGGCTTAGTGCAATTGTCATTCTTTTATTGCACCATTTCTATAATTTTATAGACCAAATCTATTACATGCCTTTTGAATTAGGATTGATACTGTCCATTTGTTTAAAGGTTCATGGTGAAACCCTGGATGTCATTATGAAGGGAATGCGTGTTGGACTACTGATTGGACACGAAGGTGTCCTGAATGATGCATTTCCTCTTGATGTCTCCAACGTGGCTGTGGTGGTAGAAGAGACAATTGTTCTCCATAATCTCAGAGACATACCCACTGGCTTTGCTCTGTTAATGGGCACAATCTACTGCCTTAACCTTGAATATCCCCGCAGTATGAGGTACTCCTTCGAATTCCTGCAGAAAGTAATCATGAAGATTAAAACTGACCACTGTTCTGCCAAGATACATGGACTTAGAAACAAACTGCTGAGATATCATTTATAGACTGGTCTCAAACCATACATCGGAGGGAACATGTTACATTTGCAGTCTTTGTCTTCAGTTACTTGACACTGTTCAAATTTGATATTACCGACCATTTCAAGTAAAACCCAAGTACTGCTGAAAAATCTCAGAATTATAAATGTTTAGATGTGTTTTTAATGCAAGGTTGTTAATTTTGAGAATTTCTGAAGCTTTTGCTGAGGGGACACTTATTGTTACTTTGCATTCTGTTCTTTAATTTAGCTGATTATAAGTGTTTTTAACTAACTGCTGGTGTTGTCATTTACAATTGCAAAGACTCTGTTCCTATAAGAAAGTATGTGAAAGATTAAATGGTTATACAATAGGTAACATAATGAAACTGTTAAATAATAATCCTTTACTTAAAACCTTTTTTTCCTAACATGAATTTTGATATTACCGACCATTTCAAGTAAAACCCAAGTACTGCTGAAAAATCTCAGAATTATAAATGTTTAGATGTGTTTTTAATGCAAGGTTGTTAATTTTGAGAATTTCTGAAGCTTTTGCTGAGGGGACACTTATTGTTACTTTGCATTCTGTTCTTTAATTTAGCTGATTATAAGTGTTTAACTGCTGGTGTTGTCATTTACAATTGCAAAGACTCTTTGTTATAAGAAAGTATGTGAAAGATGAAATTGTTGTGGAATTTTGTAACATAATGAAACCGTTTAATAATAATTCCTTACTTAGAACCTGTTTTCCTGACATAAATTGTATCATAAAACCAATGTTAAATTTATGCAACATTGAACTATTTACAATAAAAATATTTGAGCAGATGATTTGTTGATTATGAGTTTTCAATAATGTAACCTAGTAAGTTGTCTTAACTTGGAGAATCAAGTTGAAACAACGAATGTTCATAATGTAACCTAGTAAGTTGTCTTAACTTGGAGAATCAAGTTGAAACAACATTTGACAAAGTTGTTTAAACTCAGAGAATCAAGTTGAAACAACGAATGTTCATTAGCTAGTTAACTTGTAAAACACAACATTTTGAGTTGAAACAAAGAATATATTTAAGTTGAGTTAACTCAAGTTTTTAAGGCAGCAGGTGAACTTTCGTTTCTAAGTTTAACAGACTTGAAATGTTTTACAGTGTAAGAAGGGTCATTTATTTTGTTGTATAGAATTTCTGCTGCAAAAAAACAACAACAAAAACAAAAATATAGAGATTTCCAAAAAAAAAAAAACTGCAGTGCAAAACACAATCTATGATCAATACAATTACAAATACAATACAATATACTGTCTATTGTATAAGGGCAGACCTGACACATAAAATAATGCAGTTTCTGTTATGATTGACTAAATGTTCCTGTTGGAAGAGAACATGTGTTAGTGTTTTGAATTATTATTTGATTTTGACACATGTTTGCAGTGTTTTGTTAGACATTGTGTATTGTGTTAGTGTATTATTGTATTTTGAAAATGAGTTTTGGAGTTTAGTTTACAATGTGTGATTTTGAGTATGTAATTAACCGTTTTGCCAAATGTGTGTTTTAGGTGTGTTGGTGCGTTAAGAGTTTAGGAAATTTGTTAAAAGTATTGAAAAAACTGTCATTGCGATTGTAAAAAACTGTAAAATAGGGCCCAAAAGGTGGATCTTGATACTATGTGTAAACTAAACCACCTGGGTCCTAGAACTATGGTCCTGAAACATGCTGCCACCGCTATATTATCCAAGTCTGTATGTGACGCTGTCACAAAAAACTAGGGTACTGGAACTGCGGTCCTAGAACTGAACCTGAAAGGCAGCCTCCGGTTGTGCAGGAACATACTACTGGGCTTCACTGCCTGCTGGCAGTTCAGAACGTCATGAGCTATCCAGTCATTATATAGATCAGTGGTTACCAGAGATGTATAGTAACGAAGTAGAACTACTTCACTACTGTACTTAAGTACTAAAAGGCTGTATCTGTACTTTTCTAAAGTATTATTTTTTTCTCCTACTTCCACTTTTACTTCAGTACATATTTTCGGCGAGTGTAATACTTTTACTCCGATACTTTTTTTATGTGCTGCATTGTTACTCGTTACAATTATAAAAATGTTACGAATCATTCCAAACCTACATTATCACTGCCAGAGCGGTAGATGGCTCTGTCACCAGGTTTGATGAAGCTGGCCCAGCGAATCAAGCGATCAAGAAGACCGCGCGCGCGCTCCCGTTCTGCCTTTCGCTCTGCTGCCTGCCTCCATTGAGAACACTTGAGCTTTGTTAATTTGTTTCGAGATGGAAGAACCAGAACTTCGAGTGATCGTGGCTGTGGCGGTGAGGGTGAGGAAGGAGACCACTCCTGGCCCTACTAGTCCATGTTTTCATTTGTCGGAGTGAAAGACAATTCATATAGATTGAAGTGCGTAACTGTTAGCTGTCATGAGGACGCCGATGCACTGAATCGTTCGTTACTTGTTTAAATAGTTTAAAGTTAGGCTACTATTATATGTAATGTTATTACCTTGACAAACTATGCATCATTAAAATGATATAAGACTCAAGTTTCAGTATTTGAGCACTATTTTATTCTGAGAAACTTATAGGGATAGTTATGTCTTAATTTGTGTCAGTTATATATCAGGAAAAAATAGTCGATACCTTTAATATGAATTATGAGCGTCAGCCGCACCCATTCAGAAAAAAAAAAAAAAAAACCTCATGTGCGGTCGTCATGAAAGCGCTTGACCAAACAACGTCCCTCAGGTCTTTTAGCTCAAAATGTGCATATTTTGATAGATTGCATAGGTTTACGTTAGATTTCTATAGAGAGGAATAATATTTATTTAAATTATTATAACCAAAATGGGCCGATGTAATCATTATGTGCGCTGGATACTCTGATGTAGCCTACTGTGTTTTCAGTCCATACTGGCAGCCTGGGGGCGCCCTATGCACATTAGACCATATATGGAACACACGAAGAGCCATTCCAGGAACTCCCTGACATAAACAAAGCTTCCCGAGATCGCTGTTACATGCTGATAAATACCCAATAAGCTGTAGAGAAAAAAGGCACAAGCAGGGAAGAGAAGAGAGGGATGCTTTAGAGGGGAAGGGACATATATCTGTTTTTGTTTACAAAGAGTTAAGCTCAGTGTGTTAAGGTGTTCTTGAACATTCATGTCCTTGTACTGCTGCTTCAGCCAAATTAATTGTGAGTGTCCTAAACATTTGAAATAATATAAACAATATGATGTTCAAACTTTTGACTGTTTTCTTTAATAACTTCATAACACAATACTTGTACTTTTACTTTCAGTACTTGAGTAGTACATTTTTAAATAAACTACTTGCAATACTTAAGTACAAAAATTTTTGAATACTTTAGTACTTCTACTTAAGTATTTTGCTTAAAGAGCACTTCAACTTCTACTCAAGTCACTTTTTTGATAGAGCACTTGTACTTTTACTCAAGTATGGGTCTCTAGTACTTTATACATCTCTGGTGGTTACAAAGTGACTTCACACATAAACAACACGTTGGGAAGACGATCAGTTACTCGCGCTTCCACCTGTCACCATAAGAATGCGCTAACAACACGTGAGCACATGTAGGAACGTTTTACATATGATTTTATGAAAATTATCAATAATTAAGTTTTTGCTCATTGTTTATATGTGACAGACATGAAAATCAACAAAACTTAATTACAAAGTAAAGTATATTCAGCAGATTATGTCTAAATGTAATACTTATACATGTTTTTAACCTTTCCACTTTAACATTTATGATGTTTATTTGTGAAAGATTATGATAATTTAGTAATTTTAGTAGGATTTTGTTTTATTAGGAAATTTATTAGGTTAGTGTTTAGATCTCTTAGTTCTTGAAATAAAAGATCATGTTTGATTAGATTTTATCCACTTTTTATTTGTTTGGTATTTGTTTGATATTGCCTGTCTGTGTTTTGAAACATAAGTGCATCACAGTGAGAAATGTGTTTTAGTGAGTGAGAATGTTAGAGTTTTGCAAAAAGAGTGCATGAGATTTGCAAACAGTGTTGCAACTACCTGAATTTGTTTAATGTTTTACATAAAGAGTGATTTATTCGAAAAATTGGTTTAGGCTATTGAGAATTTGGTTCAGAGAATGGAATTGAGTGTTTTAGCAATTCAGAAAAACTGTAAACACAAACCCACATTTTCAAACTAAACTCACAAAACAATTGTCTTCTTAAAATTGTCAGACAATTGATGTGCTAAAAATCAAACAATGCTTTCAGATCATGCACACATAAGTCAATAAAATAAGCACTACATATAATTAATTAGACACTACATTAAAAAGGAGAACAAAGCATCCAAACCATTACAGAAAATAATAATATTGTATACAGTAAACAATTTTTGCAATTACATAAAAAAAGTATAGTAATGGCAAGCAACTGATAAGGTGAACATATTGTATAGGTAGCCTACTGTATGCACTGCAAGTATAGTATTTTACTGAGTATTGAATAGTAGCCCTATTGAATGTCTGTATTAGTGATCGACCGATATATCGGTCGGCCGATAAATCGGGCCGATATTTGCGGGTTTGACGTGTATCGGCATCGGCCGATACGCGGCTGCTGCATTCGCCGATAGTTTTTTCCCGGCATTATTTACAGACAGGTGTACGCATGCAGCTCTGTGTTGCTGGAGACGCTGCAGTTCACGTGCAGCCCATGCACTGCCCCTCCCACACTAGCAGAGTGCTGAAAGCCTCTTCAAGACAACGGCAAGTTTTAAACTTTCAAAGCGTCTTTTAACTGTTAGACTTAGCTGAAATATTGCCATACACTTTAAAAGTGGAAACACGTTGCTCTATATGTGCGTGCAACTAAGCAAGTTTGTGGGTCCAAATGGAAAACGCGAATGCCTCTATAAAACTGCTTGTCATTGTATTTAGGGAGCTGCAAATAGCTAAGTTTGAGGCTATCCATATGCATACGGCAGCTGTTACGAACACTGGTCATAGGATTAAATAATGCCGACGTTGTTCCGTGATATTTGTGGGAGTTTTATTCAGCAACCACCTGGCTGAGGTTTGGACGTGTGCTCATAAAAGAAGCGACGCGGTTGCGACACATCGCGCTCGTTTGTCCAGGCGCTTCTATGCCGTGGTGAGATGAAAACAAATACATTTTTTAGGGCCTGTTCACATATCGCGTCTTTTGCGCGCTCAAGTTCGTTATTTCAAATGTAGGCGCGCAGTATGCGTGCTCATAATGGAAGCGACGCGCTTGTTTTTTCCAAGAGCGTCCGCGCCGCATCGAGATAAAAACATCTCAACTTTTCAGAATGCCGCAAGCGTGGTGGAATAATACGACAGCATCGAAAACTCGGCCGAACAGCTGATCATAGCTGGACAGGGCGGATTTTTATTCCTCACCTCCATAAATATATGTAGTCGTAAAGGGCAGGAAATAAATTAATCCTTCCTCCATGTCATGGAGAGCGCAGTTCATGGCTGCATAGCAAAGACAGACGTTTATTATGCTGCTTGCTTGTTGCTACTGTGTGCAATAGTGTAATTATTTTATTCATGCTTAAATATTTATTTTCAGAATTTACTTAAAGAATTTGAATTATGCTTAAATATTTATTTTCAGTAATTTTAGCACTGAACTTTTTTTTTACTTGTTCTACCTCACGTTTTTAATATTTGTCAAATATTGTTTTTTTTTTTAAGTTCAATAAATGTTCCTTTTTTAAATTGAGACTTGTAACATTTGTTATCATCATTGTGTCATTTTTATGATTTAAATTGAGTGAGCAAAAGCAGTATCAGCTCCAAATATCGGCCCAAGAAAATCGGCAGCCCGTATCGGTCATCAGCTAAGGCTGATGAAAAAAAATCGGTATCGGCATCGGCACTAAAAAATCCATATCGGTCGATCACTAGTCTGTATATTCAGCACTTGTCACAAATCTCTTAGCATTTTTAAATCTTACCTTAAAACAATTTTTTAGGGTAACTTTTAATTTAATTTTTGCATACATTTTTCATTGTGCATTATTTTATATGGTGTATATTGTTGCTTTAATTTTAATTTTATATTGTGGATTATTTTATATGGTGTATTTTTGTTGTTTTATTTGTTTCTGTAAAGTGCTTTGAGATGTACAGTTAAAGGCGCTATAGAAAATAAAGTTTATTATTATTATTACTTGCATACTGTAAAAATACTGCAGTCCAACTGCAAAAGCCAAAAAGGTCAAATAAAACTCTTAATGAAAGGCATGTTACGGTACACTCAAATACTGTAATTGTGCAACTGCAACATCAAGGACAATGAGATATTATTCTGCTTCAGCATCATGTCTTCCTGCTGGCTCTGGTCTGAGGACTTTGTCCACATCACAGACAATGTTGTCTCCTGCCAGACGAAGGTAAAAACCTTCTAGTCTGACACATCTAGCCTTGACAACACTGTCCCCTTGCTCTTCCTCATCCTCATCCTCCTCTTACACGTACTCTTCCTCTTCTCCCTCATAGATTGTTTCCATATATTGTTCATATCATCAGTGCACTTGTGTCACCTGTACACTCTGAACTCTGTAATATATTATACAGTTGGTTTGATCATATCATTAGAAATCAGTGTGAACAATTTTGAATCGTTTGAATTGCAAAAAGAGTGCAGGAGATTTGCAAACAGTGTCTAACTGCCTGAACTTGTTTGCGGTTTTGCAGAAATAGTGATTTATTCTACAAATTGGTTTAGGCTATTGAGAATTTGGTTCAGAGAATGGAGTTTAATGTTTTAGCAATTCAGAAAAACTGTAAAAGGCTTATGCAAGTATAGGCTACATCCCATTTAAATTTTATTTCAGTTTACGAAAATGTTTTTTGACCAACAACATCCCACAATGGTTATTTTAATTCTATTTAGATGTTGTGTCTTGTAAAACACCACATTGTTGTTTGCTGACATTGTTCCTCCAGGACACAAAAACTGGAGGTATTTTGTTGTTGTTTTTACTTCAAATAATGACGTTGTATTTTTGCCTCGTCTCACTCTGGACATGATGGTTTTTTTGAAGCACTTTACTGTTGAGCACCACAAACTTTATAACTTTATTTAAGTAGGCCTACTTGTATCCTCATTGTAAAAATATATATTTACTGTAAATTTTGGTTGCCAGCAAGCCTGCAAATTAGAGTACAGTAAAAACATCTCAGGTTACGACTGTAACCCTAGTTCCCTGAGAAGGGAACGAGACAATGCGTCAATGACGCTTTGGGAACACTCCTGCGTGATTGCGTCTAAAGCACTTGTGTCAACTAGTCCAATGGCGAGAGTGGGCGTCACGGGCGGGTGACGTCACGACCAGGAAAGGATAAAGCACATCCGGAATAGAACAACGCTAGCTTCGAAAAGGGCCGAAGCAAGTCGATCACAGGGATGTAGGAAGTATGGCAAAGGGACGCATCGTCTCGTTCCCTTCTCAGGGAACTAGGGTTACTGTCGTAACCTGAGACGTTCCCTTTCGAAAGAACTCGCGATGCGTCAATGGCGCTTTGGGAACGAGAATACCAAAAATGCCATACGAACCAGAGCCTGTCTGTGTGAATACTACACAACAAAGACAAGAGAACCTGGGGACGCGCCCAGGTCGAAGTTGTAAAACCTCACGAATGTGAGCGGAGAGGACCAGCTTGCCGCATACCACATCCTACAGGGATATCTACATATATAATAAGGCTTCTAAGCCGCCATACTCCTGTCCTGGTCTAAAAGCACCACAGAGGAAACGACCAAAGGTCGTCCCAGAATTCCTGGGAGCAGAGTAATCGGGGACAGACGTACAGACGTAGCCTCGGCCATGTCAATACCACAACGTCCAGCCCCAAGGGAGCTGGGTGTGTGGGGGTGAACCACAGTGGACCGTGCGTCGTATCCTGAGACGCGAAGAGATCCACTTGTGCCTGGCCATAAACCCCCCAAATGTAAAAAAAAAACAAACCCCCCTCCATTACCCGGGCCTCAGCCCCTGCCTCAACAGGATGTCTGCTCCTACATTCTGATGCCCCGGAAATAAACTTTCAGGGAAAGCAGCTTCCCTAGGGACCACAAGAGAATCTGGTGCGCCAGTTTGCATAGTGGACGAGAACGCAGACCCCCTGCCGATTTATGTAAGAGACCACCGATGTGTTGTATGTACGGACAAGTACATGATGGTCCCTCAGGTCTGGGAGGAAATGTCTCAATGCATTGAAGACTGCCATCATCTCCAGGCAGTTTATGTGCCAAGAAAGATGATGACTCCTCCACAGGCCCTGGGCTGAACGGCCTTCCATTACCGCTCCCCAGCCGGTGAGGGAAGCATCTGTCGAAATAGCAACTTAATGGCAAAGAGCTCCCAAAACCGTACCCTGGGATAGGAACCAGTATTTCCTCCATATAACCAAGGCGTGGAGATACCGCCGTGTGATCTTGATCGTACAAAGGGTTTCCCCTCAGGGAGAACCCTCTGGTTCTGAACCGCCACTGCAAGGGTCTCATGTACAGTAGGCCAAAGGGTATCACATTGGACGCTGCTGCCATGAGGCCCAACAGTTTCTCGAACTGTTTAACAGTGCGTGACTGGCCTAGCTTCAACTCTTTTGTGGCTGTGAAGACAGCAGCTACACGAACAGGCAATAGTGTGGCTCGCATCGTGACTGAATCCCATACCACACCAAAGAAAGTGGTTCTCTGTAGTGGAGAAAGCAAACTCTTCTCGGCATTGAGTTTCAACCCCAATTTCTTATGTGAGCGAGGACGACATCTCGATGCCGGGCCGCTAACTGTTCTGATTCCGCCAGAATTAGCCAGTCGTCGATGTAGTTCGCGAACAAGGCCAGAGCTGCATCTATGCCCTTCGTGAACGTGCGTGGTGATAGAGCTAGACAGAATGGAAGCACCCGATAATGGTATTCTTTACCCCAAAAGGAAACCTCAGGAACTTCCTGTGTTGAGGGAGGATGGAGACATGGAAGTAAGCGTCTTTTAAATCTATCGTGACAAACCAGTCCTCGGATCTGATTTGGGTCACGATCTGTTTGAGTGTGAGCATCTAGAACTTGAGTTTCATGACTGCACAATTCAACAGACGAAGATCTAAAATGGAACGCAACCCCCCATCCTTTTTTCGGAACAATAAAGTAGCAGCTGTAAAACCCTGATACTCTGTCGGTGAGTACACCTGTTCAATAGCTCCCTTCGCTAATAGAGACTCTACTTCTTGCTCCATTACCAGAGCCTGCCTGGGATGTACTAACGTGAGTAGCACCCAGTTGTAACGAGGTGGAGGAGAATGAAACTGGATTCTGTAACCTCTCTCTATTATCTGCAGGACCCATGGAGATATATTCAGCAGATTTTTCACTCTGTCAGAAATCCACTAAGGGTACCAGTCTCTCAAGACTGGCCTCTGGTGTTATTGTAACAGCCACTTCGGTGACCTGAATCATACTGGCAGGAAACAACCGAACTGACTGTTTTTGAACCCCCCTCAGAGGGTGCGAGTTTGACACAGAGTCGTGGTGATACTGAGCCATGTGCTCGCTGGAGACCGCTGCGCCCGAGGCACCAAGGGTGGCGGGGTTGGCAGAACGGCCTCCTGAGGGCACCAGGTGGGGCGGGCACCGTATACCGGTCGGGGTTGCCCTCAGAGGTCTGACACCAGTGGTGTCAGGACCTTGGCCTAGCCTTTTTCGCAGAAAAAACGGTCCTCAGATCCATCTTCTGCTTCAAAGGCGTCTGTTGAGAATGCCATTCCAGTCCCCAATCTTTCTGAGGGGGAGCACAGGAAACGACACTCTATCCTGTACAAGGAGTTTGTTAATGGCCAGGGCTGCTCCGCCCAGCAGCTCCATTTACGCCTTACCCACCAGCGCCAAGAGTTTCTAACTGGCCTGGAGAGTAATGCCAAGCCTTAAGGGGAGCCTAAGCCATGATAGCTCGCAAGCGTCTTTTCGGCCTTTGGCATCGGCCATGCCAAAGCTCTTTCAACCCAATTTATTAAACATACATTTTTAGAATTGAAAATACAGGCTGAAAGGGTTGATCCGGGATCTAATTTTTTATTAGTGGAGATCGGGAAAAACTGGAAGGCCCTGACATGGAAGTTATAAACTCCAAAACTCATTGTACACAGGGGATTGAGATGGAGAATCTTAAATTCCCTTAACTCCATGCTCAGCACATCCATCTCCTTGGAGGTGGACAGCTGCAGCACCAAATTATACCATTTAATTTCTCAAAATTAAAAGTAGTAAAAGATCAACCAGACAAGTTAACACAGTCTGGATGAAATGCTGAACTTATACATTAATCTAACTAATAAAAGTCAGATAAGCAAATTTAAATGCAGCCCACTTATTTAATTCCTCAGAATCAAACAGCAAATAATCAACCAGACAAGTCAACATAGTCTGAATGAAAGGCTGAATATATATTTATATACAGTATATATAGGCTTATACAGTGGGGAGAACAAGTATTTGATACACTGCTGATTTTGCAGGTTTTCCTACTTATAAAGCAGTGGTTCCCAATCCTGGTCCTGGGGACCCACAGCTCTGCACATTTTATATGTCTCCTTTATCTGACACACCCAGTTTAGTTCATAGAGCTCTTTCCTAACGAGATGATGATCTGAATCAGGTGTGTTAAATGAGGGAGATATACAAACTGTGCAGAGCTGTGGGTCCCCAGGACCAGGATTGGGAACCACTGTTATAAAGCATGTAGGGGTCTGTAATTTTTATCATAGGTACACTTCAACTGTGAGAGACGGAATCTAAAACAAAAATCCAGAAAATCACATTGTATGATTTTTTTAATAATTAATTTGCATTTTATTGCATGACATAAGTATTTGATCACCTGCCAACCAGTAAGAATTCCAGCTCTCACAGACCTGTTAGTTTTTCTTTAAGAAGCCCTCCTGTTCTCCACTCATTACCTGTATTAACTGCACCTGTTTGAACTTGTTACCTGTATAAAAGACACACACTCAATCAAACAGACTCCAGCCTCTCCACAATGGCCAAGACCAGAGAGCTGTGTAAGGACATCAGGGATAAAATTGCAGACCTCCACAAGCTTGGGATGGGCTACAGGACAATAGGCAAGCAGCTTGGTGAGAAGGCAACAACTGTTGGCGCAATTATTAAAAAATGGAAGAAGTTCAAGATGACGGTCAATCTCTCTCCCTGAAGAGAGCTGGGACCACAGTCTCAAAGAAAACCATTAGTAACACACTATGCCGTCATGGATTAAAATCCTGCAGAGCACGCAAGGTCCCCAGGCTCAAGCCAGAGCATGTCCAGGCCCGTCTGAAGTTTACCAATGACCATCTGGATGATCCAGAGGAGGAATGGGAGAAGGTCATGTGGTCTGATGAGACAAAAATAGAGCTTTTTGGTCTAAACTCCACTCGCCGTGTTTGGAGGAAGAAGAAGGATGAGTGCAACCCCAAGAACACCATCCCAACCGTGAAGCATGGAGGTGGAAACATCATTCTTTGGGGATGCTTTTCTGCAAAGGGGACAGGACGACTGCACCGTATTGAGGGGAGGATGGATGGGGCCATGTATCGCGAGATCTTGGCCAACAACCTCCTTCCCTCAGTAAGAGCATTGAAGATGGGTCATGGCTGGGTCTTCCAGCATGACAACGACCCGAAACACACAGCCAGGACAACTAAGGAGTGGCTCCGTAAGAAGCATCTCAAGGTCCTGGAGTGGCCTAGCCAGTCTCCAGACCTGAACCCAATAGAAAATCTTTGGAGGGAGCTGAAAGTCTGTATTGCCCAGCGACAGCCCCGAAACCTGAAGGATCTGGAGAAGGTCTGTATGGAGGAGTGTGCCAGAATCCCTGCTGCAGTGTCTGCAAACCTGGTCAAGAACTACAGGAAACCTATGATCTCTGTAATTGCAAACAAAGGTTTCTGTACCAAATATTAAGTTCTGCTTTTCTGATGCATCAAATACTTATGTCATGCAATAAAATGCAAATTAATTACTTAAAAATCATACAATGTGATTTTCTGGATTTTTGTTTTAGATTCCGTCTCTCACAGTTGAAGAGTACCCATGATAAAAATGACAGACTTCTACATGCTTTGTAAGAGGGGAAACCTGCAAAATAAGCAGTGCATCTACCTCCTCAGAGAGGAAGAAGCGGCGCAGGCTTCCGATCCCAGAGAGAGAGAGCGCTGGAACCCCCGAGTAAAGGCAGAGCAAAGGCGGTGTCCGTCTATAACCCCTCCTCGAGAGCCATCTGCGAACCCCACAATACCAGCTTCCGTGCTGCCTCGGCAACAACGGGTACGGTACTGCGAGGAACGCGAGCCTGAACACCCTCCTCAAAGAGTGACAAGCGGGAACGAAGCGAGTAAAGCGATTGTAACTCGCAATGCTCGTAGTCAGCGCCCTCGAGCGCTCACAGATTATGCTCCGTTCCAAACAATCAACACATACATCGTGTGTATCCCCACCCGTAAGGAAAGAGGGCAGGGAGGAACACACGATCTAAGGTTGTTTTGTTCGCCACAATATCTATGCTTGTGACTGATATAGTGACAGACAACAATAAATAAGAAAAGACAGTATGTAACACAGAGCACTTGCTGAGGTGAACCGGATGTCCTTTATCCTTTCCTGGTCGTGACATCACCCGCCGTGACGCCCACTCTCGCCATTGGACTAGTTGACACAAGTGCTTCAGACGCAATCACACAGGAGCGTTCCCAAAGCGTCATTGACGCATCGTGAGTTCCCTTTGAAAGGAAACACAGCATATTTGTAAAAACTGCAGAACATGAGTAGCTGTGAATTAACATGTAACATTTTAGTCCAATGATGGTGATGAAGATTTACAAAATGGTTTAAATAACATAAAGATTAACCAAAATCAGATAAATCATTGTGTAGTGTTTGGAGTTTTCCTGGTAACTGTTCCAGCAAACTTTTATTTCTTTAATTATTAAATTGGTTAAATAGAATTTAAAACAATTACTTACTTTATCAATATAATATTTATTTTGTTCTGCAAGACAGGGAAAATATGTATTTTTGTTTATAATTAATATTTTGAGTTTGTTCTGTGAGTGACGTCATTGGTAATGGACCGGTCACGTGCCTGCTCTCTTTCAGAACAGCCTGTGATTGGAGAGAGTCAGATATGTCTCTGTATTTAAGAGCAAAAATATGCTGTATTAAGTAAAGTTTCAAGTTGAAATTTATTATAGAAGTGTCATAAAATGGGAACAGATATGCATTTTTCTGCCTACAATTCAATGTATTTTCTGAGTTTTATAAGCGCATGTGTTTGTTTTATGTTGCCGCCTGCACGCCAAATTAAAGTGCAGTTATTGTTAATAATATTATTTAATTAAATTTTATTTAATAATTTGCCCAGAACTGTCTTACCGGGAGGAGAGTTGAAGATGAGGTCTTTCCTGTGGAGATCCCACCCGACAGCAGCCTCATACTTACTGCCGGGCCCGATCTTTTACGGGACAGGTGTTCAGAAAGTGCCCAGCTCCGCTACAGTAGAGGCACAGTCCCCTGGATCTCCGGCGTTCTATCTCCTCCCGGGAAAGCCGAGCTCTACCCACCTTCATGGGTTCTTGATCGAAAATGGGGCTGACCGTATCATTGCCACTGGAGGCACACATGTTCGCTGCTCCAGACGATGAAGACGAGAGTCCACCCGTAGAGCCAGTTCAAAAAGTTCATCCAGCCTCCTTGGAAGATCCAGGGTGTAAATCTCCCTCTGGATACGGCCAGCCAACCCATGCAGGAACATGTCCCACTGCGCTTCCTCGTTCCAACGGCACTCAGCGGCAAGGGTGTGAAACTCGATCGAATAATCAGAGACCGGTCTCTTACCCTGACGAAGATCTGCGAGTTGCAGAACCGCCCTATCAAACACCCTCTTTATCTCCTCCGAGAGTGCCTGGAATGGGGAACAGCACAGATGTTGGTTCTCCCACACCGCCGTTCCCCACAGAGCCGCACGTCCCAACAGCAGCGTCAGCACAAACGCCACCTTGGACTGTTCGGTATTGAAGGTTTGTGGCTGAAGGGAGAAAAACATCGATCACTTGGTTAAAAATGCTCTGCAAAAATTTGGCTCACCCGAATAAAGCTCTGGAGTAGGTAACCATGGCTCCGGTTGACGGCTGGGTGCTGGAGGGGTGGGGGGAACCGGCGGCGTGCATGTCGCAGTGGGACCTGCTAGTTGTTGAAGCTGCAGGGTGAATTCGGACACCTGCGTCACCAAGGCTTGCACTGCACGACCTGTAACCGCCAAATTCTCCTCTTGTTGATCCATTTGAGAAATACTGCGAGAAAGGAACTCACCCAAATCAGGAGTACTTGCTGAATCCATGGTTGGTCAGATCGTTCTGTAATGATATAGAAAACACGGATTCAAATGCTAGTAAAATAATGTTTATTGATGACAGTCAGATGGAATGGGATGAGTGGTGGGAGAAAGCAAGTGCCCGGAACAGTCTCTCTTGGCGACGCAGGGACGCCGATGAGCAACCCGATCTCACGAAGTGGATGAAGGAGCGAAGGAAGTCCAACTGGAACTCAGAATCCCCACAGAAACTCGAAGGGAAGACTTCTGTAGCAGACGGCAGATAGAACGGACTGGTGCGCTAAATCCACTGTGAAATACTGGAAACTGGGGGACAGGCAGAGGACGGGAAACACACCGGGACAACTCCACAACGATCTGACAAAGACAAGATGCAAACTGTGAGCATAAATAGGAGCCGCTGATCAGATGCAGCTGGCGCTGCTGATCAGCGGTAGTGATTAGTGACCACGCCCACACGCACACACAACAACTCAAGGCGAAAAAGAGTCAGTGAATTCATGAACCGTGACAGTTTTAATGGAAGTTTTGTTCAAATCTAAACCTGAAGAAATCCTGATGTTGTTCTTTGAACCAAATGTGATCATAAACTCCACCCTCTTACAACACTGACCAGGAAGAGACTGACTTATTATTTCTCTTTTCTGTCATGCTGACTCTCTTCCCTCTCCACAAAAGCAATAAAGAAGCAGCGATCAGTGGAGAATGATGACAAACACTTTCAAGAAGGATTTTTGAGACATTTGTTTCTGAACAGACAGCAGATCGCTGTGATTCTTAAGGTGATTCATTTTTAAAACCGTTATTCAGAAAGTGAAAGTAAAGTTTGTGTTGTTGGAGCTCAAACGGTGATAATGGCTTCACTAAATGTTTCTGCAGAAGAGCTTTCTTGTCCTGTGTGCTATGAAATCTTCAAGGCTCCTGTTCTTTTACCATGTAGTCACAGTTTCTGTAAAGAGTGTCTTCAACAGTTCTGGAGAACCAAGAAAACTCAGGAGTGTCCTGTCTGCAGGAGAAGATTCACAAAAGATCAACCTCCTCTTAATCTGGCATTAAAAAACTTGTGCGAGTCAATCCAGAAGGAGAGAAATGAGACGCATACATCAGGATCTGAGGAGATCTGCAGTTTACACAGTGAGAAACTCAAACTCTTCTGTCTGGAGGACAAACAGCCTGTTTGTTTAGTGTGTATTACTTCACAACAACATGACAATCATAAATTCAGACCCATCAGTGAAGTGGTTTCATCATATAAGGTAAGACAAATATCTCTGGTTTTACATGTAAATGAAACTGAAAGTGACATAAAGAGAGTAGAAAACACACTCATTCAAACACACACACTCGAACACACTTGAACACACATACACTCACACACACACACACACACACACACACACACACACACACACACACACACACATGTCTGGTGCACTATCTTTGTGAGGACTCTCCATAGACGTAATGGTTTTTATACTGTACAAACTGTATATTCTATCCCCTTACACTGCCCCTATCCCTAAACCTACCCATCACAGGAGACATTCTGCATTTTTACATTTTCAAAAAAACTAATTCTGTATGATTTATAAGCTTTTGTACCCATGGGGACCTCAATTTAGGTCCCCACGGTGACACGAGTCCCCATAAGTCTGTGTGCATTCAGGTTTAAGTCCCCACCGGTGTAGAAAAACATGTCCACACATCACACACACACACACACACACACACACAGAGACACACACTCACTCACACAGACATGCGCACACACACACTCACCCACACACACACTCACTCACACACACACAGGGCCCTGTCATACATCCGGAGCAATGCAGCGCCAGCAGCGACGCAAGTGTTTTGCTAGTTTCAGCCTGAAAAGTTTCCATTTTCACGTCCGGCCCACATTGTTTAAATAGCAAATGCATTTGCGCCGATCTGTTCGCCCATGGGCTGCTGGTCTGAGAACGAGGTGTGTGTTCAGCGGCATTGTTGGACCTTTACTATTTTGAGGAACTGAAATAGACTGAGCCATTGACCAACCTGGGCTAAAGTCAATGGCGCAATATTTTTTTTGTTATTTAAAGAGCAGGTTAGTAATGTGCGCCTATAGGTGGGTCCACAACACACGTACACTCTGCTTATCACACACACACCTGACAAATATTAAAGGGGTGGTTGATTATGATTTGACTTTTCTAACTTTAGTTAGTGTGTAATGTTGCTGTTTGAGCATAAACAACATCTACAAATTTCAAAGCAAAGGGAGATATTTTATTTGACACAAATTGCTTTTTAAGGACTACAACAAACGGCTGGTAGGGACTACACAACATTCCTCCTGGGTTAGTGACATCACCAACACTAAAATTTACATAAACCCCGCCCCTGGAACACAATTGATAGCTTATCAAGAAAGAATATGCTAATCAATGTCTAGAAGATAGTTAACTCCACATAAGCTACATAAATTCATCAACTAACCATTCAGAAATGTCCTGTTGCTTCTACATGTTGTCTCTTCTTCTTGAGTCTCTCCATCATTGTCTGACTCCGGTTTGAACATACAAAGTCCAAAAGTTTTTGAAATTTTCAGTGCATGTGTGTGTGAGGTCACAGAACAAAGAAGAAGACATTGTTTGCGGGCAGCCAATGAAGACCATACGTTAATTATGCAAATGTGTTACATTGTTACGTATGCCGGTCACAGAAGTGAGACTGGAGTTCCTGACAACTCGTTTAGGCGGTTCAGACTCGATTCTTTCTTTTGGGAGACAATAACTTTATTTATCGAGCACTTTACACTTTACAACTTTGCAGAACATTTACATTCACAAACAGCCATATTACACACTGCATGAAATAGAATATTCGAAAAAGCATATGGGGCACTTTAAGACCTTTTAACAAACTTGATGCTGTTGAAAAAGTCCTATTTAAGTGTTGATTTGATTGAATAGGGCTTCAGTAATCAGGACTGGTTGTGTTTAGTCCAGCTGAACCGCACTATAAATACATTTCATGGTAGGAAGACTGTTCCAAAGTTTTGGTGCTAAATAGGAAACCCGCCAGCGGTCGATTTTGATATTCTATGTATTATCAACTGGCCGGAATTTTGAGATTGCAATAGACGTGAAGGACTATAATGCGCTAAGAGCTCGCTCAAGTACTGCGGAGCTAAACCATTTAGTTCTTTATAAGTAATCAGCAATATTTTAAAATGTATACAATGTTTAATAGGGAGCCAATGGCTAATATGGTCCTTCCTGGTTCTGGTAAGAACTCGAGCTGCTGCGTTTTGGACCAGTTGTAATTTGTTTATTAAGCATGCAGGGCAACCACCCATAATAGCATTACAATAATCTAGCCTTGAGGTCATGAACGCATGAACTAATTGTTCCGCATTTGTCAATGAGAGCATATGACATAATTTAGATATATTTTTAAGATGGAAAAATGCGGTTTTACAGATACTAGACACGTGACTTTCAAATGAAAGATTGGTATCAAAGAGCACACCCAGGTTCATAACCGACGACGAAGACTTGACAGAGCAGCCATCAAGTGTTAGACAGTATTCTAGGTTATTACGTGAGGAAGTTTTTTGTCCAATAATTAGAATCTCTGTTTTTTTCAGAATTAAGCAGTAGGAAATTACTAGTCATCCATTTTTTTATATCACCTATGCATTCCGTTAATTTTGTGAATTGGTAAGTTTCGTCGGGGCGTGAAGAAATATAGAGCAGAGTATCATCAGCAAAACAGTGAAAACTAATTCCATGTTTCCTAATGATATCTCCTAAGGGTAGCATGTACAGAGTGAACAGCAGCGGTCCTAGTACTGAGCCTTGTGGTACGCCATACGGAACTTGTGATCGATGAGACATCTCTTCATTTACTGCTACAAACTGATAACGGTCAGATAAGTATGATTTAAACCATGCTAATGCAATTCCACTAGGGGCACTATGCAGCTTTCTGTTTTTGTCAAACAGCGACCCCTAGAGTCGCTGTGGAGTACTTGTATTTAACGTTACTGTCGTAAATAGCACTCGCGCAAACCCGTCTCTGCACTCACGGCCTGATCCATTCCGCCCTCTATACCGGTACCTGTTCAATAGGATGGAAGCTGTAACGAGTGGAAATAAGGTGTGGCCCCTTTAAGAGCTGCGCGCGCCCTGTTAAACTGTCGTCGGCAGTCTGTGTTGTATCATGTGCACCTCGAACACCCGTATGCGGGTTATTTCAGTTTGATGCTCATTCTTATCCTACTTTTGTTTATCAACTAAAGATGTGGATGGTAGAACGGGTGACAGACAGTTACACGAGTTCGACTGGGGAATAAAGTGCAAGTTGTGAGATGCCAATCGCCTCCGTGAGTCTGTCTGGCTCTCGGTAATAACTTTATCTGTGAGCTATCCCTATTTCTCCTCCTGACAGAACACGTTACAAAGCGTCGGACGTCGAACAGGCACAGATAACCTCTGAAGATGTCTACTAGTCCATCAACAAGAACGATATTTACTCGAGCCTGACTCCTTGCTCGGTCAGTCTGCCGTTTCCTTTCTTTCGTCTTCTGACAAAGCTTTCCTAGCTTTGTGTGCAGTGCCGTAAAGCAATTTTTTACATCGCGAGACCTGATATCACGCGATACTTCCTGACGCGACCCGCCGTCCCAAAGTTGCAAGGGTGGTTTTTCCGCTCACAGGCGCTCGGGGGATGCGCGACGACCACCATTCAACCCGAAAACAAGTCATATAACTATTCCAATGACTCCGAAGCTGTTCGGTTAAGGTAAAAAAGTTACTTAGTGCACCTTTAAAAGAATGTTGTGGTCAATAGTATCAAATGCAGCACTAAGATCGAGTAACACTAATAGCGAGATACAACCACGATCGGATGATAAGAGCAAATCATTTGTGACTTTAATGAGAGCAGTCTCAGTACTATAGTACGGTCTAAATCCTGACTGAAAATCCTCGCAGATATCATTTCTTTCAAGAAAGGAACACGGTTGTGAAGATTCTGCCTTTTCTAGTATCTTTGACAGAAAAGGTAGATTCGAGATCGGCCTGTAATTGACTAATTCTGTACGATCAGTTTTTTAACAAGCAGTTTAATCATAGCCAGCTTAAAAGTTTTTGGTACGTATCCTAGAGACAAAGATTAATTAATGATATTAAGAAGAGGATCTATGACCTCTGGGAGCATCTCTTTCAGTAGCTTAGTCGGTATAGGGTCTAACATACATGTCAATTTAGATGATTTAACAAGTTTAACAAATTCTTCCTCTCCTAGAGCAATGAATGAATCAAATTTTTCCTCAGGGAGACTACAATGCACTGCCTGATGCGATACTGTAGTAGACGGTTGCATAGTTATAATTTTGTCCCTGATATTATCAATCTTATAAGTGAAGAAGTTCATTACTGCTGTGCTGCTTGGAAACTTCTGTGTTTGAAGCTTTCTTTTTCGTTAGTTTAGCCACTGTTTCAAATAAATACCTAGGATTATGTTTATTTTCTTCTACTAGGGTTGAAAAATAAGCAGATCTAGCAGCTTTTAAAGCCTCTTTGTACGTAATCGAGCTCTCTTTCCATTAAATGCGAAATACCTCTAGTTTTGTTTTCTTCCAGTTGTGCTCCATTTTTCTGGCTGCTCTCTTAAGGGCCCGCGTGTGCTCGTTGTACCACGACGTTGGACTATATTTTTTAATCTTCTTTAAGCGCAACGGAGTAACTGTGTCTAAAGTGCTGGAAAAGAGAGAGTTAAAAGTTTCTGTCGCAATATCAAGTTCTTCTAAGCTATCTGGGATGCTGAGATGATGAAACTGATCAGGAAGATTATTGATAAAGCAATCTCTAGTGGCAGAAGTGATAGGTCTAACATATTTATAACATGGAGTCGGCTTTGCAGCCTTGGCTAAATGAAGTTTACACGAGACTAGATAATGATCTGAGATGTCATCGCTCTGCTGCAGAAATTCAACGGCATCAACATTGATTCCGTGTGATAATATCAGATCTAGAGTATGATTACGACAATGAGTAGGTCCTGACACGTGTTGTCTAACTCCAATAGAGTTAAGAATGTCTTTAAATGCCAGTCCAAATGCATCTTTTTCGTTATCTACATGTATATTAAAATCACCAACAATAATGACTTTATCTGCAGCCAGTACTAACTCTGATAGAAAGTCAGCAAATTCTTTGATAAAGTCTGTATGGTGCCCTGGTGGCCTGTATACAGTAGCCAGCACAAATCTCAAATGTGATTTATCATTTACACTATGTATTGCTATATTAAGCACCAACACTTGAAAATAATTATATTTGAAACTAGACTTCTTAGTAATTGTAACAATATTACTATAAATAACAGCAACACCTCCCCCTTTGCCTTTCAGACGAGGTTCATGTTTATAACAGTAATCTTGCGGGGTGGACTCACTTAAAGGAGAACTTGGTAACTTTTTTAACTTAATAAAACTGTCTAGAAATCATTTGGATGGTTAAACAACCTGTTCTGGTGATACTGGTGACTTTCCCCGCTCCCCCCAGCGTTCCCAGGCGGAAAAAAAACCAACCTTGCAACTTGGGGACTAGCGTCCCAGCAAAATAGAAATTGGAAGTCTCGTGAGAAGCGGGAACGAGAACGAGCGCGAAACACGAATCGCTTTACGGCAATTCAACATAAACACACGCATGTATGATGTATTACCAGATTACCCACCTCGGTAGACAAAGCTCCACACGATTCAGTTGGCTTGCTCCGATCAAAACAAACGCACATGAGCAGCGGTAGAGAGGGGGAGGAGGCCGCCGCAAGTGAGTTTTTTACGACTGTGTTGTGAAATATACGCCCCCCACAGCTGTAGGGGGAGCTCGTGGGGAAAACATGCGACAACAAAAGGGAAAATCAGCGAAGAAGTGACTAGAGTTCGCTAGAGTTGCCGAGTTCTCCTTTAAAGTAATGTCTGTGACATAATGTCTGTAATCATATTATTAACAATAAGAGCTTTTGAAGTAAGGGATCTAATATTCAGCAACCCAAGCTTTATCATTTGCTCATCTGTATTATATCTGGTTTTTATTTGTTGAACATCAATTAAATTTTTACCCTTAGATGGGTTTGGAAGTTTTTTGTATTTCCTAATTCGGGGAACATATGGGGAACATTCGATCTCTATATGATGATAGCTAGGTGAAAGAGGCTCTATGTGATGGGATTTATCTGACCTTGATGACGTGAGACAGATGGAAGATGGTCGGTTTAGCCAGTCTGTCTGCTTCCTGACCTGAGCCCCAGATTGTCATGTTTGAGCTCTTCACTGTAATCTTGTGTTTTATGTTTTTTTGTTCAATTCTAGGAGGAGATCAATACAGCACTGAAGACCTTACAAGAGAAACTTAAACGCAAGGAAAAAATGAAAGGAGAGTTTGAGAAAACAGTTCAACACATCAAGGTGAGGAAACAGGATCAAGAGTCATGTATAGTATCACTGTATACAGTTATGATTTAATATAATGGATTATAGTTTATTATTTCTGTAAATGACGAGCATCAATCTGCTTCTGGATCCGTTCTATGTCGGGTATCTGAGTTTATCTCTGATATGAATGATGTGAAGTGTTGATGTGTGTCGATTGAGATGATTGAAGTGAATGTGATGTGATTTCAGTCTCAAGCTGAGCACACAGAGCGTCAGATTAAACAGCAGTTTGAGAAGCTTCATCAGTTTCTCAGAGATGAAGAAGAAGCTACAGTCACTGCACTGAGGGAGGAAGAGGAGCAGAAGAAGCAGAGGATGAAGGAGAAGCTGGAGGAGATGAACACACACATCTCAGCTCTTTCACACACAATCAAAGACATGGAGGAGATGATGAAAGCCAATGACGTCTGCTTTCTGAAGGTCTGATTTCAGATCATTGGTTGATCATTGGTTGATTGATTGAGTTGTTGATGATAAATGGTGTGTTTGTTCTGCAGGAGTTTCCCGTCTCAATGGAAAGGTGAGTGATCTGCTCCTGTCTCTGGTCTCTCTGGTTCTGATCCAAAGCCACTGCAGTTCTGACTCCTGAATGTTCTTCCAGAGTCCAGAGCTCACAGCCGGATCCACAGATGGCTTCTGGAGCTTTGATTCATTCACCACAATACTTGGGCAACCTGCCGTTCAGAGTCTGGAAGAAGATGCAGGACATCGTCCAAAACAGTGAGTCTGACTTCAGAAGATTTGAGCTGGAGAGTTACAGGTTCTGCATGACACAGACAGATAGATAGATAGATAGATAGATAGATAGATAGATAGATAGATAGATAGATAGATAGATAGATAGATAGATAGATCAAGGCATCACTATTGTTATTGCTCATACTTATTATTAGTGGTCCTTGCCAAACGCAAGGCATCACTAGTGTTCTCTTGCATACTTATTATTCTCCTTTTTAGTGGGTGCTTGCCAAAGGCAAGGCACTCACTGTTGTTATTACTCATACTTATTATTCTTTTTATTCCACCAAAAGTTTTACGCACTACTCCTCCCGCAGCATTTGTCACAGACCCACGAATGAGGCGTCAAATCATGCGGATTATTCGGGAATGGTGTGCACTGACTTTAAAGCGATCGGGGGTACGGTGTTCGCCCCAGGGGTGAAAAAGCGGCCGAAAAATCCCATAGACTTAACATTGCGACAAATTTGACGAGTCATAACTCAGAGCGAGGATTTCGCCGAAACGTGTGATTTACCTAGCAACTGCCTAGCAACGCCCTAGCAACCACACAGAATACCCTAGCAACACCCTAGCAACCGCCCAAAATACCCTAGCAACAGCCTAGCAACACCATAGCAACCACCCAGAACGCCCTAGCAACCATCCAAAATACCCTAGCAACACCATAGCAACCACCCAGAATACCCAAGCAACCACCTAGCAACACCTTAGCAACCACTCATAACACCCAAGCAACGCCCTAGCAACCACCCAAAATGCCCTAGCAACTGCCTAGCAACACCATAGTAACCACACAGAATATCCTATCAAGTCAAGTCAAGTATATTTGTATAGCGCTTTTCACAATACAGATTGTATCAAAGCAGCTTCACAGTATTAAATTAAAATAATACAACAAGGTTTGTTTCTAGTGGAATTTATTGATTAATAAAATAAAATTAAATATCCCCAAAATATGCCCAACTGAGCAAGCCAAAGGCAACAGTGGCAAGGAACCGAAAAACTCCATCAAGTGACCTAATCAACCACCTAGCAACAGCATAGCAACCACCCAGAACACCCTAGCAAGCATTGTCGAGCACCTTAGCAATCAAAATCCAAAGAGGGATATCTTCCATTTTGAATGTCACAGACAAATGTGAGTTGGTTTATATCATTCATAATGACAAGCAGCATTTGGAGTTTCATCATTGGCAGCTCTCAAGCCACTCCCTAGCAACCAAACAGAGTGCCATAGCAACCGTTTATCAAGACCTATATCTCTGCATCAGAATATCGTATAGAGATGGGGGTTGGCTCGTTTGTTTCGGTTGGGAAACAGTCTATTATTAAAGACTTTAAGAACTCTATAAGAACTCCATAGTAACCATCTTTGACAACTACCAACCACCTAGTAACACCATAGCAACCACCAAAAATACCTTAGCAACTGCCCTAAACACCCTAGCAACGTCTAGAAGCATTCTAGTAACCACCCAAAATACCCTAGCAACCACCCAGAACACCCTAGCAACTGCCTAGCAACACCCTAGCAACCGCCTAGAAACCACTAAAGAATACCCTAGCAATCGCCTAGCAACACCATAACAACCACCAACAATACCCTAGCAACCGCCTAGCAACACCATAGCAACCACCTAGAACACAATAGCAACCGCCTAGCAACGATCTAGCAACCACCCAGAACACCCTAGCAACCGCCTAGTAACACCATATAAACCACCCAGAAAACCCTAGCAACGACCCAGAACACCCTAGCAACCACCTAACTTTCTGTTTGCTGACAGGACGTTGCTTATGGCCCGCTGCTGCTCCAGCACTCTCTGAATCATTTTCTGTCTCGAACCCTACCTTGTAGTGCATTCTGTGATGAGGTAGTGCTCCGAGAAGACAAAACAAAACAAGGACATACAGGGTGAAATAGCATTGCAATATTATAATTACAATTTTATTTTTATATAACAAGACAGAAGAGATAGATAACAGTCAGCTACAATTTACTATATATTTCTTAAATAAACACATTATCTTAAATATTATATTATAAAAAAAGAAATATAAGTTATTATAATTTATAATATCCAAAATCATGCCTATATACTACATTCAGCTATACAAACAACTATACCTTTTTCTGTTTTCATTTAATTATTGCAAATATAAACATTCAACACTCACCGATGGCCAGATGCAAGCGGTGACCAAAGCATTGTAGTCTGACCCAATTGTTAAGTTTGGTAGCTTTCACCACATTAGCGCCGTTGTCTGTAATAATGGATACTTCATTCTCTTCTTTTAAGTTCCAGCTGGCTAAAATTTCCCACAGTCCATGGGCTATGTTTTCACTGGTGTGGGATTCAGGGAAATATACAACGCCCAGACAACGTGCTTTTAATTCAAAATCTTAAGTAAGAAAGTGAACGGTAAAGCTCATGTAGGGCTCAGTCGTACGACTGAACCACAGGTCAGTGGTGCTAGCGTAGAAGTCCACTTGGCGCAGCTCAGAACTCACAGTCTTCACTCATGTGTTGTACATCTGTGGAATTGCAACTTGAGAAAAATAATTTCTCGATGGCAGCTGATATCTCCAGTCCAATTTGTTAATTAGACTCACAAAGCCTTCTCTGCTCACGATGTTAACAGGCATCATGTCTTTAGCTAAAAAGCGCGTGATAGCTTCTGTTAATTCCCTGTGGCGTTTTGATGTTTTTTCATATGAGTTACATTTGCAAAACTTTGATCAATGTCTGTTTCGTTAGCAGTGTTGGGCCTACTTTTGAACTCGTTATATAGCTTCCTGTGGTTGTGTTCCAGGTGAGAGTGGAGATTCGTTGTGTTTCCTCTTGACGTGGCCACAATTGTTCGGCACGACCTACACAGTACCTGCACTTGTGACACGTCTCCTCTCGAGAAGCCAAAATATTGCCATATTTCTGACATGGAGTTCTTTTTAGCAACAAGTTCTTCACTACTGTCATTTTCGCTTGTCTCAACACCCGCCATTAGTTTTAGTTTTCCACCATCTGCTCTGAGCACTCTGAGCCACTAGGTTCCTCTTACTGGGGAGGCGGGGTATAAAGATAGTAAGGCCCCATCTGATTGGTCAAATTTGGATAAACAACCTATGCATGCAACGCACAAATGCTTGGCAGAAGTTGGCACATGCTTTTTTTTTTTTTTTTTTTTTTTTTTAATCGCACCTCTCTGCGATATGGATATCGCATATACTATTATCGCGATAACGATAATTTTTCGATATATTGTGCAGCCCTACTTTAAACTTTAAACTACTTTAAACTTTAAACTACTTTAAACTTGAAACTAATTTAAACTTCAAACTACTTTAAACTTTAAACTAATTTAAACTAATTTAAACTTAAAACTAATTTAAACTTCTTCAAACTTTCTGGTCCAAACTTTCTCAAGCCAACTTAAAGTTTGTCTCGACGAACTTATTTAGACTAAATTTCTAATTGCTACTCCTCCTAGACTTTTCAAGCTACATTCACCAAACTCGGCTCAGACCTTCAGATTGTTCTGACTCGAGTTGCTATATCTTTTCAGACTGATCCGACTAAAATCGGATAAAAATATCCGGTTTTCCTAAAAATGACGACTAAAACTCGGATAATTCCCATTGACTTTCATTGCAGAATGTTCAAATTTAGCCTAACTGTCTGTCTATCTCTTTCTAACTAATCTATCTTTCTTTCTTTCCAACTAATCTTTCTTTCTTTCTAACTAATCTATCTTTCTTTCTTTTCTAACTAATCTTTCTTTCTAACTAATCTTTCTTTCTTACTAATCTGTCTTTCTTTCTTTCTTTCTTTCTTTTCTAACTAATCTATCTTTCTTTCTTTTTAAAACCTTTCTTTCTTTCTTTCTTTCTTTCTTTCTTTCTTTCTTTCTTTCTTTCTTTCTTTCTTAACTAATCTATCTTTCTTTCTTTCTAACTAATCTTTCTTTCTTTCTTTCTTTCATTCTTTCTAACTAATCTATCTTTCTTTCTAACTAATCTATTTTTCTTTCTTTCTTTCTTTCTTTCTAACTAATCTATCTATCTATCCATCTTTCTTTCTAACTAATATATATTTCTTTCTATATATCTATAATCTATCTATCTATCTATCTATCTATCTATCTATCTATCTATCTATCTATCTATCTATCTATCTATCTATCTATCTAATCTATTCTTTCTTTCTAACTAATCTATTTTTCTTCTTTCTTTCTAAACAATCTGTTTTTCTTTCATTCTAACTAATCTTTTTTCCTTCTTTCTTTATAACTAATCTATGTATCTTTATTTCTAACTAATCTATTTATCTTTCTAACTAATCTAGCTATCTATCTATCTTTCTAACTAATATATATTTCTTTTTTTCTTTTTTTCTTTCTTTCTTTCTTTCTTTCTTTCTTTCTTTCTTTCTTTCTTTCTTTCTTTCTTTCTTTCTATCATCTATCTATCTTTCTTTATTTCTAACTATTCTTTCTTTCTTACTAATCTTTATTTCTTTCTTTCTAACTAATCTTTCTTTCTAACTAATCTTTCTTTCTTTTTTCTTTCTAACTTTTCTTTCTCTCTGTCTTTCTAACTTTCCTTTCTTTCTTTCTTTCTTTCTTTCTTTCTTTCTTTCTTTCTTTCTTTCTTTCTTTCTTTAACTAATCTTTCTTTTTAAGAGATTTTAAGAACTCTATAAAAACTCCATAGTAACCATCTGTGACAACTACCAATCACCTAGTAACACCATAGCAACCACCAAAAATACCTTAGCAACTGCCCTAAACACCCTAGCAACATCTAGAAATGCTTTAGTAACCACCAAGAACACCTTAGCAACTACTTAGCAACCACCCACAACACCTAGCAGCACCCTAGCAACCACCCAGAATACCTTACCAACTGCCTAGAAACCACCCAAAACACCAGAGTAACCACACAGAACACATTAGCAACTGCCTAGCAACCACCCAGAATACCCTAGCAACATGTTAATAATGCTAGCAACATGCTAATCAAGCTAACATCATGTTAGTAACATGGTACTCATGCTAGCACAATGCAAAAAAAACATGCTAAAAACATGCTTATCATGTTAGCATCATGCTAGCAACATGCTAATCATGCTAGCATTATTCTAACAACATACTAATCATAGTAAATCATGCTAGAATGTGGTAAATCGTAGTAAATCATCATAGAAACATGGCAAATCATGTTATAATGTGGTCAATTTTGGTAAATCATGCTAAAACCTGGTATATCATGGTATCACAACATGTTAATTGTGTTAACATCTGCCCAGTGGCGAGTTTTGCCACTGCAAGCACCACTCACATTTTCTTCAGGAAATGTACATTCTAGTTATTAAGTTGGCTTGCGAGCCAACTTACTGAAATCCTAATAAACTTATTATTATTCTTTTTCTTCTGCCCCTAAAATTTCTGACTCAAACTCCCCCTAGAGCTTTACCTCTACATACTCCAAACTCAGCTCAGACACTCAGACTGTTCTGACTCGGTTGTGCTATATCTTTTCTAACTGATCGGACTTATGTTTTTTTTTTTTTTTTTTTTAATCGCACCTCTCTGCGATATGGATATCGCATATACTATTATCGCGATAACGATAATTTTTCGATATATTGTGCAGCCCTACTTTAAACTACTTTAAACTTTAAACTACTTTAAACTTTAAACTACTTTAAACTTGAAACTAATTTAAACTTGAAACTACTTTAAACTTTAAACTAATTACACTTAAAACTAATTTAAACTTCTTCAAACTTTCTGGTCCAAACTTTCTCAAGCCAACTTAAAGTTTGTCTCGATGAACTTATTTAGACTAAATTTCTAATTGCTACTCCTCCTAGACTTTTCAAGCTACATTCACCAAACTCGGCTCAGACCTTCAGATTGTTCTGACTCGAGTTGCTATATCTTTTCAGACTGATCCGACTAAAATCGGATAAAAATATCCGGTTTTCCTAAAAATGACGACTAAAACTCGGATAATTCCCATTGACTTTCATTGCAGAATGTTCAAATTTAGCCTAACTGTCTGTCTATCTCTTTCTAACTAATCTATCTTTCTTTCTTTCTAACTAATCTTTCTTTCTTTCTAACTAATCTATCTTTCTTTCTTTTCTAACTAATCTTTCTTTCTAACTAATCTTTCTTTCTTACTAATCTGTCTTTCTTTCTTTCTTTCTTTCTTTTCTAACTAATCTATCTTTCTTTCTTTTTAAAACCTTTCTTTCTTTCTTTCTTTCTTTCTTTCTTTCTTTCTTTCTTTATTTCTAACTAATCTATCTTTCTTTCTTTCTAACTAATCTTTCTAACTAATCTTTCTTTCTTTCTTTCTTTCTTTCTTTCTTTCTTTCTTTCTTTCTTTCTTTCTTTCTTTCTTTCTTTCTTTCAACCTATCTATATTTCTTTCTAACTAATCTATCTTTCTTTCTAACTAATCTATTTTTCTTTCTTTCTTTCTTTCTAACTAATCTATCTATCTATCCATCTTTCTTTCTAACTAATATATATTTCTTTCTATATATCTATAATCTATCTATAATCTATGTATCTATCTATCTATCTATCTATCTATCTATCTATCTATCTATCTATCTATCTATCTATCTATTAGTTAGAATCTATCTTTCTAACTAATCTATTTTTCTTTCTTTCTAACTAATCTTTTTTTCCTTCTTTCTTTATAACTAATCTATGTATCTTTATTTCTAACTAATCTATTTATCTTTCTAACTAATCTATCTATCTATCTATCTTTCTAACTAATATATATTTCTTTTTCTTTCTTTCTTTCTTTCTTTCTTTCTTTCTTTCTTTCTTTCTTTCTTTCTTTCTTTATCATCTATCTATCTTTCTTTATTTCTAACTATTCTTTCTTTCTTACTAATCTTTATTTCTTTCTTTCTAACTAATCTTTCTTTCTAACTAATCTTTCTTTCTTTTTTCTTTCTAACTTTTCTTTCTTTCTGTCTTTCTAACTTTCCTTTCTTTCTTTCTTTCTTTCTTTCTTTCTTTCTTTCTTTCTAACTAATCTTTCTTTTTAAGAGATTTTAAGAACTCTATAAAAACTCCATAGTAACCATCTGTGACAACTACCAATCACCTAGTAACACCATAGCAACCACCAAAAATACCTTAGCAACTGCCCTAAACACCCTAGCAACATCTAGAAATGCTTTAGTAACCACCAAGAACACCTTAGCAACTACTTAGCAACCACCCACAACACCTAGCAGCACCCTAGCAACCACCCAGAATACCTTACCAACTGCCTAGAAACCACCCAAAACACCAGAGTAACCACACAGAACACATTAGCAACTGCCTAGCAACCACCCAGAATACGCTAGCAACATGTTAATAATGCTAGCAACATGCTAATCAAGCTAACATCATGTTAGTAACATGGTACTCATGCTAGCACAATGCAAAAAAAACATGCTAAAAACATGCTTATCATGTTAGCATCATGCTAGCAACATGCTAATCATGCTAGCATTATTCTAACAACATACTAACCATAGTAAATCATGCTAGAATGTGGTAAATCGTAGTAAATCATCATAGAAACATGGCAAATCATGTTATAATGTGGTCAATTTTGGTAAATCATGCTAAAACGTGGTATATCATGGTATCACAACATGTTAATTGTGTTAACATCTGCCCAGTGGCGAGTTTTGCCACTGCAAGCACCACTCACATTTTCTTCAGGAAATGTACATTCTAGTTATTAAGTTGGCTTGCGAGCCAACTTACTGAAATCCTAATAAACTTATTATTATTATTCTTTTTCTTCTGCCCCTAAAATTTCTGACTCAAACTCTCCCTAGAGCTTTACCTCTACATACTCCAAACTCAGCTCAGACACTCAGACTGTTCTGACTCGGTTGTGCTATATCTTTTCTAACTGATCGGACTTATGTTTTTTTTTTTTTTTTTTTTTTTTTTTTATGACAATCAAAACTCGGAAAAACCCCCATTGACCTAACATTGCGGCATGTTCAGATTTTCAAACTCCCCAACTTTCAAAAATTCAAATCTAAACTCCTTGAAGCCCTAGACTCAATCAAACTGCCATTCTATATACTATATGAGCCATTGAGACTCATTTAAACTAATAAACTCTCTACTCCATACACTTATAAACTAATTAACTTAACTCATGAATTCATAGACTTATGAACTCTTAAACTCATAAATTAATAAACTGAACTCTAGTAACCACTTAGTAACACCATAGCAACCACCCAGAACACCATACCAACACCCAGAACAGCCTAGCAACACCATAGCAATAACCCAGAAAACCCTAGCAACCACCCAAAATACTTTAGCAACAGCCTAGCAACCACCCAGAATACCATAGCAACCTCCTAGCAATACCGTAGCAACCAGCCAGAACACCCTAGCAACCGCCCAGCAACATCCTAGCAACCGCCTAGCAACACCCTAGCAACCACCCAGAACACCCTAGCAACCACCCAGCAATCACCCAGAACACCTTAGCAACCCACTAGAAACACCCTAGCAACGTTAAACTACTTCAAACTACTTTAAACTTCTTCAAACTTTCTGATCCAAACTTTCTCAAGCCAACTTAAAGTTTGTCTCGATTTTCTTAATCTAGTTGTTATTTAAATTTCCCAAAGTATCAGTTTCTCTTGATGGACACAAATGTCTGAATCCCATATTTACTGATGATGATAAAAACGAGTGTGAAACTAATGACAGCATTGACAGTAATCAGAGGAAAATGTGTTTGATCAACAAGGACGAGTGTCATAATTCATAATAATCTGTGTTGGGTTCACTGTCGATCATTATATGAAGATCAGAATAAAAGCATATTTTGATTGTGTCTCATCAGCTCCTGTGATTCTGGATCCAAACACTGCAGATCCACGTCTCGTCCTGTCTGATGATCTGACCAGTGTGAGATACAGCCGGAACATTCAACCTCTTCCTGATAATCCTGAGAGATTTGACTCTCTTCCCTGTGTTCTGGGTTCAGAGGGTTTTAACTCAGGAACACACTGCTGGGATGTGGAGGTTAAAGAGAATAAACACTGGACTCTTGGAGTAACAACAGCATCAATCCAGAGGAAGGGAAGTGTTTTCTTCAACACTGATGTCTGGAGTGTGTCGTACGGATGGACTCTAGGTTTTCGTGTTAAACAGAAGCTTGATCGTGTGAGAGTGAATCTGGACTATGACGGAGGAACGGTGTCGTTCTCTGATCCTGTAACTAACACACATCTACACACATTCACAACCACCTTCACTCACACACTCTTTCCATTCTTCCATTGTTATGGTTCTCTGAGGATCTTACCGGTCAATAGGGAGTGGCGTAACTTTGTTTTAAAAAGTGGGTGGGACAGGTCGGGTGGGACAGGTGGGGTGGGGTTGGGTGGGTTGAGGTGGGGTGGGGGTTGCTAATACAATGCTAAATCAGATATATGTACAATAACATTACGATGTCCAGCAATCGATTTAAATAGTAGGCTACATGGGGTTTAATTTGTAGTTTAATGATATGTAGTATGTGTATAAGATGTGTATCTTAATGGTCCAGTGGTAGAACTTTTGCCAAGTGTGTTGGAGGTTCTGGGTTCTAATACGCACTTGTATAGTTTTTAGCGCAATTTTCCACCGGACAAAATTGCGCCTGTTAACTCATGATTTCTGTTCTGTGCGTCTGTGTGCACCAATCTTGCACTTCTATCTACTCCTCAACCAGACCACCTAGAGACTTCGGGTTTTCGGCATTAAGGAAGGTCTAATCTCGGGAACGCACAAAAAAAATCCAGGAAAAGATTTACTATCTCTTAGTGTTGTGATCCCATGAGGTGAGAAAATTGCGCTAAAACACTCACTGAGTTTTTATTACTTCTTTTTTCTCGTATAGTTTTTTTTCTTTCATCAAAACCGATTATTTTTATCAGTGGTTGTATATGAGGAAGAGACACATTTGTATGCATTATGTTTTGTGATTTCACCAGAACGAATAGAGAGTATCCGCAACGGACTGAAGCGCGCGTCCAAGTGAAGACAGTATGGTGTGTGCTCGAGCCACACGAGAAAACACTGTATTTGCGCCACTCATTGCAGCAGCAGCGCGCACTTTGATCCATTGATTTAAAAAACACATTTCAGTGCTAGATCGTCTCTTATTTAAAAAACGAACGAAATGAATGCTCTGCCAGTTAACTGGAGATGTTTTATTTATTTGTAGAATTGGTACATTCGTGCCGCAAAATGTTTTAAAAAGTGGTGGGGACAAAATTGACCCTGGCAAAAAGTGGTGGGGACATGTCCCACCCGTCCCACCCGCAAATTACGCCTATGCTTGTAGGTCTGGATCTTCCTACTTTCATCATGTTTCCAATATTTAATCCATATCTCATGAGTAACAGTGCTGTTGATCTGAATATCAGTATGGTGGCTGTGATTGGGCCGTGATGATCACATGACTGATATCCAGCACTACAGCAACACTCACACTCTAATGTTGCTTTAAGAATTCAATAAACAAGAGTGAATTTTCACATAATTATATATATATATATATATATATATATATTTTTTTTTTTATATAAACTGAGCCTAATTCTACATATGCACATTTTCAATTAAATTGTGAATAAATAATTGTTTATTTAAGTTTAAATGATCATTTGCTCACTTAAGTACATGGATGTAAATGATAACCATTATGAGGAGATGAGAGCATAGACATAATAAATATATAGTCGCCCCATTGGCCGGTTTGGACCGTTGCTGCGATACGTCAACGAGTCGGCCATATTGATCAGGACAAGACCGCTCTATAAACAAATACAAGTAAACGAGGAGCTGCGCTTTTCTGGACAAAAAGCACAATAACATTTATATTTCTCACTGATTTCAGTGGTTTATGATCTACGTTGAGTACGAAAAAGGTTCTGTCTGAAATTATTAAGAATCTTGCTGGTTAAGAGCTTGACATTTTTAAATGGTTAATTATTAATTAGGAATTGTGAAAACTCAAGTGTGTCAAGCATAGTTTTGTTTTGTTTTTCTGAGTTAATAACTGTAGAGACGTCCTTAATGTAATATCAATTAAGGAACTGTTTGTTTTTTATTTAAGGGGCTACCAGAGGAGTTTTGAGATCTATAGTCAGAATAGACTTGACACTCCCTTCGTCAGCAATACATTTTTCTATGACCCTCCAAAATGATTGTGAAAAAAGGCATGACCCTCCCAGATAATTTATTGATTACTTCTGTACTGGTTTGCGCTTGGCAAAGATGTCAGATAGCCATTGTTTTTTTACAACCATGACAAACGACTTTCACATACTCCGTTTGCAGTGCGTATGCGGTGCGTCTTTTTTTCTGTACCCAAGTTAACAGGTTAGAGCTTTCACACTGCACGCGGATGCGGTCCGGCAATGCGTTCCAGGGGTGCGTTTCCCGAAAGCATCGTTGGCCAACTATGGTCGCAAGTTCCGTCGTTACCAATAGAGTTCAATGGACATTGCGATGAACTTGCGACCATAGTTGGCCAATGATGCTTTCGGGAAACGCACCCCAGGTGCGGTGCGTATACAGCAGTGCAGAGATCGCACCGAGTCTATTTTTGCTGTGCTGCACGCGCTGAATTAAAGTGACAGCGCATGGTTCGTGGTCAAAATGAACACAGATTGACATGAAAATATAATAATCTCACCATAAATGCATTTAATTAAATAAAATGTAGTAATCTCACCATAAATGTATTTAATTAAATACTGCTATCATATTTTTTACTTTAAGACTGGGTAAAGCAAGGGAAACTACAATTTACCTCAACAAGGCGACATAATGAACAACACTCGTCTCATTCGTGGAGGTGGAAAAACAAGTTCTTTGTGAGATACAATATTTATTGTATTAAAATTTTAATGCAAAAGAAAAGGCATGAGAGGCGGCTTTTTTGATCAATTTTAAGTTTAAGTTTATTAAAGAGTGTATGTGTATCCTAGAGAGAATCGCAATGCTGACAAAACTTTTTTTTAAATAAAAGTTGCTGATAACTTCTGGATTTTAAATAAAAATAGTGAGTATGTGTTTGTGGTACAGCCGTGGATCAGTTATGCACTGCAAACGCAGCATATGTGAAAGCACTACAGCGTGCTGCTCCTGCACCGCATACACACTTGCACATGGAGTCTGTGTGAAACAGGCGTTAACCTCTGCTTTCTCATCTTACACATCACACTCCACTGTTATGGTGGCCATTTCAGTAGATTTACTCACTAACATTGTTGTGGAAACAATAAGCATGGAAACTAAAATATGGTAGTATCATGCTACAGCACACATTCTATCAGCTGCAGTTCTGGCGCCTCATTCCCAATACTGTACCGGTATGTTAATGCAGCGGTAGAGTTACTCACAGGACACTGCACTTATTCACAACCACAAAAGTCCATTATTTGCTTGTGCATTAAAGCTTTGCCAGGTAAACATTTCATTGGCTTTCTGTTCTGACATGATGCACTTTTTCTGAGCGTGTACATCCCGAAGCGCGCACGCACTGTCAAACAGCACCAAACTGAACTTTTGTAGGGTCAGACCCATCTGCTAGCGATGGAAAAATATGCACAAAACAAGCCACTTTGAAATGTTGCTGTTTTCATGAATACAAAAGTTGGGTGACCCTCCCCCTAGACTAAAATATTTTGGATGACCCTCCCCTCAAAAAAGAATAAAAAAGACATGACCCTCCCCTATTTTCCTCCGGTGGTCCATTCCATAAATACCGAACGGTCCCTAATGTACATGAAATATGCATTATGTATTCTATTGTGGAAATGTCTTAAACACCGTCATATTAGCTTTTTCTCTTGTTCCTTTATCTTTCTGTCTTCAGTCACGTCATAGGATGGATGTCACAGGGCAATTTTAAATGAATGTGAAGATAATTTGCAGCTCAAAACCTTATTTATCTTAAGGCTCTTTTCATTTATAGAATTTATTTCTATATATAATTTTCCTCCTAACCTTATGCTTGCAGTTTAAGTGTTTAAAGTGTTTTAAAGTGTTTGTTTTATTATTCATACCTAAACAATAAATGTCTTTATAGAAATTTAAAAAAATAAATGAAATTGTCTCTTCATTTTAAATGAAGATTTTAAATGTGTTTTATTGGGGTCTCCAAAGCACATCAGCTGACCACAGGGGTTCCTCAGGGTTCAGTTCTTGGACCCTTGCTCTTCTCCATTTACACCACGTCATTGTGACACATCATACAGGCACATGGTTTCTCCTACCACTGCTATGCTGATGACACACAGCTCTTCCTCTCATTTCAACCAGATGATCCCACAGTAGCGGCACGGATCTCAAGCTGTCTGGCGGACATCTCGGCATGGATGCTCGGCATCCTCCCTGCCAATCCGTCTCTACAGCACAACTTCACCATCCGTCTAGATCCATCATCAATCAGCCCATCATGGTTGGTCAGAAATCTTGGAGTAATACTTGATGACCAGCTGACCTTCACAGACCACATTTCAAAGACAGCTCGATCATGCAACATCAGGAAGATCAGGCCTTTCCTAACTGAGCATGCAACACAACTTCTCGTCCAGGCCCTGGTCATCTCTAGGCTTGATTACTGCAATGCTCTTCTGGGTGGACTTCCATCATGTGCAACTAAACCTCTTCAAATAATTCAGAATGCTGCAGCTCGTCTTGTCTTCAACGAGCCCAAGAGGGCCCACGTCACTCCTCTGTTCATCTCTCTGCACTGGCTACCTCTCGCTGCTCGCATCAAGTTCAAGGCATTGACGCTTGCTTATAGATCTATCACAGGCTCAGCTCCCTCCTACTTTCACTCACTCCTACGAACCTACATCCCTACCAGAAGCCTACGATCGGTCAACGAGCGACGTCTCGTGGTTCCATCACAGAGAGCCACAAAATCACTTTCCAGAACATTCTCATTCACAGTTCCATACTGGTGGAATGCTCTCCCCACCCTCATCCGGAACGCAGAATCCCTGACAACATTCAAAAGACAGCTGAAAACCCATATCTTCCGTGAGCACTTAACCTCATAAAAAAATAAAAAAATATATAATTTTTTCCTTTCCCTTTATATCCTCGCTTATTGGGCTTATGCTATTCTGAACAATGCCTGAACTTCGTATTTTGAGCACTTCTTGCGTTGTTTTTTGCCTCTTCACGATGACTCGCTTAATTTAGTCCTAATTTGTAAGTCGCTTTGGACAAAAGCGTCTGCTAAATGACTTAATGTAAATGTGGTGTCCTTTGAGGTTTGACAGAAATACTTTTGAGGGCCAAACAAACTGCTTTCATTTCCAGGCAGTTGATATGTAAGCTCTGCTCCGTGCTCGACCAGAGGCCGGAGGCAGGCTTGCCCTCGTGCAGCGCTCCCCAACCTAGGTTGGAAGCGTCTGTGAAAACCACTTTCCTCCCGGAAGTCACGCCCTCGTGGTACCAGTCCTGAGCCCACCAGGGAATCAGGGTCCGTAATGAATCAGGGTTCGTGGCTCAATGAGGGAAGGAAGCGGGGAAGCGCATGAGAGAGAACATTTTCAGAGAAGACACGCTTCTGTGTGACGTAAAGAACGGAGGGCGGGGTAGCTCTCTTGTGTCGTAAAGAGAGATAGCTGCGAGAACATTTACCCGCGCACTTCTTCCGTCGAGGCTCGACGAGGGAAGAAACGGGGGGAGCGCAAGAGGATGTTTGCTGTCCAAAGAGAGCTAGCCACGAGCGCATGGTGTAAATAAGCCGATCCACCGAGAGAGACAAGACCCGCCGCTCGAAGGGAGGGTTGCAGGTCTGCCTGAGTGAACAGGACCAGCGAGTGAGACTGAGATGGGGAAAACAAGGCACGCGGGGACGTGGCTGGCGTGTGTTCGCGCACCTCCATTCTTTCGGGCTGTCATTGGCTGTGGCGCTTCTTTTTCCTCAGGTAAAAGTAAGAGCAGGAGAAGCGGCGTCGCCATCTTCGCAGAGTGCTAGCCGCGTACGCAGTCACAGAACAGGCATACTCTCGCAGAAAGAGCAGCCTCCGGCAGAGAGTGCAGCTTCAGCGTGGGGGGGGGTCCCAGGCATGTGACGCACTTTGTGTGCCCGTCGGCCTAGTAGTAGGGAGGTTAAGCCCAAAAAATAGGCCTTTGACTTGAAGTCATGAGGCAAAGGTCGCCTTTGATATGGAAGTACCTTAGGGTCATACAAATAAATTTATCCTAAGACACAAGTGAAATAACACTTTGTATCAGAAATAAAAAGGTTTTTTCAAAAATCGTTATAATGACAAATTTGGTGTCAAAGTGTACATTTTTGGGGTCAAGGAATCCAATAAAATTGGTTTCAAGTTTAAAAAAAACTACAATTTTCCCCATACCATGACAATTGTGGGTAAATATGCACATTTCACATAAAAATTGTGGCATCAGAGTGACTTTACTTATCTTTTCCTTCAAAAACTTTAATTTTGTATGTAAGCAGTGCAGCTACTTAGGACAAATGTAATGTACGGAAGTAGCTGCACTGCTTTAATTTTGTATTTAAGCAGTGCAGCTACTTCCGTACATTACATTTGTCCTAAGTAGCATGAGATTTTGACCAGTCAGGAGTAGCCTATAGCAAATCAGTTTCTGCAACAACACATCCCATCTGCACCAGGAGCTGTGACAGGTCAGAGGTGACAGGTTAACACTTTGAGGTTCGTATAACTTTCTCATTAAATAGAAAAATGTTTTTAATGTTAGATAGCTAATAACTAGCTAGCTAGTAACTAGTTAGCTTCATTATAACTAGGTCGCTAGTAACTAGTTAGCTTCATCATAACTAGCTAGTGACTAGTTAGCGTCATTTTTATTGAAGCAAGCACATAGCCTACATGTTGCTAGCTAGTTAGTTAGCTTCATTATTTGATAGATTTTTGCTTTTGCGAATGCTTGTTAATGCTCATATTATCTATCTTATGATGTAAAGCAACTTCATTTCTTTTTTCAGATTAGCCATAATGGAATGCCGTGACTGGAGTTTATGCTTCCTATGTCTGTCCGCCCTAAAGATTGAAAAAACATTAGATCCCTCTTCATCATTCAAACAAAGAAGCTTTAGATAACATCCAGGAGCAGAAGGCATTAGGGGATCTGCCTGAGTTTATTAATACTTTGCAGTCACGTGACTACCACGGAGACCTGGCGGGCAACAAACGGGTATTTTCAACGTTGAGTCCTGTCTTTCTAGTAGATATCAAGTCTGTTAGCGAGCTAGCTGCATAACTATGGACTAGGATTAACTCCGAGGTAGCTAAATTATGTAAAGCAGACACGTTTTTTTAAGATAATCGAGCAGTAATAATTCCTCCGTAAAAATCTAGCTCTACTGTTGGGTCATCTCTGGTTCTCATTGAAAATCATAGATATCGCAAACCTCAAAACAACCTATCACACACTTCTGTTGTTGTTAGCAAAAGACGACAGCTGTTACTGTGCGTTCACACCGCCACCGGCGAGAGCGTCAAAGTGCCTGGAAATCATTCATTTTCAATGAATTTTGCCGCTCTCGCTGGCGGCGGTGTGAACGTACAGTTAGCCTAGCTTAGACTTATACACAAACAGCTGACTCGCCGAACAAGCTGGTGAATACTGGTGGTGTTGAATGACAAAACTACAGTAACTTAAAGACACGATTAATTACATGATCATACACCCATTGTATTCAAACAAATGTTGAAATTACCTTTGATGGCAATATGTACAGACGTGTGTATACTGTGAAGGTTTATCTCAAATGCGGTTAGTGCATCCAATTGCACAACAACTATCTGGCATGTCATTTACACCTCAAAACATCAACTTTTGTAGGCCTATAGCAAAACTGGCGACCCTTGATTAGTTTACTGGGTTTCGTTGCTGGAGAACGACGTTCTTGCCCGCCAGCCAGTACTTGTGACGTCACGTGCAAAGTATCAATAGTGGACATTAGTGGTGGTAGTCAGGATGTAGTTCAGCTGATGATTCAAAATCCTATGGTGTGGCACAAAAGCTGCAGAAATACGATTGATAAACAAAAAGTTGAGAGAGCAAGTAAAAGAAAAAAGCATGAAGAGTCTGTGAGCCCAGTAAAAACACGGCGCATGAGTGACAAGTCCACCACACTCGCTTTACCCAGACCCTCAACATCATCATGTGAACCATTCGATAAACCATGTCTCTTCTGTGGTGAAGTGGGCAAAAAAAAGGAACTGAGGAGGGCTGCCACCCTTGGCTTGGATAAAAAAATGAAAGAATGTGCTCAGGTGGTGGGTGACAGGCAAATAATTTTCAACTCTGTAAGATGCAGATCCAAGAAACATGTCAGTGTTCCTCGTAACATAAGAGAGGGAAACACCAGCTTCGCTATATCTGGCAATGAAACTACACCAGCAAAGTGGTAGTAGATATCTGGTGGAGGCCATGCATAAAAGAGAAATGTGTGTGTCATATGACCGCTTGAAAACATTTAGCATAGATACAGCGAATTCAGTGATCAGTCACTAGGAGCAGATTGGTGTCGTGGTCCCACCTCAGGCAGTCAAGGGTGTCTTCACCATTGGCGGTTTTGATAACATTGACCACAACCCATCATCGACAATAGCAACATCAGCCCTCCATGGGACATACATCAGCATTCAACAGCACTTCTCTTCAGAAAGCCAACAGACTGAGAATCTGACTGACATCCTAGATCCAGCTGAAATGGGGAAGAAGCATGTGAAATCCTTGACACCTTCACTACACAACCATGGATCTGGATGTTTCACTGCCAACTGATGAGGTCTTGTATGTTCCTGCCCTGAATACCAACAGTCATCCTCATCCAGCCTCCCGTCCTCTCATCAATGTAATTGAAGAAGGCTACCAGTGGTTAGAGAGAGTCAGAAACATTCTCGTGAAAGAGAACCTTGAAGCCGGAGAATGGATCTCATGGGCTGCATATTATGCCAGCATCACAGAGGCTATTTCACCTCCCCCATCCAAATCATGCATGTTGCCACTGTTCACAGAGCCTTGGCATGCAATGAAAGTCCTCAGACAAACAATCAGCTACCTTAATCCAGGTCAGACACCAGTCATGGTGGCTGATCAACCACTCTTCACACTGGCCAAGAAACTTCAGTGGAAGTTTCCTCAGACCGAGCTTGGCGAGGATTCCTTCTGGTAACACTGGGGCCAATGCATACCGAAAAGATGCTGTGGAGCGTGTCTGGTGACTGGCTGGATGGCAGCGGGTGGACCACAGCTCTTATCAATAGTGGCATCTCGACTAGTGGTAAAGCTCAGGCTTTCACCACATATGCAGAACCCGATACATGCATCAGGTGTCTGTAGCTGCTCTCTATGTGCTCATGAAGAAGGCTTATGATAAGTACATGGAGAAGGCAACAAATGACAATGATGAGCCGAGCGATCTCATCCCTCAGCTTTTTGATGAATGGCTCAAGACGCTTTGTGCCTCACAACCCCAAGCAGATTTCTGGTTGAAGTCCATGGAGCTGGATCTTCTCATTCTTCAGGTAAGATATGTTCAAATCGTGTGTCTCATTCAGTCCTTTATCCAATTCATATTCTTAAGTCAAGATTAAAGCTCCTTCACCTAGTATTTCATATAAATATTATTTGTTTTTTTTCAGTTTGTCAAGTCCTTTCGCTCAGCAGACTTTTCCCTCTACATGGAGACACTTGACTCTCTGATGCCATGGGTATTTGCACTGGATCATACGCACTATGCCCGGAACCTACCCATCCATCTCCGTGATATGGCTACATTAGAAGAACGACATCCTGCTCTGTTTGTGGAGTTCCAGAGTGGTCACTTCATGGGGCAGAAGTCGAGACGAGCGTTCTCCAAGATCCCCCATGACCAGATGCATGAGCAACTAATTGATTGGCTCAAGAATCATGGTGGTGTCATAGAGAACCTGAACGACAACTTGTTGTCTCACTAATCAGTTCCTTTGCACCCATAATACACATATTCAACACTTTAAGTTGTTATTTATTAAATTATTATTAAGTTGTGAATGGACTGTGTGTTTGGCATGCATTTTTTAATGAAAAAATTGCATACTTCACCTCCAATTGTCATGGTAAGGACAACATTATTGTTTTTTAGTCTTAGAACCTATTTTATTGGACTCCTTGACCCCAAAAATGTACACGTTGATACCAAATTTGTCATTATAGCTATAACAGAAGCAAAGATATGGGCCTCTCAAGTAGTCGGCGGCCATTTTTAAAAAATGTGCGTATATAAGATACAAAATGTGATCTCACTTGTGTCTTAGGATAAATTTATTTCTATGGCCCTAAGGTACTTCCATGCCAAAGGGGACCTTTGCATCATGACTTGAAGTCAAAAGTCACTTAACCTCCCTACTATAGTGCAGATGGCATCCGCACGTGGCACATGTAGAGCGAGGCATTTGTAACAACGCTCGCTTGCTCTTTTAGACTTTGTGAACGCATTTGCGAGCACACAGTTGCAATAATGCAATGAAAAGGATATGCGTTGATCGCCGGATGGCCACAGGAGAACGGCGACAGGAGAAAAACGACTTTGGGTGTTGAAGGCGTAGTCTGCAGTAAAACGGCTCGCTCAGGCTGTAAAAGGCTTGTTTCTACGGCGAAGGCTTGAAGAGGAGTCAGAGACGTAAATTGTGTCGCTGAAGGAGATAAATCTTAGCCTGACGTTGTCATACTCAGATTCTAGTCAGAATGTGAGTCTGATACTGCTCCATTGGGCTGTAATTATGGGGCATGTTTCAACCGAACCAGGAAAGAAAATGCCTCTGCACTCAATTGGATAGACCAACAACCAATCAGTGCAACGGAGTAAGTGATGTATATTTTTCATTCATGTTTTCGATCGACAAATGCCTTGATCGCGGTCGATATCTTCAATAACAGACGCGATGGCGGAATCTACACAAGATGTTTTATAAACAAAGTTCGGGAGGAGCACGTTCAAATAATCAATCCAATCAACTTGTCATCAAACTATTACCATGTCTACCCTATCAGCATGAGAGGAAGCATATATTCACTCTGTCGACTCTCCTAACATTCCTTGACAGTTTTCAGCATCCCTCCACTCACTCTTAGACTGTTCTTCCACAGCCTGGAATACGGGGGGAGTACTCTGGGTTCGGGCCAAATACCGAGCCCGGAGCCTCTCCTCGAACAGCACGGCAAATATGCATTTAATCTATCTGACTTATTTGTAAGTGTGAACTCGTGAAATCTCAATTCTCCAGTGGCAGTCATTTTTGTTGTAAACAAATTCAACCCAAGCGCTCTTTGGTGACGTGGATGACAGATCAAGTCCGGATCAAATCCAGACCGAACTTCCCGACCTAAAAATTTTGTGGGCGGGGCTAAGTTCGGCTGGCATCCAGGCTAGATAAATCTGCTATAATGGCGAATTCGGGCTCTAATATAGACTTAGCCACACCCAATTTGGCGGTCTCTGACCTGTGTCAGCGCGCTGCTAGCTCAGAGGCGCCACGCCATTGAAAGTGCAGTTGCTGCAGCACAGCCAATGAGTGAGCCACACACTGTGCTAGCTGTGCAGCTGCAAATGCGTTTTACATTTTAGGCTTCAGTATTATCGAGGAAAAGGAGTTTCCCCACTGCGTGTAGCTACGCAATATGAAAGGGAACCTTGATTACGGTGCCGTTGATTAACAAAATTAATCAAATAGAATTGACGCAGAAACGGGTCAATGAATGCATGCATGCCACCGGATCCACAAATGCACATCTTACTTGTTGCATCCACAAATTCTGACCAACATTAATGCAAAATCCAGCCTTTATATTTATGTTTATATAAATGCTGCAAATTCATGTAACACTGGATTATGCTCACACAAGTTGTAAAGTATGCTATTGTTTAAATGTACTAACGCAAATTTGTCAAAAAGATGGGTAGTTCTGCACACATCAATAATCAGCACCAGGCCTTTTCATTTGTAGTTTGTGTGTGGTTTGTGAAATACTTAAAAACAGCGAAAAGTCTCAAAATCCAAATGAATTAAATGAGATTGACTCAGAAAAGAAGTCAATGAATGAACGCGTGTCACCTGATCCACAAATGCACATCTTCTGTGCTTTATGCGCAAATCATTTAACACTAACACAAAAGAAAACATTTGTATTAACAAAAATGAATCTATTTATACGAAATACTGCACATTCATTTAATTCTGAATTTAGCACACACAAGTTGAAAGGCATTTGGTTAGTGGATAGTAAAACATACATTGAGTTTACTTACATTTATCAAGTTTATGCACAATTGTGCATGCATGTGTTAATCATTTTGAGACTAAATTCGTCCCATACAAAAGTATATTTTTCTTCACAAAAAGAGTACATACTTTTAGGGTGTAGTATAATTAGCCGAATTAAGACGCAGCATTTATCTTCGTCACGTCGGGAGCGGATCAGGAATGGTCGTCCGCTCTTACGCCCAGTTTTCAGATGTGATTCGTCTGCACTGAAGATGGAGTTTGTGTAAAGATCCGACTCAACACACAAGCAGCACAACAAATGTGACGCCATACAAACCATGTTGATTCATGTTTTATTGTGGATAACTGCTGCTTTTCCTTTTTACTTGCAAACTCTTTTCAGATCAAGGTTCAGCTGTTGTGGCTTCAAGCTTCTGCATATAGCCAAGTAGTAGCCTGACCTTTCCTTTATTATGAATATGATGTAAACACACAGACTAATGATGAAAGTCCAGACGGCTTTAAAATAAAAATAAGCTTACCATAGAGATTTATACCATTTTGAAAATGGTTTTATGATGTACTTACTCATTTTTATCTTTAATGAAAAAAAAAAATGAAACAAACGTGTTTAATTTCTGCACCTAATGGAATTGAAAAATGATAATTTCCAGACAGGTTTTCCAAACATTTCTGTCCCCTGCCTAAAACCAATGACAGTGTGTGTCTTGACCAGCCTTACCTGTTGAGAAGCAAATGTTTGATGCCTGTGAAAAACTATAACAAATGCATCATAAAGGTGATAATGCTGTTTTACAAGCCCTGCTAATAATGTGTGTGTCTTCAAACTCGCACAGTACTTACACTAAAAGCAAAAACAGCAGCAGCACATGCAGTTATTTATTCAGGTCTGTTCAAAATAGAAATTCAAAACCAAAACAAAAGAAATACAAAAAGTGTATCATAAATGCAAGTGCATTTTGATTAAACTATTGGAGGCGTAAATGGTGCATCTTCAAATGCCATGCTGGAGAATATTCACACGTTATTCACACGAACAAAATATTCATCTGACCAAAAATATATATTTTTTCCATTCACAATCCAATTATAAGGCAATTAAAGACAAACGATCCTTACACTAAACGACTATTAGAGTCGGGCAGTGAGCGGAGCTGGAGCTTGACCAGCAGACTGAGGTGATCGGAGGGGAAGGTTTGGTTGGGAAGACCCTTCAGAGACCAGAGATCATCCTCCGACAGCAGAGACAGACGACCCAACATCTGCAGACCACCAGCGCTCTCTGTGCAGACAACACACACACACACACACACACACACACACACACACACACACACACACACACACACACACACACACACACACACACACACACACACACACACACACACACACAGACGTCATCAGTCATGTGACAGTCAACAAACAGACCCTGAAGCTCCAAACAATAATCCCATCAAATAACAGTCAAAAAATATATACCGTTTATTGAACTTTTAGACAAAATATTAAAAAAAAGAAGTTTGCATGTGTTTTTTGTTGAGTATCATATTTGATACATCATGCTTTTATTGCTCATATAGTCTGATAAAGTGAGAATATGAAGGAAAAACAGCTCAGTTTTATTCACAGGCCCAAACTGAGCAAAAATATGCAATTTGCTGCAGATGCTGATATTATTATGAACAAAAAGATGAAATTCTGATGCTTGTAATCAATGAGATATTTATAACAGTATAGCAGATACTAACATAAAACGCATTTAAATATCAATATCTGCCAATAATGTTTTATTTAGATGATATTTAAAAGCTTAGTTTTATGATCAAAGGTCTGTAGTTTTAAATCATATAATGCAATGCAATATAATGATGATTGAGAGATGAACAAATAAACCTTCCACAAAAGCCTGATGATCATATTTGATACTCATGATTATGATAATAAATGATGTATGATAATCAAGTAAAGTGAAGCTGCTTCAGTTTCAGGAGGAGATCGTGTGCGACGACAGGTTTATCTGATCATGTTGAGCACTTAAAGACCTTATAAATATGATACAGCAGCACTAGCACAAATTGTTGAAAATTAAAAAGACAATCAAATGCTAATTCAACAGATCAAATTACACTGTTTGATTTGGGACAGGTCAAAATCAATGCGGTTACAGATATTTGATGGCTTTAGGCCTTGTCCACACTTAAGGCCCGTTCACACCAAGCACGATAACTCACACCAAAGATAACGACAAAGATAACTACATATGCGTCCACACCAACGAACGATGACGGTCTTTTTATTCTAAGCACGCGCGCGCGCCCCATTTTAAATGCGCGAGACCTTTAAATTAGAATGGATTCTGATTGACTGTCAGTGTTTTATCGTTTGACAGCTGAAAAAAAATCGTTCTGAAAGTGATCCCAACGATATCGTTCCTCATATCTTTATCGTTATAGTTGTGGTGTGAACTCTGTTATTCTTTAATATGGAGAACGATTTTTAGAATTATATCTTTATCGTTATCTTTATAGTTATTGTCCTTGGTGTGAACGGGCCTTTACACTTTCATTTGTAAACGCATCTTTCTCTCTCCGTTTTGCCCTCCCGTTCACACTGAGACAGCGTTTTTATTAATGAAAACAAAGCTTTTTGAAAACACTCTCCAAAGTGGACAAATTTGAAAACGCTGTTTCGTGTTGTCGTGTGGACTGAGAAAACAGAGGCATTTGATAACGATGACGTAAGTTTAGTCATGTGACACATATTGTACCCATAGATATTGATGTTTATAGCGGTATTGTGCCTGTTATGTGCTGTTCACTTTCACACAGTTGCTAAAATATGTTACTTTGCACACTCTTCATATCACAGTCCAGCAAAGATGACAGGATTCACTCGCATTTGCTGAACATGAGAGCAGTTTTAGCGTTTTACACCAAACATATAATTCTGAGTGAGAGCGACCTTCAGTGAATGAGGAGATATTTTGCTAAATAAAATGATCCTGTCAGAAGAATTGCGCGATAACTTTATTATTTACTTTCCATCTCAGTGAGCTTTTGTGAGGGTTTACTCATGTGCAGTAAAGGTGAATTTAGTGTTTTCCGACTTTTCAGTGTGGATGAGAAGCTTCTGGAAAACGCCTGAAAACGCCAGTGTGGACGGAGAGCGGTTTGAAACGAAAACAGCGTTTTTAAATGTATCTGGATTAATGCAGACGAAGCCTTAAATTGAGCTCATCTTCATGCTGGATGATAGTTGATGGAGCTCAGGTCATTACCTTCCTCTCCAGCAGATCCGCTCCTCCGGGTGGAGTAGAAGATGTAGTCGACCATGGCCGCCCCGTCTGAGTTCAGTGTGGAGACCGCAGGGGTCCGAGTGTCGGGACGCACCTCGCTGTAAGCTGACGCCAGGCTCAGCGTGTGATGTAAGGTGAGCCCGAACCTGCAAACACACAATCAGATTCATGTGAGAAACGGGAGATGCTTCTGATCTGGGGTCTCATTTACAAAACTGTGCATAGGATCCTTACTAAAAGTGTATGTGCGCACAAAAGCCAAAAATGGCTTACAGCAAAGAATATTCAGACTTATAAAACCGTGCATACGCCAGAACCTGCACAGAATTCCCTTTATAAATCCCAGTCAGCGGAAGATCGTGCGCTCATGCGTCTCCTCCCCGAAATAACCATATATGGCGCTTACAATGCTTAGTTTTACTGTGCATATCCTCATCTGCATATCATTTGCATATGCATATTCATCCACGTGATACCACGTTTAATCCTCGCTGTATTAAAATATTAAAACACAGCATGCCACAGGAAAAGTGTGCAAAAGCAGCGCATCCACTCTCCATTCTCCATGGACCATAAGGACCAGTTGACCAATGAGCTTCCAGATGTGCGGCGCTACAAATGCACAGCATTGAACTGAAATTATGGGACAAAATAAAACTATAGATTAAATGTATATAGGCTCTGGCAATAATCAATATATCGACTTCTCGCACAATATATGTACATGACCTCAATAATTTTTGGTGACGCAATATATCGCCCATTATGTTTCCATGACAATAAATGACACCAACATTTTGCCAGTTGCGCTGTGATCTTGTCTGTTCTCCATGTCGGAGGCAAAAGTGGGGATCGTCAGTTCCTTCATATACATCGACAGGTGAAACAATTTGAGGCGTTATAGTGTTTTACTGACAACTACAGACAGTTTGGAAAAATAAGTCCAAATGCACTCGATTTCAAAGTTCTGGCGCAATCCACTGTTCTGGTGCAAATATAAACCTTAAAATAGGTTTAGCAGCAGATATGACCTGTTGAGGCATCTGTGCCTTTGATCATACGGACATCTGACTGCTAAGTAAGTTTGTGTGAACCCGTATTTACAGAGAAAAGAAAGGCAGGGAAATATCTGAAAATGGAAAATCTCCTTAAGTGCCTTTTGTGCATGATACTTAATTTACGATGATCACTAAAATATGCGATAGGAAAAAAAGGCAATTTAAATAAGTGTCTCAAGTGTCTCAAGGAAGAAGCCGATTCTCTGATTAATGCTTTTCTCCTCAGGATTATGGCTTGGCAAAGACTTGTCAAACCTGAACACCAGCTGACTCACCGTCTACTGAACATTTCCATGCCTTCTGGGTCTGAAATAAACACAAGAAATACCATCATTGCAAACACTTCAGACACATGCAGAAGTCGTCCACAGTCCACAGTTACGCTCATTAAAATCCACTCTAGAGACTTAGTAACTACTAGTTAATTAGTTTGTAATAAACTCTGTACATTTGTTGCAACATTTGTTCTTAAATCAACGTAATTCAATCAATCTGCTGTTTTACTCCAACATTCTGTAAATATTTTGTTTATATGTAGAATTAAGTTTCAAATGAGTTTAGCGGTGCAACGCTCAAATATTGAATAGTGCATTAATTGTATCTCAGTGCGGATTAATGTCAGAACTAGGCTTAGCGTTGACTCGAGTGCAGCCGGTGTGAATCGATCACCTGGTGTTTTGTCTGTGACTCCTGGTATGAGCTCCAGATCCGCGGGCCGCACACACGCCGCCGGACAGTAACGCAGCTGAAGCATCGAGTCATGGCTGTACTGGCGATTATACACTGGGAAAATACCTTTATGGACAGAATTAAACACATGCATGTTGGGAATCAAAACCAACTGATCATTTTGGTTCCTTAATGATTATATACATTATACACTGAACAAAAAACATTGCTATGTTTGATTACATATCTTAAAGATTAGTTCACTTCAGAATTAAAATTTCCTGATAATTCACGCGTGACATAGGCGGAAGAACAGACCTAGTGTTTACACAGCGAACGTGCAAAGACTAAGACAAACGCCATTTACAAAAAAATAAAAAATAAAAAAAGAAGGTACAACCACGATGTCGGCTGATTTTGAAGCTGGAGGAGAAAATAACATGGAGTTTTTCACCCTTCCCTACATTTATAAACCTGAACACGCCTGACCTTTCAATGTGATTACGTAATGTGTGTCGCATCACAGCTAGTGCAAGACCAACATTTGTCTTTAAAAGTATATAAATTGTTTTTATATATATATATATATATATATATATATATATATATATACACACTCACCTAAAGGATTATTAGGAACACCATACTAATACTGTGTTTGACCCCCTTTCGCCTTCAGAACTGTCTTAATTTTACGTGGCATTGATTCAACAAGGTGCTGAAAGCATTCTTTAGAAATGTTGGCCCATATTGATAGGATAGCATCTTGCAGTTGATGAAGATTTGTGGGATGCACATCCAGGGCACGAAGCTCCCGTTCCACCACATCCCAAAGATGCTCTATTGGGTTGAGATCTGGTGACTGTGGGGGCCATTTTAGTACAGTGAACTCATTGTCATGTTCAAGAAACCAATTTGAAATGATTCAAGCTTTGTGACATGGTGCATTATCCAGCTGGAAGTAGCCATCAGAGGATGGGTACATGGTGGTCATGAAGGGATGGACATGGTCAGAAACAATGCTCAGGTAGGCCGTGGCATTTAAACGATGCCCAATTGGCACTAAGGGGCCTAAAGTGTGCCAAGAAAACATCCCCCACACCATTACACCACCACCACCAGCCTGCACAGTGGTAACAAGGCATGATGGATCCATGTTCTCATTCTGTTTACGCCAAATTCTGACTGTACCATCTGAATGTCTCAACAGAAATCGAGACTCATCAGACCAGGCAACATTTTTCCAGTCTTCAACTGTCCAATTTTGGTGAGCTTGTGCAAATTGTAGCCTCTTTTTCCTATTTGTAGTGGAGATGAGTGGTACCCGGTGGGGTCTTCTGCTGTTGTAGCCCATCCGCCTCAAGGTTGTGCGTGTTGTGGCTTCACAAATGCTGCATACCTCGGTTGTAACGAGTGGTTATTTCAGTCAAAGTTGCTCTTCTATCAGCTTGAATCAGTCGGCCCATTCTCCTCTGACCTCTAGCATCAACAAGGCATTTTCGCCCACTGGACTGCCGCATACTGGATGTTTTCCCTTTTCACACCATTCTTTGTAAACCCTAGAAATGGTTGTGCGTGAAAATCCCAGTAACTGAACAGATTGTGAAATACTCAGACCGGCCCGTCTGGCACCAACAACCATGCCACGCTCAAAATTGCTTAAATCACCTTTCTTTCCCATTCTGGCATTCAGTTTGGAGTTCAGGAGATTGTCTTGACCAGGACCACACCCCTAAATGCATTGAAGCAACTGCCATGTGAATGGTTGATTAGATAATTGCATTAATGAGAAATTGAACAGGTGTTCCTAATAATCCTTTAGGTGAGTGTGTATAATATATATATATATATATATATATATATATATATATATATATATATATATATATATATATATATATATATATATATATATATATATATATTATATTTCATTCAATTAGCACAGGTTTTGTATGTTTTTTTTTTTTTTACTGACTGATTGTAGGCCTCATTGATCTGAGCTCATGCCCCTCAGTGTATGAGTGAAAAACTTTTACACAAGCTTATTGACCTCAAAAATGCATGAGCTCAGATCAATCACTTCCAAAAAGACATACAAAACCAGTGCCAACTGAAAGAAAACAAGTTGACAAAAATATTGAATCCAGTATTTGGTAATAATATAGCATGATTAGAGATTTACAAGCAATTTAAAAGGTCGGCCATATTTGACCCGGAACACTAATTTAGCCCTTATGGACATTTTCATCTTTTTCAGTTTTGTTTAATGTCAACTGCCAACTGCATAAATTTTGGCACAGGTGTGTATTTTTATTGGAATTTTACTATTTCATCCCCATTTCCTTTAATAAATCTATTTTGCATTAGAAACACAAAATAGTTCCAACTCAGGACCTTAAGCACAAAACTGTCCCCATTGAAACCCATTAAAACTGCAATTTTTCATCCCAGGGACATTTAACTATAAAATTATGCAATCTTTGTTAATAGGCTTTCATTCTGTTGGCAAGGCTTCAAAATTAAAAATTTTACTCTTTTTTCACAAGATGGTGCCATTTCCTCAGGTTTGGCCTAAAAAGCAAATAATCGCTTTATTCCCGTTTCTGCTTCTGCATATTATAGAGGGCGGCAATTGGATAAATTATGCAGAGATAATAGTGTGGGTGTGTTAAATGAGACCAAACTTAAGCCTGTGCTCCCAAGCTTCACATTTTTATGACTGTTTTTTGACACTTTTGTCAAGGTATGTATCAAGGTAATAATAATAGTATTTTCAATTTCAAGCAACGACAGAAAGGTAGTCCTGAAACGACGTGATCTGGCACTGACCTGACGCTGCGGTCTGGGATGCAGACTTGTACTGACAGCGGTCACTGATGCCGAGGCTGCTGGGCCACAAGGGGGCGAAAAGCCTCGCCTGATGGACTTTATATGACAAATCCATCTGTCCTGAAACCTGCAAAGGCGAACAATACATTCAGTGTTTTCTACAAACTGCAGCAGTGATCAGAATCACTGTATGCATCACGCATACAAGAAGTACACAACAGGGAATATTAATAGCAAAATACACAATAGGAATATTTTTGAGCCCATTGAGCTTCCCGATGGACACAAGATTTATGTCTTTGCCCACGTAGAATCCCCTGTCATCTGTAAAGCTTAAGAGGATCAGGTCATGTGCGCTCGCGCTGCCGTTTGCTTGAACTGAGGCACTGCAGTGATAGAGCAGAAAAAGATTGCGACAGCACGAGAGACGTGTTATGTTGGTTTTTAATCCCAGTATCCATTTAAAAAAAATATCGGTTGAATAATCGGTTGTCGGCACGTACGGTCAAACCTAAATATCGGTATCGGTAAAATCCACTATCGGTCGAGCTCTACTGATCACCCTGTCGGGTTTATTCTGAGATAACAACCGGCTGGATGTACATCATCCCTAATGCTGGGTACACACCAAAAGATTTTTTACATCTTATAAGATTTTCAAAATGTGATAGACCACAAACATGAGAACAAAAAATCCTAGATTTAAGCGTTTTGTTCCTATAGTGTGTGGTGTGCCATGATGTGACAAAGACAGCACACCACACACAAACAGATTTTCAACCAGATTCTCGACTGTGAACACAGGAAATCTCGCAAAATCTCGCGAGACTTCAGAATAAGCATGGCGGATGATATGCAGCAAGAGATTATGATGATAGTGTTTGGAATGATTTTCACAGAACATTCACAAAAAAAAAAAAAAAAAAAAAACCTTGTACCCACCATTATATATAGCCTTTTATACAGAAATATATTCATTCTTTATTGTCTTTATTTATTCTTTATTGGAATTATTGTCTCTTTAGAAAATGTTATTTAATCCCTCTATAGAACCTCACTGAACCCTTGTAACACTCAGCTTCCTGCATGTGTGTGTGTGTGTGTGTGCGTGAGAGAGAATGACCGTGTCTTCCATCATCTCGCTTTCTGATTGGATATAGTTTACTTTCACGTGATAATCTCCAGAGCGTGCGCGCGTTTGTCCTCGGGGTCCCCCCCACACATCAGGATTTCTGATCGTAAATATTAAACATGTTGAATATTTACGATTCGCGATCGGGGCGGCTCCGACGTTCTTCCGAGCAGGTTTGGACACTCTTAACACACCTCACACCAAGGGAAAATCTGATAAAATAATCTGTTGAACCATCAAGATAATCGGGACATAGCTAGGATTGTCGGAAGGGGGGAAATCGGCCCAAAATCAGCCCGATTATCTTTTGGTGTGTACCCAGCATTACTTAAATCTGGGTCCTGTAGTGAAACCTCTGCTGTCCCACGAGTAAGCGTGTCACTCACCATCCAGGTTGGTAACCCGTGGTAGTAGAGCTGTCCACTGCTGATGAACCTCCACAGAGGGCTGTTGGGTAAAGCGTTAAAGTCCCCACATAAGACAACCTCACAGCGCCGTCCTTCGCTCCAGCATTTCTTGATCATGATGTCGATCTCCGCGAACACGATGGCCAGCTGCGCGAGCTTCACGTCTCCTCTCCTGGGGTTGAACAGCAGGTGTGTGTTGGCCACACACACGGGGCTGAACGCTCTGGCCTGCGCTGACAGTGGCTGGAGGAGGAGCACGATGCCCACGTTGTCCCGATCCAGCAGCTCGCAGTCCGGTCGCCGAAACTCCAGCAGCTTGACGGAGAGCAGGGTAAAGCGCTCCCTGTGATAACACATCGCACAGCCGTCCGTTTTGGTTCCTGTGCGTCGTTTGTAGATGCAGATGTAACCTTGATGAAAAAAAAGCTTGATTGAATGGGTGATTAAGAGAAAACTCAGCACCTGTCTGACTGGAGTTCTCAAAACTCAGGTGTTCATGTGAAAAATGTGCATTTGGGGATTTAATTGTTGCAATTGGAAAATTTGCATAAATTGTACATAACAACAAAATTAAGACTGCCGGACACCTTTCATATGCATTTGGAAGCCATGGAGTGACATTTATTATCAGGGTTGTAATAAAGGACACTTAAAGCAACAACATGTAACTTTTCAACCTTCATAATATATTTCCAAGACCCTTGTGATGGTACATCGACTTACAATAGGTTGAATGAGACGTCTGCCAGAGCCTGACGGGGTCTGTATCGCTTTTACTGGCACTATGTAACTTCGGGGTGCGGGTAGTAACCAGCGCTCAAAAAGAACTACAAAATTCGACTGCTTTACGGCATACGTCACTTCGCCCAACACTTCCTCAAATGTGGCCAACCAGCGCGTTTGTTTTCGTACGTCTGTTTTCGTCATGGCTGAAGCAGCAGCGAAACGTAAGAAGTCCAAGGTTTTGTCGGAGTAGAGTCGGAAGAGGAAAAGGGAGAGTGATAAACTGAAAGTCAGGACGAGGATCAATATTGGTCGAGCGTTTGCTCGCTGGCGTGAGCTTATGGAGGAGGAGAGTTACCAGACCGATGCTGACTTGGCCGTCATGCTGTTGAACTAGTAAGTAACTGTAAATTGCTTGCATACTATCTTTAGTTTTTCTAATCTGTTGTCTGCCTGGCTACGTTACGGAAACTATTTGGTCCTCCATTTATTTATCTTCATGAATCAGCTAGTAGATGAGCGAATTATCAATCTGGTAGCTAGTAAACACTAACATGCGTTAGTTTTAGATGGTTAGGATGCTATCGCTATTATTCTCGTTCAGATTTGAGCATTGTAATCGACATGCAAATCGCAAATGTTTGAGTTAAAATGTTTAGTCTACTAAATATGTATAAATTATAAAAGGAGGAAGATTAATAATATTATCATTGCCCATATGAAAAGAAGCCTACATGCTTCATATACAGTAACCGTAAATCATTTTACGACAGCGGTAATGGACAATTCCGCTTCCAACCTGTAGGGCGACCGCAGAGGAAAAGTTCCATGTTGTTGCTTTAAAGGTTGTATCAGCGATTTCAGGACCAAACATAAATGATCACATTCATCTAATCTTTCCTAACGATCCGCTAGCTGCCCGCCCCATAAGGGGTGGGTGTTGTGAGGTTTTGTGCTCGTGCACGGCTGCCTATGACGGCTGCACGCGAAAACCTCACAACACCCACCCCTGTCGGTGATTGGTTGGAACACTATTTATTTTGGTTTTGAGTGGTTGGTGAAACCAATTGTTTTTGTGTGCAGATCTCAGAGCCTAGGCTGCCTACAGAGACGCGTTTTTTTGACGGCATGCTTATGGGGCGGGCAGCTAGCGGATCGTTAGGAAAGATTAGATGAATGTGATCATTTATGTTTGGTCCTGAAATCGCTGATACAACCTTTAATAACGAATGATACGGTACAACTACATAAACAAAGCACTCGCTTAAAGTCGCCCTGTGGTGAAAATCCAGCTTTTAATGTTGTTTATGTGTCTATGTGGTGTTTTTAATATGCTTTAAGACAAACCATGTGTAAATTCATAAGTCGACAGCATTGCTGAGTATTTTCTCCTTAAAACTGCAGTGAACCAAAGACAGTCTCAGAAACACGCTTTGAAATCGCTGGTGTTTCTGACGTCACAAACTACCTTGTAACCAATCAGATCAACGTGTGACCGTCAACCAGTGGATCTCTGAGCTGAGTGAGTGAGTGGAGGCGGGGCTCATTAGCATATTCATAGAACCGCGTATACTAAATGAGGCAAGGGTGTCGAGTTACATTCAAGATATTTTAAGGCATGAAGACATTTTTTTCAAGGAAAAAACATTTAAATATAACATGTTGGTGATCAAAGATGAGTTTTAAGGGATAAAATTATTGACTACAGGTTGACTTTAAAGCTTTAACAAATTAAATCTGCGTGATCGTTTGCATCATTGTAAAATGTAACTAAATTTTCGCACAGCTCTAACCTGATAAATGTGACTATAAGGCATGAAGATATTAAGATTAAGATATAACACTAACAAAGCTGCTTTGAAACAATGCGTATTGTGAAAAGCACAATACAAATACATTTAACTTGACTTTATCTACACATTGGGTCATTTATGTCATTATCCATTTTTTTTTATTTATTTTTTTTGCAGGCTTGTTCCTCAATAGGGAAAGATTATTCTCAGTGTTATGTTATCAGCGTAGGGCTGGGCGATATGGCTGAAAACTGTATCACGATATAAGTGTTTTATATCGGCCGATATCGATAATTATTGAATTTTTTTTATAACATATTTAAAATAAGGACCAGTTCAGGAGACAAATATATTACATTTAAAGATTTTTTTATTTTAAACTTAACCTACCTCTGATTATAATCCCATCAGTTATAAAGGCAGAAATGTCAACACGACCATGGAAAACTCAAAAGTCTAAAATCACAATGAACACTTAACAATTATCTCTTAACATTAAGGTGCAAAATTAAAGAATACGTAATAAATGCTTTATAAAGGGGTGGGCGATATGGCAAAAATATAATATTACGACTTCTTTCTATAAATTCTATAAATCTATTTCTTTCTATTTTCTATAAATTATACATTGATACTTAAAGCTATTAATAAAGTTATTAGTCAAGAGCAGTGAGTGATTTTCTCTTTACATTTTGTTGTTTTATTAACATTAAAGGGATAGTTCTCCTAAAAATTCTAATTTTCATAATTTACTCTCTCACGTTGTTTTAAACTCGAATAAGTTTCTTTCTTCTGTTGAAAATAAAAGTTATTTGGAAGAATGACCAACAGTTGACGTACCCCAGTGACTTCCATAGTATATTTTTCTCCTATGGAAGTCAATGGGGACCAGCTACTGTTTGGATACCCACATTCTTCAAAATATTAATATTAGAAAATATTAGAAGGCAATTAATACAGGTTTGGAACAACATTAGAGTGCGTAAATAATGAGATAATTTTTATTTTTTTGGGTTAACTATCCCTTTAGGGACAAGCGGCAGCGTGTTTACTATTACTACTGTCTCTTTAAGAGCTGCGCGCGACGCGTCTATTATACACGCATTTGTCAAGCAGATTTTCTCTCAATTTTCTCAAGTTTGCTTTCACTTTAGACATATCCGACTAGTTTATGTAAACCTTGTGTGTATATAACAGTATGAGCAAAATAAGACTCGAAAGATTACTTAGTATTCAGGCGCTGGTAGACAGGCTTTTAGTGCATGTGAGCTTCACATGTACGCGCTGAGAAACACATGCTAACAGCGCATCAGCACGCGAATAACAGAGAAACTGACGACGGTCTTGCATAATCTGCAGATGACATTGGTCTGACTACGGTCAGACTTCAAGTCAGGCGAGCTGACTTTTCCTGTTTTATCTAGTTACTAGAGAGTGAGTGCCTTTGTTCATGCAATCAAACCTGCTTGCTGGTTTCTTCCGACGAAAAAAAAAATTATCGAACGTTTTATCGAACGCATTTTTTATTGATATTGATTACGTGTCTATCGCGATACATATCGTTATCGTTTTATCGCCCAGCCCTATATCAGCGGCAGGTTCATTTCATGTTCCCAGAATAATTCTGGCAGCGGTTTATGTTCGGCACCTCACCCATTTCAGTCAGGACAGGATACATCTGCTTATGAAAGTGATCCTCTTGAACTTCTTGAAGACAAATAATCTGTACAGAAGAGGAAATATTCATATTAGTGCAACAGTTGGGTCTACTACAAACTACAAACACACAAAAAAAGTAAAAAATAAATACAAACATGGCGGATCCTGATGGTTAAAACTCCATTCATTTTATACATAGTAGAATTGATTTTTTAACGATAACTTAAAGCTTTAAAGACAGACAGTTAGTTGATGGTATATGCTTTTGTTAAAGCCATCTGTTCGCATTATTTCAACTTCCCTTTCGAGGGAACTCGCGCTGCGTCAATGACGCTTTCGTCGATGACGCCCCAGCATGTTTGCGTCTGAAGCACTTGTGTCAACTAGTCCAATGGCGAGAGTGAGCGTCACGGGCGGGTGACGTCACGACCAGGAAAGGATAAAAGCAAGCCGAAGCAAGTCGATCACAGTAATGCAGGGAGAATGGTAAAAAGACGTAGCGTCTCGTTCCCTCCTCAGGGTACTAGGGTTACAGTCGTAACCCGAGACGTTATTTTACCTACATTACCCATGATGCTGTGCAGAAAATTCCACCAATCAGAGTCGCGGCAAGCAAAATTGTCCAAGAGCTCATTAGCTCCGCCCACTCCCATGAAGCACTTCTAATGATATAATCAAGTCCGTTTCCCTACACTCTCAGAAATAGTTTCGTATTCATTTTTTAATTCATTTGTCATTCGCCATGCTTCATGGGATTGTAGTTCTCTCACTCGTTAAAGCCATCAAGTTCACAGTCTTGTCTTTTTGTTCAATTTTCAATTTTACTTTTCAGGGTGTCTATTTACACTAAGTGTAACTAGCCTCTGCCAACAAGGTGGATTATTTACACTAACTCCGCCCACTGACGTCTGATTGGGCCAGACAAAATTAGGGAAGACGCTGTATTGTCAGCAGTAGCAGTAGTGTAGGAGTCAGGCGTGAAGCAGAAAGCTTTGACACAAATAGAGTTTGAATCCACCTTTTGCCAAACTCTCTCTACTCCCTTTTCCCATCACACATCAGATCAGAGATCTTTATTTTATTTTCAGTAAAAATGAAGAAAATATTAAAAAAGTGGAAATAAAGTGACTAACGTGTGTTTAATAATAAAGTGTTTGGGGTTAGGGCTAGCTTTAGGGAGGAATCCATTTAATAATTTTAATAAATATAACAATTTACTCTCTATGTTATTATTGCATACCGTTTAATGTACAACAACACAGTGTTGCAAATAGTATCTGCCACTATTTATAAGTATAAATAGCATCTAACTACTATTTATACTTATTGCAAAGAAAATACTGCTATTTTTACATAGTGTAAATATAATCTATTGCTATTTAAACTTTACTTTTTTGCTTCAAATCAAAGGTTGTGCTGTTGTGATTCTCCCCATAGCTGGTTGGTTCTGTTCATGGCTCATAATGCTTTAACAAGGACTTCCATGGGAAAAATTAATGGAAAAAATACTCTAGGAACCAGCAGTGCTGAAGAAGTGGACGGCACTGATGCACTCTAATATAATCAATGTCCGTCATGTTTCTCTGTTTTGGGTTGCCTGTGGCCTTACGTCAGGTTGCCAGATCTGCAGCTCCTTCAGGATGGTCCGGAGCCGGCCGTCCCACGCTAACACTTCCTCCGGGCAGTGTGCGTACAGACCGGGATTCGCTTCCAGCAGATCCTGAGCCAGGATATTGTACGACATGATGCTGAAGTCAAACGCATCGGCCGCATCCACAAAGGCGCCGGTCCGGGATTCACCAAAGTCCTCCCACACTCGCCACGTCACTTGGAAAGAGGACAAAGGACACTGTGTGTGATTACACTGTACAGTCATTTAAATGGAAGATTGAGTCGTCTACACAATCATTTAACAGATGATATCTCTGTGTAACTTTACCAGTCAGATGTTTGGACACCTCTACTCGGCTCTTTATTATTATTTCCATATTTCATATCAATTTTGTGCTGCTTCATATTTTTGTGAAAACTGGTACATTTTATTTTTCATGAATGTTTGATGAATAGAAATTTTAAAAGAACAGCATTTATTTGAGATAGAATTTAAATGTAAAAATGTCACCATACTTTTACCTTTACATTTGATTAATCATGTACATGAAGACAATTGTTTATTGCTTTTCTGAAATTGTTTTGCATTGCTTTTCTGAAATGTTTAAATATGCAAATGATGCATTATCTAATTAAATACGCACCAATTTGTATATACATTTCCAGAACAGAAATCTGAACAGTGGATGAAGCCAAGTTCACAATTCATGTTTTATTTTGTTAGTATAGTAGAGTTAATTTTGGATTTCTCTTTTTATCCCTCCATAAATCAAAAATTACTTTCAACAGACTTTCTAAAAAAAAAATGTTTTTAGGAATAAAATGTTCTACAAAACCAGGGGAATGTTAGCCTTACAGCCCTAAGATGTTAGGTCTGGCAACTCTCCATAGACACAGCTCAATCCGAGGGGTGGGATAAACGGCTGTCTTTCAGATTCCCTCTGCACGCAATAGGACAGCGCTTCAACCAACCAGAGCGTTTTCCCAACAGCGGAGCTAACGTTAGTTGATAGATTCAACTTTTGAATCTGGCCGGCAAAACTATGAACACATCTTCCTTTTTTAAGAATGACTTAAGTGCCGTTCTTTGCTCTTTTCTCAAAGAAAAACTTAACTCCAAGTCCTCCAGAGTCGCGGACAAAGCCGATTCGAAAGACTGTTCTCCAGCAGCAGCCGCCATTCTTTGTTTTCAAGTAGCAGGGAACCGTCGCAACTCTGTCGTCATTATGTTAAGCCCGCCCCGCCTACTCTATACGCGACGTGATTGGCCTAACCCAATTTAGGTTTTTACAGCTCCGAAAGTCAACGGAGAGTTGCTAGACTTACCCTGGCTGCAAAATAAATTTTGCTGCCGCTAGGGTGCGTCTAGATTTCTAGGCTAGGGGAATGTTATATGAACAAACATTCATAATATAGATATGAATAAAACTGTAAAGTTGGGTGTGTGTAAAGCTGCTTAAGTGGAGATTTCTGACTTGTAATTGAAATCTACAGATGCAAATAGATAAAGTGCAAAAAATTAAACACTTAATTGTGTGTTGTGGATGTTTTCTTTCCACTAGTCTGAAAGAAGACAAGTTATGTAAGCAAAATCTCAAACCTGACCAGCACACTTTGTTTTTTGGACTGTGCAATGATTAAACGCAACCAAAATAAAAGTTTGTGTTTACATAATATATCTGTGTGTACTGTGTATAATTATTTTGTATATATAAACACACACACACACACACACACACACACGTGCATGTATATATTTATAGATTTTGATATAATAAGAATCCAACCTTCAATACTGTCACTGTCTTGAAAGGCAGGATAGTAGCTGACGTCAGGAAACTGCACGTAAGGGCAATAACACATCTGAGACAGTCCGAGACCGGTGGGGAAGTGCCAGCCGAAGGGCTCCGCTGCGGTCTGAACCTGAGAGTCTGCAAGCAGAGCTGCCAGGTCAAACACTGGGCTGCCGGTGTGCAGAAGAGCCTCGCCTCCAGAGTCAGAGTCAAAGCCCAGGTAGATGTCAGACAGGGAGGAGTCCATTATCCGGTCATCATCACATCCCATCGCATCAGTCTGAGCGCAGCTGTGTTCGTCCATGTCAGAGTGACTCTGAAAGTCAGTTCTGGCAAACGCAGACTCATTCATCACAGGGTCACGATCATTTGTTTCTTCCTCCAGCACCAAAGCCGCTTTCTCATCGTCTGTGTTTCCATCGTTCACAGAAGTTTCCATGCAGGCGATCTGCAGGGTTTTAAACATCAGATTTTAAGACCTGCATAAAATGATTACCACATGGGCGGGGGGGGGGGGGGGGTGGGGGGGGGGTAGAGCATAATTATGACTGTGAAAACTACAATATACAGTTCAAATACAGATTTTGACAAAAACAAAACGTAAACTTCACATTTCATCCTTTAAACCATTTTTTTATGGGATGAGTCAAAATTATAAATTATTAGGGCCCAAGCCCTGAAAGGGCGAAGGCCCTATTGTTTCCGGTAGGATTATTATTATTATTATTATTATTATTAGGGCCCGAGCACCGATGGTGTGAGGACCCTCTTGGAATTGCTCTGTTTATTATTAGGGCCCGAGCACCGATGGTGTGAGGACCCTCTTGGAATTGCTCTGTTTATTATTAGGGCCCGAGCACCGATGGTGTGAGGACCCTCTTGGAATTGCTCTGTTTATTAGGGCCCAAGCCCTGAAAGGGCGAAGGCCCTATTGTTTCCGTAAGGATTATTTTTTTTTTTTTTCTTCATTATTTTTTTTTTTGCCTTTTTGCCACTTTTGGGGCCCTTAACATGCTCAAAAACTCTTGAAATTTTGCACACACGTCAGAACCTGCGGCCATCAGGGCCGGGCTGAAGCTGGTACTGGGGCGTGGCAGGGGGGCTCGACAGCGCCCCCTGGAATGGGGTCCGAAAACTTGGTCCATAAATCAAACACGCTTGCATGTAATAATATGAAACTCAGTACACATATATATCTCATCGGGCCGAACAACTTTCGTGCTCTAAGTTTTACAAAAGCCCAACAGGAAGTCGGTTATTATACGTTGTTTGGAAAACGCATACAATGGAATGTGAAATACTCCTCCTAGGGATTTCATCCGATCGCCACCAAACTCGGTGAGAATAAAGTCAAGACATTGAGGATGAATTCTTGCGAACGGATTTTTGATATCTCGAACGGTTTGGCCGTGGCGAGGAAACGAATTTATGGCGAATAATGGGACACAGGAAGTGTGTTATAACTTCTGCATACATTAACTGATCTTGATGAAACTTCAGCAGTGTGTTCGTTGTAAGAGGCCGATCACATGGATGTGACTATTGTGAGTCAAAGTTATAGCGCCACCAACTGGCAGCAGGAAGTGTGTCACTTTCAAAATGCTTTGAAGTTACCCTCTTAATTTCACCCGATTTGCTTCAAACTTTATGTGTATAATGTAAACACAGGGCAGATGTAGACCTGTGAAAGGATTATTGATATCTTAGATACTGTTGCCGTGGCAACGCATCAAGTTTTAATATTCTTTTCGGATGCGTTTGAGACTCTTAACATGCTTGAAATTGGATGAAACTCGACAGACACATAACACTTATTAGCCAGTAGACATGTGAAAAGTTTCAGAAACGGGCGTGGCAGGGGGGCTCAACAGCGCCCTCTTGAACAGGGTCTGAAAACTTGGTCCATATATCAAACACGCTTGCATGAAATAATATGAAACTCGGTACACATATAGATTTCGTCGGGCCGAACAACTTTCCCTCTGACAAGTTTCACGCCAGCCCAACAGGAAGTCAGCTATTATGGGTTGTTTGGAAAACGCTTGCTGTGGAATGTGATGTACTCCTCCTAGAGAATTCATTCAATCACCTCCAAACTCAGTCAGCATGAAGTAAAGACATTGAGGATGCTAAATTGCGGACGGATTTTTGATATCTTGAACGGTTTGGCCGTGGTGAGGAAACGAATTTATGGCGAGAAAAGAGAGACACGAAGTGTTATAACTTCTGCATACATCAACTGATCTTGATGAAACTTCAGCAGTGTGTTCGTGGTAAGAGGCCGATCAGATGGATGTGACTATTGTGAGTCAAAGTTATAGCGCCACCAACTGGCAGCAGGAAGTGTGTCACTTTCAACATGCTTTTGACAAAAGTGGGGGGGTTAGTTTTAAATACAGTAAAAAAAAAATGTTTTTATATTGTTCTCATCAAGCCGGACAACTTTCTAATTTACATTCATTAGCTCAGAGCAAAAGGAAGTCAGATATTTTGGTCTGAATGTGGATTTTTTTGCAAAATCAGCCTATGAATTTTTAGCCACTCCTCTTAAACTATTTATTTAATTCCCACCAAACTTTTTCAACATGATGAAAATACATTAAATATGCTAAATTGTGAACGGATAATAAATATCTCAAACGGTTTTGCTATGGCGAAGGATTAAAGTAATGTCCAAAAAGGAAAAACTAAAAGCCTCAAATTTTCTAAAAATGTAATTATATACCATTTATTTCTATATAAAAGTATACAAACATCACAACTAAACATTTTATTATTTTTTTTCAATTTAAGAATGAATTTTAAGTTTAAAAACTGCCAGAATGGTTGTTTAGTCTAAACAATACATAAATAAAGTCAAACATAGTGCTATACTGCCCTCTTGTGTTCAAAATCAGGTAGGCCTATTCAGGGCTTGACATTAACTTTTTTGCTCACTAGCCAATGTGGCTAGTGGTTTTCCAAAGTTACTAGCCACACAGCATTTTTACTAGCCACATTTTTGTTGTTGTGAAATTACCTGATAAAAGTTGACCATGGCGTGCTAAAATGTACTTGAACTAGATTTACAACCCTTTTAAATGTAAAACCACTGTATACACCCAAATCAAGACTACATAAATATATAACAATACAGGTCATTATAATTAGCTCTGATAAGGTTGTGTGTAAAGCTCCTTTTTTTGCTCCACCGGCATACGACATAACTCCAGCAGGTTCTTTGCTGTCGGTCACTAGCGACAATACTCATTAGGGCTGTGAAAATTGCTCAAAAATGACCTTTGAATATTCCCTCTAAAAAAAAAAACATAGCTTATAGGCCTATTCGAACTATTCGAACATCTGGTTGCGCATTTTGTCAATGACGCGCATTAAGTCAATAACAGGACAAATTAATACAAAGAGACATAACTACTTGTATAGGTAGTTTATTTAAGTTTAAACATATTTGACAACGTATTACCTACACGAAAACAAGTAAATCAACTAATAAGACCGCAGACCTCACTCACTCTCGCTCGCAGGCACTCTTTCTCTCTCTCGCCCTCACCCTCAACACCAAACGCGAATAGAGCATCTGGCGCGAGTGTAAAGACGCGTTTACGCGCGTCTGGAGGTCTTGCGGTGCGAATGAGGCGTCACGCGCTCTGTGCATAACAGTTTAAAAATGAACAACAATAAGCGAATGTTGAGAGCTGATCAACAGTTTTATGCAAGCAATTTAAGGTCGCGACTCTTATATAGCAGGCTTCATACAGTGATTGAAACAAATATTATTAACATTGATTGAAGTTTTACAGTATAAATAATTGACATTGAATGCTCCGAGCGAGCTGTGCTGTGGTAAACATGGAACTTTTCCTTGACATGAAACGGTAAATAATCAAACCAGTGGAAGCCTGCAGTGCATGAAACTGCTGTATCTAACCTACCTTATTCATGCAATATCTATTCAGTCAGTACAGTAGCCTACACTTCACTAATGTTTCTGTTTAACGTTAAATAAAATGACCCCTCAGGCAGCGCGCCCACTCGCAAAGCAGACAGCCGCGCCTCTGCTACCGCGGGCGTTTTTCCACATTCGAATATTAATTTTCACCTTCGAAATTCTGTTTTTTTTTTTAACTATTTGAATATATATTCGAATTTAGAATATTCGTTGACAGCCCTATGGGAGTTGTAGTGTCGTAGTGTCACACTTATTTTCAGATGCCTTTTGAAATGACTACAATTATTCAACCCGCCAAAGTGGCTAGTTGGAGTGACTGTGTTACCCGCCACGAGCAAAATCCACCCGCATTTGGCGGGTTGGCGGGTGTTAATGTCAAGCCCTGGGCCTATTATATCTATATATAAATATACTAGGTATGTGACGGTGAGAATATTTTACCACCGGTTAACTGACGTGTGACACCGCTGGGGGCTTTTTAATCGCTAACTTAAAAACTAAAGTAAAATATGTTCGTCCGCACTGACATTTATATTGGTTGAGCGAGCGTTTCAAATGAATTCCTATGGAAGTAGGAATTAACTGAAAAACGTTCACTCTGTTCTGCTCGTTCCTCGCCGTGGACGTGCACCGTTATGAATGCCCGTGCAGCCATGAGCATTTTAGTTTCATTTTAAAATTAGCACCTTTCGGGGGGTGGATTGCTTGAAATTATTTTACAAAAGCACAATTTTGTGTTTTATTGCAACTGTACACAAATATAAGTTAACACTTTGCAGTTTGAATGTCGTCCTGTATAATGATGGAGTATGTTTTTATGTGTCTACTGTTCAATCGCGCCCACGCCACACACACACACACACACACACACACACACACACACGGTTTACTATCTTTGTGGGTACTCTCCATGGACTTAATGGTTTTTATACTGTACAAACTGTATATTCTATCTCCTCACACTAACCCTACCCCTAAACCTACCTATCCCATAAAACTTTCTGCATTTTTACATTTCCAAAAAAACTCATTCTGTATGATTTATAATCTTGTTTACCCATGGGGACCTCTATTTAGGTCCCCACTGTGACACGAGTCCCCATGAGTCTGTGTGCATTCAGGTTAAAGTCCCCACCGGGATAGAAAAACATGAACACACACACACACACACACACACACACACACACACACACACACACACACACACACACACACACACACACACACACACACACACACACACACACACACACACACACACACACACACACACACACACACACACACTCCAGCATTACAATCTTGACATCGCAGCCTGTTCATTATAGCCTTAATAAAATATAATAATAAAATAGTCAACCTAACATATAAAAATTACACTGCTCTAAATAGTCAGTAGTACAATTCGTACATTCACAGTAAGCACCGCTCGCTCCACTGTGATGTTTCCAAGCAAATTTTTGCGCATGTGAAGAGGATGATTTTTTCCATCAATATTGGAACACGAGTGAAGAACAAAGCCTATAATAAAGAATAGTTTAGCATCCAAATACATCGCAAATGTTGAAACATTTTGATTCTGATGAGGGTTACGTGAGCCCAACACTGCTTACTTTCATTTTTACTTTTACATTAAATTTAAAGGATTTGTTGTGGAATATTTTGAGTGTATCATAAAATCTGAATAAAAAAATAATAATAATAAAAAAATAAAAAAAATGAATGAATGAATGAATAAATAAATAAATATATATATGTATGTGTATATATATATATATATATATATATATATATATATATATATATATATATATATATATATATATATATATAGCTGCGAGCAGCGATAAAGGGCCAAAGCCGGCGGCACCGCCACCCTAAAGGCACCGGGGTTGCGGTGCCACCGGCTTGGGCCCGTAATCGCTGCTCGCAGCTATATATTTTTTTTTTTTCTTCATTATTTTTTTTTTTTGCCTTTTTGCCACTTTTGGGGCCCTTAACATGCTCAAAAACTCTTGAAATTTTGCACACACGTCAGAACCTGCGGCCATCAGCAGGGCCGGGCTGAAGCTGGTACCGGGGCGTGGCAGGGGGGCTCGACAGCGCCCCCTGGAATGGGGTCCGAAAACTTGGTCCATAAATCAAACACGCTTGCATGTAATAATATGAAACTCAGTACACATATAGATCTCATCGGGCCGAACAACTTTCGTGCTCTAAGTTTTACAAAAGCCCAACAGGAAGTTGGTTATTATACGTTGTTTGGAAAACGCATACAATGGAATGTGAAATACTCCTCCTAGGGATTTCATCCGATCGCCACCAAACTCGGTGAGAATAAAGTCAAGACATTGAGGATCAATTCTTGCGAACAGATTTTTGATATCTCGAACGGTTTGGCCGTGGCGAGGAAACGAATTTATGGCGAATAATGGGACACAGGAAGTGTGTTATAACTTCTGCATACATTGACTGATCTTGATGAAACTTCAGCAGTGTATTCGTTGTAAGAGGCCGATCACATGGATGTGACTATTGTGAGTCAAAGTTATAGCGCCACCAACTGGCAGCAGGAAGTGTGTCACTTTCAAAATGCTTTGAAGTCACCCTCTTACTTTTACCCGATTTGCTTCAAATTTTATGTGTATAATGTAAACACACGGCAGATGTAGACCTGTGAAAGGATTATTGATATCTTAGATACTGTTGCCGTGGCAACGCATCAAATTTTAATATTCTTTTCGGATGCGTTTGAGACTCTTAGCATGCTTGAAATTGGATGAAACTCGACAGACACATAACACTTATTAGCCAGTAGACATGTGAAAAGATTCAGAAACGGGCGTGGCAGGGGGGCTCAACAGCGCCCTTTTGAACAGGGTCTGAAAACTTGGTCCATATATCAAACACGCTTGCATGAATTAATATGAAACTCGGTACACATATAGATTTCATCGGGCCGAACAACTTTCCCTCTGTCAAGTTTCACACCAGCCCAACAGGAAGTCGGCTATTATGGGTTGTTTGGAAAACGCTTGCTGTGGAATGTGATGTACTCCTCCTAGAGAATTCATTCAATCACCTCCAAACTCAGTCAGCATGAAGTCAAGACATTGAGAATGCTAAATTGCGGACGGATTTTTGATATCTCGAACGGTTTGGCCATGGCGAGGAAACAAATTTATGGCGAGAAAAGAGAGGAGACGAAGTGTTATAACTTCTGCATACATTAACTGATCTTGATGAAACTTTAGCAGTATGTTCGTGGTAAGAGGCCGATCAGATGGATGTAACTATTGTGAGTCAAAGTTATAGCGCCACCAACTGGCAGCAGGAAGTGTGTCACTTTCAACATGCGTTTGACAAAAGTGGGTGGGTTAGTTTTACCAACAGTTACAAAAATCAGTATATATATTGGTCTCACCGAGCCGGACAACTTTCTAATTTACAGTTATTAGCTCCGAGCAAAAGGAAGTCAGATATTTTGGTTTGAATGTGGATTTTTTGGATATTTCAGACTCTGAGTTTTTGAGCTACTCTTCCTAACGGTTTTATTTTATTCACACCAAACTTTTTCAAAATGATAAAGATACATTAAAGATGCTAAATTGTGAACGGATATTAAACATCTCAAACGGTTTTGCTATAGTGAGGGACTAAAGTAAAGTAACACTTAAAGCCTCATCTTCTAAAAATGTAATTAAACACCATTTATTTCTATATAAAAGTATAAAAATGTCACAACTAAACCCATTTTATTCTTTTTTTTTTTTCAATTTAATAAATATTTATAAGTTTAAAAATAGTAATTGTACTATTTAGTCCCATAAAAGTCAAGTCATACATAGGGCTATACTGCCCTCTTGTGTTCAAAATCAGGTAGGCCTATTGTATCTACATAAAAATATACTAGGTATGTGACGGTGAGAATATTTTACCACCGGTTAATCGACGTGTGACACCGCTGGAGGCTTTTGAATCGCCAACTTAAAAACGAAAGTAAAATATGTTCGTCCACACTGACATTGATAGTGGTTGAGCGAGCGTTTCAAATGAATTCCTATGGAAGTAGGAATTAACTGAAAAACGTTCACTCTGTTCTGCTCGTTCCTCGCCGTGGATGCGCACCGTTATGAATGCCCGTGCAGCCATGAGCATTTTAGTTTAATTTTAAAATTAGCGCCTTTCGGGGGTTGATTGCTTGAAATTATTTTACAAAAGCACAATGTTGTGTTTTATTGCAACTGTACACAAATATAAGTTAACACTTTGCAGTTTGAATGTCGTCCTGTATAATGACGGAGTATGTTTTTATGTGTCCACTGTTCAATCGCGCCCACACCACACACACACACCCACCCACACACACACGGTTTACTATCTTTGTGGGGACTCTCCATAGATTTAATGATTTTTATACTGTACAAACTGTATATTTTATCTCCTTACACTAACCCTACCCCTAAACCTACCCATCACTGAAAACTTTCTGCATTTTTACATTTCCAAAAAAAACTCATTCTGTATGATTTATAAGCTTGTTTACCCATGGGGACCTCTATTTAGGTCCCCACTGTGACACGAGTCCCCATGAGTCTGTGTGCATTCAGGTTGAAGTCCCCACCGGGATAGAAAAACATGAACACACATACACACACACACACACACACACACACACACACACACACACACACACACACACACACAACACACATTCCAGCATTGCAATCTTGACATCGCAGCCTGTTCATTATAGCCTTAATAAAATATAATAATAAAATAGTTAACCTAACATATAAAAATTACACTGCTCTAAATAGTCAGTAGTACAATTCGTACATTCACAGTAAGCACCGCTCCACTGTGATGTTTCAAGCACATTTTTGCGCGTGTGAAGAGGATGATTTTTTCTGTCGATATTGGAACACGAGTGAAGAACAAAGCCTATAATAAAGAATAGTTTAGCATCCAAATACATTGCAAATGCTGAAACATTTTGATTCTAATGAGAGGGTTACGTAAGCCCAACAGTGCTTACTTTCGTTTTAATTTTTACATTAAATTTAAAAGATTTGTTGTGGGATATTTTGAGTGTATCATAAAATCAGAATAAGCTAATAAGGTTTCTGTCTTATATATATATATATATATATATATATATATATATATATATATATATATATATATATATATAAAATATATATATAAATATAGCTGCGAGCAGCGATGAAGGGCCAAAGCCGGTGGCACCGCCACCCCGGTGCCTTTATGTAACTAAAGGCACCAGGGTGGCGGTGCCACCGGCTTGGGCCCGTAATCGCTGCTCGCAGCTATATATATTTTTTTTCTTCATTATTTTTTTTTTTGCCTTTTTGACACTTTTGGGGCCCTTAACATGCTCAAAAACTCTTGAAATTTTGCACACACGTCAGAACCCGCGGCCATCAGGGCCGGGCTGAAGCTGGTACTGGGGCGTGGCAGGGGGGCTCGACGGCGCCCCCTGGAATGGGGTCCGAAAACTTGGTCCATAAATCAAACACGCTTGCATGTAATAATATGAAACTCAGTACACATATAGATCTCATCGGGCCGAACAACTTTCGTGCTCTAAGTTTTACAAAAGCCCAACAGGAAGTCGGTTATTATACGTTGTTTGGAAAACGCATACAATGGAATGTGAAATACTCCTCCTAGGGATTTCATCCGATCGCCACCAAACTCGGTGAGAATAAAGTCAAGACATTGAGGATGAATTCTTGCGAACAGATTTTTGATATCTCGAACGGTTTGGCCGTGGCGAGGAAACTAATTTATGGCGAATAATGGGACACAGGAAGTGTGTTATAACTTCTGCATACATTATCTGATCTTGATGAAACTTCAGCAGTGTATTCGTTGTAAGAGGCCGATCACATGGATGTGACTATTGTGAGTCAAAGTTATAGCGCCACCAACTGGCAGCAGGAAGTGTGTCACTTTCAAAATGCTTTGAAGTCCCCCTCTTACTTTTACCCGATTTGCTTCAAACTTTATGTGTATAATGTAAACACACGGCAGATGTAGACCTGTGAAAGGATTATTGATATCTTAGATACTGTTGCCGTGGCAACGCATCAAATTTTAATATTCTTTTCGGATGCGTTTGAAACTCTTAGCATGCTTGAAATTGGATGAAACTCGACAGACACATAACACTTATTAGCCAGTAGACATGTCAAAAATGTTTCAGAAACGGGCGTGGCAGGGGGGCTCAACGGCGCCCCCTTAAACGGGGTCTGAAAACTTGGCCCATATATCAAACACGCTTGCATGAATTAATATGAAATTCGGTACACATATAGATCTCATCGGGCCAAACAACTTTTCCCCCGTCAAGTTTTACACCAGCCCAACAGGAAGTCGGCTATTATGGGTTGTTTGGAGAACGCTTGCTGTGGAATGTGAAATACTCCTCCTAGAAAATTCATCCCATCCCCACCAAACTCGGTGTGCATGAAGTCAAGACTTTGAGGATGCAAAATTGCGGACGGATTTTTGATATCTCGAACGGTTTGGCCGTGGCGAGGAAACGAATTTATGGCGAGAAAAGAGAGACACGAAGTGTTATAACTTCTGCACACATTAACTGATCTTGATGAAACTTCAGTAGTGTGTTCGTGGTAAGAGGCCAGTCAGATGGATGTAACTATTGTGAGTCAAAGTTATAGCGCCACCAACTGGCAACAATAACTGTGACACTTTCAAAATGCTTTTGGCAAAATGGGGGGTTACTTTTACCCACAGTTACAAAAATCAGTACATATATTGGTCTCATCGAGCCGGACAAGTTTCTATTTTACAGTCATTAGCTCTGACCAACAGGAAGTCAGATATTTTGGTTTGAATGTGAATTTATTTGCAAAATCGGCCTCTGAATTTTATATATATATATATATTTTAAAGTGACAAGACAGAGAATATTACTTGTCCGACATGTATTATGATGTATTACGACACTTGTTCCAAATGTTTTACATTACATTTATATATATAAATATATATATATATATATATATATATATATATATATATATATATATATATATATATATAAATATATATATATATATATATATAAAAATATAGCTGCGAGCAGCGATGGAGGGCCCAAGCCGGTGACACCGCCACCCGGTGCCTTTAGTGCAACTAAATGCACCAGGGTGGCGGTGCCACCGGCTTGGGCCCGCAATCGCTGCTCGCAGCTATATTTATTATTATTATTATTCTTCTCCGCATTGAATTGCATTTTTGAGGGCCTAAACATGCGCGAAAACTCACGAAACTTTGCACACGCGTCAGAACTGGCGAAAATTTACATCTGATATAGGTTTCAGAATTGGACGGGGCAAAATGGCTCGATAGCGCCACCTATAAAAGTTCAACGGAGTGCGCCTCCCGCAACGTTCAACGTACGTGCACGAAATTCGGTACATACGTGTAATGACCTAATACCTACAAAAAAGTCTCTTGGAGCATAGCCCTAAACACAACAGGAAGTCAGCCATTTTGAACTTCCTCTCAGATTTTTGTGCAGTTTTTGCCATTTTCAGGCCTCGTACTTTAACGAACTCCTCCTACAGTTTTAATCTGATCATCTTCAAATTTGGTGAGTGTAATCTTAAGGCCTTTGCGACGTTAAATTGCGAAGATCTTGAGTTTTCGTCGAAGGGCGGGTCCTCGGCGGCCTGACAAATTTCGATGTTTCGCCATGAAACAGGAAGTTGCTGTAACTCAGGCATGGAATGTCCAATCTGCCCCAAACTTCACACGTTTGATAAGAGTTCTGTCCTGAACACATGGCCATGCTCATATTCAGTTATAGTCATAGCGCCACCTGCTGGCAACAGGAAGTGACATGTTTAACACTGTTATGGACTCCTAATAACATATAAAAAAGTGCCAGCAAGTGCTAAACATGCTAACAACATACTAGAAGCATGCTAAAACATGCTAGCAAACTCTTAGCTAAGTGCTAAAGCATGCTATTATTGCAATTAAATAGGAATTTGCTGTAACTCAGGCATGGAATGTCCAATCTGCCCCAAACTTCACACTTTTGATAAGCGTTCTGTCCTGAACACATCTACATGAGAATATTCAGTTATAGTAATAGCGCCACCTACTGGCAACAGGAAGTGTCATGTTTAACACGTTGATGCCATTCTAGCAACATGTTAAAAATGCCATTGAGGTCTAAACATGCTAGAAACATGTTAAAACATGCTAGCTAATGTTAAAACATGCTAGCAATACTTAGCTAAGTGGTAAAGCATGCTAATTCAATGAAACAGGATGTTGTTGTTACGCAAGAAGGCAATGTCCAATATGCGCCAAACTTCACACTTTTAATAAACGTTCTGTCCTGAACACATGACCATGCTCATATTCAGTTACAGTCATAGTGCCACCTGCTGGCAACAGGAAGTGACATGTTAAACACTGTTGTGGACATATAAAAACATATAAAAAAGTGCCAGCAAGTGCTAAACATGCTAACAACATAGTAGAAACATGCTAAAACATGCTAGCAAACTCTTAGCTAAGTGCTAAAGCATGCTATTGCTGCAATTAAATAGGAATTTGCTGTAACACAGGCATGGAATGTCCAATCTGCCCCAAACTTCACACGTTTGATAAGAGTCATGGCCTGAACACATCTACATGAGAATATTCAGTTATAGTAATAGCGCCACCTGCTGTCAACAGGAAGTGACATGTTTAACACTGTTGTGGTCTCCTAATAACATATATAAAAGAGCCAGCAAGTGCTAAACAGGTTAGCAACATACTAGAAACATGCTAGCAAACACTTAGCTAAGTGATAAAGCATGCTATTACTGCAATTAAATAGGAATTTGCTGTAACTCAGGCACGGAACGTCCAATCTGCCCCAAACTTCACATGTTTGATAAGAATCATGGCCTGAACGCATGCCTATGCTCAAATTCAGTTATAGTAATAGCGCCACCTACTGGCAACAGGAAGTGACATGTTTAACACGTTGATGCCGTTCTAGCAACATGTTAAAAATGCCATTGAGTTCTAAACATGCTAGAAACATATTAAAACATGCTAGCAATACTTAGCTAAGTGCTAAAGCATGCTAATTCAATGAAACAGGACTTTGTTGTTACTCAAGAAGGCAATGTACAATCTACCCCAAACGTCACACGTTTGATAAGAGTTATCTCTTGAACACATGTCCATGCTCATATTTAGTTATAGTCATAGCGCCACCTGCTGGCAACAGGAAGTGACGTTTAACACTGTTCTTGACTCCTAATAACATATAAAAAAATGCCAGTAGGTGCTAAACATCCTACCAACATACTAGAGACATGCTAAAACATAATAGCAAACACTTAGCTAAGTGCTAAAGAATGATATTACTGCAATTAAATATGAATTTGCTGTAACTCAGGCATGGAATGTCCAATCTGCCCCAAACTTCACACTTTTGATAAGCGTTCTGTCCTGAACACATGACCATGCTTATATTCAGTTATAGTCATAGCGCCACCTGCTGGCAACAGGAAGTGACATGTTTAACACTGTTGTGGACTCCTAATAACATATAAAAAAGTGCCAGCAAGTGTTAAACATGCTAACAACATACTAGAAACATGCTAAAACATGCTAGCAAACTCTTAGCCAAGTGCTAAAGCATGCTATTATTGCAATTAAATAGGAATTTGCTGTAACTCAGGCATGGAATGTCCAATCTGCCCCAAATTTCACACTTTTGATAAGAGTCATGGCCTGAACACATCTACATGAGAATGTTCAGTTATAGTAATAGCGCCACCAACTGGCAACAGGAAGTGACATGTTTAACACGTTGATGCCGTTCTAGCAACATGTTAAAACATGCTAACAATGCTTAGCTAAGTTCTAAAGAATGCTAATTCAATGAAACATGACTTTGTTGTTACTCAAGAAGGCAATGTCCAATTTGCACCAAACTTCACATGTTTGATAAAGAGTTCTGTCCTGAACACACATCCATGCTCATATTCAGTTATAGTCATAACGCCACCTACTGGCAACAGAAACTGACATGGTTAACACCGTGCAGTACTAACCACATAATTATTGTGTACTAAGCATGCTAGAAACAGACTGAACATGCTAGCAACACTTAGCTGAGTCATGAAGCATGCTATTATCACCATTATACAAAACATTTTGTAACTGACTTTGACATACTCTTACTATATATACCTCCTTAAATGTACATTTCCCAACCATGCTCTGCCTTCCTAAAGCCACCGAGTGTTGATGGCACGGGTGCGAGGGCCCTTTCATCGCTGCTTGCAGCTTTAATTAGGGCCCGAGCACCGATGGTGTGAGGACCCTCTTGGAATTGCTCTGTTTATTAGGGCCCGAGCACCGATGGTGTGAGGACCCTCTTGGAATTGCTCTGTTTATTATTATTATTATTATTATTATTATTATTCTTCTTCTCCGCATTGAATTGCATTTTTGAGGGTCTAAACATGCGCGAAAACTCACGAAACTTTGCACACGCGTCAGAACTGGCGAAAATTTACATCTGATATAGGTTTCAGAATTGGACGGGGCAAAACGGCTCGATAGCGCCACCTATAAAAGTTCAACGGAGTGCGCCTCCCGCAACGTTCCACGTACGTGCACGAAATTCGGTACATACATGTAATGACCTAATACCTACAAAAAAGTCTCTTGGAGCATAGCCCTAAACCCAACAGGAAGTCAGCCATTTTGAACTTCCTCCCAGATTTTTGTGCAGTTTTTGACATTTTCAGGCCTCATACTTTAACGAACTCCTCCTACAGTTTTAATCTGATCATCTTCAAATTTGGTGAGTGTAATCTTAAGGCCTTTGCGACGTTAAATTGCGAAGATCTTGAGTTTTCGTCGAAGGGCGGGTCCTCGGCGGCCTGACAAATTTTGATGTTTCGCCATGAAACAGGAAGTTGCTGTAACTCAGGCATGGAATGTCCAATCTGCCCCAAACTTCATACGTTTGATAAGAGTTCTGTCCTGAACACATGACCATGCTCATATTCAGTTATAGTCATAGCGCCACCTGCTGGCAACAGGAAGTGACATGTTTAACACTGTTATGGACTCCTAATAACATATAAAAAAGTGCCAGCAAGTGCTAAACATGCTAACAACATACTAGAAGCATGCTAAAACATGCTAGCAAACTCTTAGCTAAGTGCTAAAGCATGCTATTATTGCAATTAAATAGGAATTTGCTGTAACTCAGGCATAGAATGTCCAATCTGCCCCAAACTTCACACTTTTGATAAGCGTTCTGTCCTGAACATATCTACATGAGAATATTCAGTTATAGTAATAGCGCCACCTACTGGTAACAGGAAGTGTCATGTTTAACACGTTGATGCCATTCTAGCAACATGTTAAAAATGCCATTGACTTCTAAACATGCTAGAAACATGTTAAAACATACTAGCAATACTTAGCTAAGTGCTAAAGCATGCTAATTCAATGAAACAGGATGTTGTTGTTACTCAAGAAGGCAATGTCCAATCTGCGCCAAACTTCACACTTTTAATAAACGTTCTGTCCTGAACACATGACCATGCTCATATTCAGTTATAGTCATAGCGCCACCTGCTGGCAACAGGAAGTGACATGTTTAACACTGTTATGGACTCCTAATAACATATAAAAAAGTGCCAGCAAGTGCTAAACATGCTAACAACATACTAGAAGCATGCTAAAACATGCTAGCAAACTCTTAGCTAAGTGCTAAAGCATGCTATTATTGCAATTAAATAGGAATTTGCTGTAACTCAGGCATGGAATGTCCAATCTGCCCCAAACTTCACACTTTTGATAAGCGTTCTGTCCTGAACATATCTACATGAGAATATTCAGTTATAGTAATAGCGCCACCTACTGGTAACAGGAAGTGTCATGTTTAACACGTTGATGCCATTCTAGCAACATGTTAAAAATGCCATTGACTTCTAAACATGCTAGAAACATGTTAAAACATACTAGCAATACTTAGCTAAGTGCTAAAGCATGCTAATTCAATGAAACAGGACTTTGTTGTTACTCAAGAAGGCAATGTACAATCTACCCCAAACGTCACACGTTTGATAAGAGTTATCTCTTGAACACATGTCCATGCTCATATTTAGTTATAGTCATAGCGCCACCTGCTGGCAACAGGAAGTGACGTTTAACACTGTTCTTGACTCCTAATAACATATAAAAAAATGCCAGTAGGTGCTAAACATCCTACCAACATACTATAGACATGCTAAAACATACTAGCAAACACTTAGCTAAGTGCTAAAGAATGATATTACTGCAATTAAATATGAATTTGCTGTAACTCAGGCATGGAATGTCCAATCTGCCCCAAACTTCACACTTTTGATAAGCGTTCTGTCCGGAACACATGACCATGCTTATATTCAGTTACAGTCATAGCGCCACCTGCTGGCAACAGGAAGTGACATGTTTAACACTGTTATGGACTCCTAATAACATATAAAAAAGTGCCAGCAAGTGTTAAACATGCTAACAACATACTAGAAACATGCTAAAACATGCTAGCAAACTCTTAGCCAAGTGCTAAAGCATGCTATTATTGCAATTAAATAGGAATTTGCTGTAACTCAGGCATGGAATGTCCAATCTGCCCCAAACTTCACACTTTTGATAAGAGTCATGGCCTGAACACATCTACATGAGAATGTTCAATTATAGTAATAGCGCCACCAACTGGCAACAGGAAGTGACATGTTTAACACGTTGATGCCGTTCTAGCAACATGTTAAAAATGCCATTGAGTTCTAAACATGCTAGAAACATGTTAAAACATGCTAACAATGCTTAGCTAAGTGCTAAAGCATGCTAATTCAATGAAACATGACTTTGTTGTTACTCAAGAAGGCAATGTCCAATTTGCACCAAACTTTACACGTTTGATAAGAGTTCTGTCCTGAACACACATCCAAGCTCATATTCAGTTATAGTCATAACGCCACCTACTGGCAACAGAAACTGACATGGTTAACACAGTAATGCAGTACTAACCACATAATTATTGTGTACTAAGCATGCTAGAAACACACTAAACATGCTAGCAACACTTAGCTGAGTCATGAAGCATGCTATTATCACCATTATACAAAACATTTTGTAACTGACTTTGACATACTCTTACTATATATACCTCCTTAAATGTACATTTCCCAACCATGCTCTGTCTTCCTAAAGCCACCGAGTGTTGATGGCACGGGTGCGAGGGCCCTTTCATCGCTGCTTGCAGCTTTAATTATTATTATTAGGGCCCGAGCACCGATGGTGTGAGGACCCTCTTGGAATTGCTCTGTTTATTATTATTATTATTATTATTATTATTATTCTTCTTCTCCGCATTGAATTGCATTTTTGAGGGCCTAAACATGCGCGAAAACTCACGAAACTTTGCACACGCGTCAGAACTGGCGAAAATTTACATCTGATATAGGTTTCAGAATTGGACGGGGCAAAACGGCTCGATAGCGCCACCTATAAAAGTTCAACGGAGTGCGCCTCCCGCAACGTTTCACGTACGTGCACGAAATTCGGTACATACATGTAATGACCTAATACCTACAAAAAAGTCTCTTGGAGCATAGCCCTAAACACAACAGGAAGTCAGCCATTTTCAACTTCCTCTCATATTTTTGTGCAGTTTTTGCCATTTTCAGGCCTCGTACTTTAACGAACTCCTCCTACAGTTTTAATCTGATCATCTTCAAATTTGGTGAGTGTAATCTTAAGGCCTTTGCGACGTTAAATTGCGAAGATCTTGAGTTTTCGTCGAAGGGCGGGTCCTCGGCGGCCTGACAAATTTCGATGTTTCGCCATGAAACAGGAAGTTGCTGTAACTCAGGCATGGAATGTCCAATCTGCCCCAAACTTCACACGTTTGATAAGAGTTCTGTCCTGAACACATGACCATGCTCATATTCAGTTATAGTCATAGCGCCACCTGCTGGCAACAGGAAGCGACATGTTTAACACTGTTATGGACTCCTAATAACATATAAAAAAGTGCCAGCAAGTGCTAAACATGCTAACAACATACTAGAAGCATGCTAAAACATGCTAGCAAACTCTTAGCTAAGTGCTAAAGCATGCTATTATTGCAATTAAATAGGAATTTGCTGTAACTCAGGCATGGAATGTCCAATCTGCCCCAAACTTCACACTTTTGATAAGCGTTCTGTCCTGAACACATCTACATGAGAATATTCAGTTATAGTAATAGCGCCACCTACTTATAACAGGAAGTGTCATGTTTAACACGTTGATGCCATTCTAGCAACATGTTAAAAATGCCATTGACTTCTAAACATGCTAGAAACATGTTAAAACATGCTAGCAATACTTAGCTAAGTGCTAAAGCATGCTAATTCAATGAAACAGGATGTTGTTGTTACTCAAGAAGGCAATGTCCAATCTGCGCCAAACTTCACACTTTTAATAAACGTTCTGTCCTGAACACATGACCATGCTCATATTCAGTTACAGTCATAGTGCCACCTGCTGGCAACAGGAAGTGACATGTTAAACACTGTTGTGGACATATAAAAACATATAAAAAAGTGCCAGCAAGTGCTAAACATGCTAACAACATACTAGAAACATGCTAAAACATGCTAGCAAACACTTAGCTAAGTGCTAAAGCATGCTATTGCTGCAATTAAATAGGAATTTGCTGTAACACAGGCATGGAATGTCCAATCTGCCCCAAACTTCACACGTTTGATAAGAGTCATGGCCTGAACACATCTACATGAGAATATTCAGTTATAGTAATAGCGCCACCTGCTGTCAACAGGAAGTGACATGTTTAACACTGTTGTGGTCTCCTAATAACATATAAAAAAGAGCCAGCAAGTGCTAAACAGGTTAGCAACATACTAGAAACATGCTAGCAAACACTTAGCTAAAGCATGCTATTACTGCAATTAAATAGGAATTTGCTGTAACTCAGGCATGGAATGTCCAATCTGCCCCAAACTTCACACGTTTGATAAGAATCATGGCCTGAACACGTCTATGCTCAAATTCAGTTATAGTAATAGCGCCACCTACTGGCAACAGGAAGTGACATGTTTAACACGTTGATGCCGTTCTAGCAACATGTTAAAAATGCCATTGAGTTCTAAACATGCTAGAAACATATTAAAACATGCTAGCAATACTTAGCTAAGTGCTAAAGCATGCTAATTCAATGAAACAGGACTTTGTTGTTGCTCAAGAAGGCAATGTACAATCTACCCCAAACTTCACACGTTTGATAAGAGTTATCTCTTGAACACATGCCCATGCTCATATTTAGTTATAGTCATAGCGCCACCTGCTGGCAACAGGAAGTGACGTTTAACACTGTTCTTGACTCCTAATAACATATAAAAAAATGCCAGTAGGTGCTAAACATCCTACCAACATACTAGAGACATGCTAAAACATACTAGCATACACTTAGCTAAGTGCTAAAGAATGATATTACTGCCAATTAAATATGAATTTGCTGTAACTCAGGCATGGAATGTCCAATCTGCCCCAAACTTCACACTTTTGATAAGCGTTCTGTCCTGAACACATGACCATGCTTATATTCAGTTACAGTCATAGCGCCACCTGCTGGCAACAGGAAGTGACATGTTTAACACTGTTATGGACTCCTAATAACATATAAAAAAGTGCCAGCAAGTGTTAAACATGCTAACAACATACTAGAAACATGCTAAAACATGCTAGCAAACTCTTAGCTAAGTGCTAAAGCATGCTATTATTGCAATTAAATAGGAATTTGTTGTAACTCAGGCATGGAATGTCCAATCTGCCCCAAACTTCACACTTTTGATAAGAGTCATGGCCTGAACACATCTACATGAGAATGTTCAGTTATAGTAATAGCGCCACCTACTGGCAACAGGAAGTGACATGTTTAACACGTTGATGCCGTTCTAGCAACATGTTAAAAATGCCATTGAGTTCTAAACATGCTAGAAACATGTTAAAACATGCTAACAATGCTTAGCTAAGTGCTAAAGAATGCTAATTCAATGAAACATGACTTTGTTGTTACTCAAGAAGGCAATGTCCAATTTGCACCAAACTTCACACGTTTGATAAGAGTTCTGTCCTGAACACACATCCATGCTCATATTCAGTTATAGTCATAACGCCACCTACTGGCAACAGAAACTGACATGGTTAACACAGTAATGCAGTACTAACCACATAATTATTGTGTACTAAGCATGCTAGGAACAGACTAAACATGCTAGCAACACTTAGCTGAGTCATGAAGCATGCTATTATCACCATTATACAAAACATTTTGTAAGTGACTTTGACATACTCTTACTATACTGCCCTACAAAGCAAAAAGGCAGTAACTACGCAGAGTGCAGAACTGAGAAAAATGACTTTAAAGTTATCCTGTCATCCAGCCTAAGTAGTTGTAGGTAGATTATTGGACATGTGGCTGTTTTGTTACTTTATGTTAGCTTATTCTTTGTACATATCAATCCTCACATTTAATTTGATATTTTACCCCTATTTTGCAGTTACTGTATTCTTGCTTTGTATTACTTACTAAAAACGTGGCACCATACCAAGGAAAAAAGCAGTAACTACAGATTCTCCAAAAACTATTTTGCCACAACTTGGGCTCTGGGTGTGTTAGATACACTGTATTTGAATTAATTGGAACCATTTGTTTTCCTGAACATGGATATACCAATCCCAAACTAATTTGACCATTTTAGGTCAATATTTTCCACCCGGAAGCTGTTCTGGTGCTGAAACGGCTGCTTAAAGTCGCACATTGCTAAGCTGTATCAAGGTCCAAATGGGGACCATTTATTTTAAAAAGGACCACATTATTATGTGTGAGTATTAGATTAATGTGTGTCTGGGGGTGTTTCTGTATCTGTAATGTAGTATCTGCTATACCTACAAATCACATTAATGTTAAAGCACTGCAAAACAACTTTTCTTTGGAGCAAAACAAAATCATTTTGCCTACGTGTTTCTAATTTGTGTGAAGTTAGAAGGGTGAAATCGCAAATGTTAAAACCGTCCCGTGAGTAGGCCTATGTCTCGATACCAAAATTCCAGTAGTCGGTACCGATACCATTCAAATTTTACGGTTCTCGGTACCACAGCAAAATCTGTTGAAATTTTTCTATTTTATTTAACTGTTTGGGAAAAAAAAATATTTATGACGGTGATCATAAGTAAATAATACATAAGCATTGAAGGCTACATGCTGTTTAAACGTAAATATTGCTTATAAAAAAATCAAGTGAAAATTAAGCAACCCTCTATGCACACATTATTTTTAGTAGTAGTAATAGTATTTTTAATACATGGAGACGTGGCTAAATCTACTGTACAGTAGCCTAATATAATTATTTCTGTCAATTTCTTCAAGTTAAACCGAACTTTTATTTTGACGGGTTGCCGTGAAGACCTTTGAGTTTCTGTGTGTGTATGATATGACGATAGTTTTTCTCAAATTAAACGGTAAAATGCTCATGAAGTGACTCTCAGAGCGGCTCTGGATATGAATTTTATCATGCCATCATATCGTGAGGCAGCAGAGACTGAAAACAGCGCGAGCGTCACTCATGCTTGTGTGTGTGTGTGTGTGTGTGTGTGTGAGAGAGAGAGAGAGAGAGAGAGAGAGAGAGAGAGGTACCGTAAATACCGCGCATCTGCGCCATTCATTCACAGAGACAAGCAGAACATGCAGGGTTAATGTTTAAATTGTCTTTTTGCGGTTTAATATATTATACACAGACACTATATCGTGGTATATGCCGGCTACGTCAATATGCACTTAGATAAACATAGATGCAACTGCAGCTCCTATTACAGAAATGCTGGTCACATTTAAAAAATTTCAGTACCGAAGTACCGGTACTTTTGACAACACTACCCGTGAAGATGCCGCGAAATCATCTGTGTGTGTTCACCATGGCAACAGTAACTTCACTGCGCAGCAACACGGTTATTTTTTTGTTAGGTAAAACATAACAAGAACACAGTAATGGATGTTACTGTACTCATGCTTTGTTTCACGAGGGCTTTTTGCAGTTACTGTACAAACGACTACCATTTTTCTCCAAAACGACACACATTTGAGATAAGATGTTTTGTCACATAACAAAGGATGCCTTGAATGTCATGAAAATGATAATAACTCATTTTTGACCAAAAATGCAGTTACTGCCTTTTTGCTTTGTAGGGCAGTATATATACCTCCTTAAATGTACATTTCCCAACCATGCTCTGTCTTCCTAAAGCCACCGAGTGTTGATGGCAGGGGTGCGAGGGCCCTTTCATCGCTGCTTGCAGCTTTAATTATTAGGGCCCGAGCACCGATGGTGTGAGGACCCTCTTGGAATTGCTCTGTTTATTATTATTATTAGGGCCCGAGCACCGATGGTGTGAGGACCCTCTTGGAATTGCTCTGTTTATTATTATTATTATTATTATTATTATTATTCTTCTTCTCCGCATTGAATTGCATTTTTGAGGGCCTAAACATGCTCGAAAACTCACGAAACTTTGCACACGCGTCAGAACTGGCGAAAATTTACATCTGATATAGGTTTCAGAATTGGACGGGGCAAAATGGCTCGATAGCGCCACCTATAAAAGTTCAACGGAGTGCGCCTCCCGCATCGTTCCACGTACGTGCACGAAATTCGGTACATATATGTAATTACCTAATACCTACAAAAAAGTCTCTTGGAGCGTAGCCCTAAACACAACAGGAAGTCAGCCATTTTGAACTTCCTCTCAGATTTTTGTGCAGTTTTTGCCATTTTCAGGCCTCGTACTTTAACGAACTCCTCCTACAGTTTTAATCTGATCATCTTCAAATTTGGTGAGTGTAAACTTCAGGCCTTTGCGACGTTAAATTGCGAAGATCTTGAGTTTTCGTCGAAGTGCGGGTCCTCGGCGGCCTGACAAATTTCGATGTTTCGCCATGAAACAGGAAGTTGCTGTAACTCAGGCATGGAATGTCCAATCTGCCCCAAACTTCACACTTTTGATAAGAGTTCTGTCCTGAACACATGACCATGCTCATATTCAGTTATAGTCATAGCGCCACCTGCTGGCAACAGGAAGTGACATGTTTAACACTGTTATGGACTCCTAATAACATATAAAAAGGTGCCAGCAAGTGCTAAACATGCTAACAACATACTAGAAGCATGCTAAAACATGCTAGCAAACTCTTAGCTAAGTGCTAAAGCATGCTATTATTGCAATTAAATAGGAATTTGCTGTAACTCAGGCATGGAATGTCCAATCTGCCCCAAACTTCACACTTTTGATAAGCGTTCTGTCCTGAACACATCTACATGAGAATATTCAGTTATAGTAATAGCGCCACCTACTGGTAACAGGAAGTGTCATGTTTAACACGTTGATGCCATTCTAGCAACATGTTAAAAATGCCATTGACTTCTAAACATGCTAGAAACATGTTAAAACATGTTAGCAATACTTAGCTAAGTGCTAAAGCATGCTAATTCAATGAAACAGGATGTTGTTGTTACTCAAGAAGGCAATGTCCAATCTGCACCAAACTTCACACGTTTGATAAGAATCATGGCCTGAACACATGTCTATGCTCAAATTTAGTTATAGTAATAGCGCCACCTACTGGCACCAGGAAGTGACATGTTTAACACGTTGATGCCGTTCTAGCAACATGTTAAAAATGCCATTGAGTTCTAAACATGCTAGAAACATGTTAAAACATGCTAGCAATACTTAGCTAAATGCTAAAGCATGCTAATTCAATGAAACAGGACTTTGTTGTTACTCAAAAAGGCAATGTACAATGTACCCCAAACTTCACACGTTTGATAAGAGTTATCTCTTGAACACATGTCCATGCTCATATTTAGTTATAGTCATAGCGCCACCTGCTGGCAACAGGAAGTGACGTTTAACACTGTTCTTGACTCCTAATAACATATAAAAAAATGCCAGTAGGTGCTAAACATCCTACCAACATACTAGAGTCATGCTGAAACATACTAGCAAACACTTAGCTAAGTGCTAAAGAATGATATTACTGCAATTAAATATGAATTTGCTGTAACTCAGGCATGGAATGTCCAATCTGCCCCAAACTTCACACTTTTGATAAGCGTTCTGTCCTGAACACATGACCATGCTTATATTCAGTTACAGTCATAGCGCCACCTGCTGGCAACAGGAAGTGACATGTTTAACACTGTTATGGACTCCTAATAACATATAAAAAAGTGCCAGCAAGTGTTAAACATGCTAACAACATACTAGAAACATGCTAAAACATGCTAGCAAACACTTAGCTAAGTGTTAAAGAATGATATTACTGTAATTAAATATGAATTTGCTGTAACTCAGGCAAGGAATGTCCAATCTGCCCCAAACTTCACACTTTTGATAAGCGTTCTGTCCTGAACACATGATCATGCTTACAGTCATAGCGCCACCTGCTGGCAGCAGGAAGTGACATGTTTAACACTGTTATGGACTCCTAATAACATATAAAAAAGTGCCAGCGAGTGCTAAACATGCTAACAACATACTAGAAACATGCTAAAACATGCTAGCAAACTCTTAGCTAAGTGCTAAAGCATGCTATTATTGCAATTAAATAGGAATTTGCTGTAATTCAGGCATGGAATGTCCAATCTGCCCCAAACTTCACACATTTGATAAGAATCATGGCCTGAACACATGTCTATGCTCAAATTCAGTTATAGTAATAGCGCCACCTACTGGCAACAGGAAGTGACATGTTTAACACTTTTATGCCGTTCTAGCAACATGTTAAAAATGCCATTGAGTTCTAAACATGCTAGAAACATGTTAAAACATGCTAACAATGCTTAGCTAAGTGCTAAAGAATGTTAATTCAATGAAACATGACTTTGTTGTTACTCAAGAAGGCAATGTCCAATTTGCACCAAACTTCACACGTTTGATAAGAGTTCTGTCCTGAACACACATCCATGCTCATATTCAGTTATAGCCATAACGCCACCTACTGGCAACAGAAACTGACATGGTTAACACAGTAATGCAGTACTAACCACATAATTATTGTGTACTAAGCATGCTAGAAACAGACTAAACATGCTAGCAACACTTAGCTGAGTCATGAAGCATGCTATTATCACCATTATACAAAACATTTTGTAACTGACTTTGACATACTCTTACTATATATACCTCCTTAAATGTACATTTCCCAACCATGCTCTGTCTTCCTAAAGCCACCGAGTGTTGATGGCACGGGTGCGAGGGCCCTTTCATCGCTGCTTGCAGCTTTAATTATTATTATTATTATTATTATTCTTCTCCGCATTGAATTGCATTTTTGAGGGCCTAAACATGCGCGAAAACTCACGAAACTTTGCACACGCGTCAGAACTGGCGAAAATTTACATCTGATATAGGTTTCAGAATTGGACGGGGCAAAACGGCTCGATAGCGCCACCTATAAAAGTTCAACGGAGTGCGCCTCCCGCAACGTTCCACGTACGTGCACGAAATTCGGTACATACATGTAATGACCTAATACCTACAAAAAAGTCTCTTGGAGCATAGCCCTAAACACAACAGGAAGTCAGCCATTTTCAACTTCCTCTCAGATTTTTGTGCAGTTTTTGCCATTTTCAGGCCTCGTACTTTAACGAACTCCTCCTACAGTTTTAATCTGATCATCTTCAAATTTGGTGAGTGTAATCTTAAGGCCTTTGCGACGTTAAATTGCGAAGATCTTGAGTTTTCGTCGAAGGGCGGGTCCTCGGCGGCCTGACAAATTTCGATGTTTCGCCATGAAACAGGAAGTTGCTGTAACTCAGGCATGGAATGTCCAATCTGCCCCAAACTTCACACGTTTGATAAGAGTTCTGTCCTGAACACATGACCATGCTCATATTCAGTTATAGTCATAGCGCCACCTGCTGGCAACAGGAAGCGACATGTTTAACACTGTTATGGACTCCTAATAACATATAAAAAAGTGCCAGCAAGTGCTAAACATGCTAACAACATACTAGAAGCATGCTAAAACATGCTAGCAAACTCTTAGCTAAGTGCTAAAGCATGCTATTATTGCAATTAAATAGGAATTTGCTGTAACTCAGGCATGGAATGTCCAATCTGCCCCAAACTTCACACTTTTGATAAGCGTTCTGTCCTGAACACATCTACATGAGAATATTCAGTTATAGTAATAGCGCCACCTACTTATAACAGGAAGTGTCATGTTTAACACGTTGATGCCATTCTAGCAACATGTTAAAAATGCCATTGACTTCTAAACATGCTAGAAACATGTTAAAACATGCTAGCAATACTTAGCTAAGTGCTAAAGCATGCTAATTCAATGAAACAGGATGTTGTTGTTACTCAAGAAGGCAATGTCCAATCTGCGCCAAACTTCACACTTTTAATAAACGTTCTGTCCTGAACACATGACCATGCTCATATTCAGTTACAGTCATAGTGCCACCTGCTGGCAACAGGAAGTGACATGTTAAACACTGTTGTGGACATATAAAAACATATAAAAAAGTGCCAGCAAGTGCTAAACATGCTAACAACATACTAGAAACATGCTAAAACATGCTAGCAAACACTTAGCTAAGTGCTAAAGCATGCTATTGCTGCAATTAAATAGGAATTTGCTGTAACACAGGCATGGAATGTCCAATCTGCCCCAAACTTCACACGTTTGATAAGAGTCATGGCCTGAACACATCTACATGAGAATATTCAGTTATAGTAATAGCGCCACCTGCTGTCAACAGGAAGTGACATGTTTAACACTGTTGTGGTCTCCTAATAACATATAAAAAAGAGCCAGCAAGTGCTAAACAGGTTAGCAACATACTAGAAACATGCTAGCAAACACTTAGCTAAGTGCTAAAGCATGCTATTACTGCAATTAAATAGGAATTTGCTGTAACTCAGGCATGGAATGTCCAATCTGCCCCAAACTTCACACGTTTGATAAGAATCATGGCCTGAACACGTCTATGCTCAAATTCAGTTATAGTAATAGCGCCACCTACTGGCAACAGGAAGTGACATGTTTAACACGTTGATGCCGTTCTAGCAACATGTTAAAAATGCCATTGAGTTCTAAACATGCTAGAAACATATTAAAACATGCTAGCAATACTTAGCTAAGTGCTAAAGCATGCTAATTCAATGAAACAGGACTTTGTTGTTGCTCAAGAAGGCAATGTACAATCTACCCCAAACTTCACACGTTTGATAAGAGTTATCTCTTGAACACATGCCCATGCTCATATTTAGTTATAGTCATAGCGCCACCTGCTGGCAACAGGAAGTGACGTTTAACACTGTTCTTGACTCCTAATAACATATAAAAAAATGCCAGTAGGTGCTAAACATCCTACCAACATACTAGAGACATGCTAAAACATACTAGCATACACTTAGCTAAGTGCTAAAGAATATATTACTGCCAATTAAATATGAATTTGCTGTAACTCAGGCATGGAATGTCCAATCTGCCCCAAACTTCACACTTTTGATAAGCGTTCTGTCCTGAACACATGACCATGCTTATATTCAGTTACAGTCATAGCGCCACCTGCTGGCAACAGGAAGTGACATGTTTAACACTGTTATGGACTCCTAATAACATATAAAAAAGTGCCAGCAAGTGTTAAACATGCTAACAACATACTAGAAACATGCTAAAACATGCTAGCAAACTCTTAGCTAAGTGCTAAAGCATGCTATTATTGCAATTAAATAGGAATTTGTTGTAACTCAGGCATGGAATGTCCAATCTGCCCCAAACTTCACACTTTTGATAAGAGTCATGGCCTGAACACATCTACATGAGAATGTTCAGTTATAGTAATAGCGCCACCTACTGGCAACAGGAAGTGACATGTTTAACACGTTGATGCCGTTCTAGCAACATGTTAAAAATGCCATTGAGTTCTAAACATGCTAGAAACATGTTAAAACATGCTAACAATGCTTAGCTAAGTGCTAAAGAATGCTAATTCAATGAAACATGACTTTGTTGTTACTCAAGAAGGCAATGTCCAATTTGCACCAAACTTCACACGTTTGATAAGAGTTCTGTCCTGAACACACATCCATGCTCATATTCAGTTATAGTCATAACGCCACCTACTGGCAACAGAAACTGACATGGTTAACACAGTAATGCAGTACTAACCACATAATTATTGTGTACTAAGCATGCTAGGAACAGACTAAACATGCTAGCAACACTTAGCTGAGTCATGAAGCATGCTATTATCACCATTATACAAAACATTTTGTAAGTGACTTTGACATACTCTTACTATATATACCTCCTTAAATGTACATTTCCCAACCATGCTCTGTCTTCCTAAAGCCACCGAGTGTTGATGGCAGGGGTGCGAGGGCCCTTTCATCGCTGCTTGCAGCTTTAATTATTATTATTATTCTTCTCCGAATTTAATCGCATTTTTGAGGGCCTAAACATGCTCGAAAACTCACGAAACTTTGCACACGCATCAGAACTGGCGAAAATTTACATCTGATATAGGTTTCAGAATTGGGCGGGGCAAAATGGCTCGATAGCGCCACCTATAAAAGTTCAACGGAGTGCGCCTCCCGCTATGTTCCACGTACGTGTACGAAATTCGGTACATACATGTAAGGACCTAATACCTACAAAAAAGTCTCTTGGAGCGTAGCCCTAAACACAACAGGAAGTCAGCCATTTTCAACTTCCTCTCAGATTTTTATGCAGTTTTTGCCATTTTCATGCCTCGTACTTTAACGAACTCTTCCTACAGTTTTAATCTGATCATCTTCAAATTTGGTGAGTGTAATCTTAAGGCCTTTGCGACGTTAAATTGCGAAGATCTTGAGTTTTCGTCGAAGGGCGGGTCCTCGGCGGCCTGACAAATTTTGATGTTTCGCCATGAAACAGGAAGTTGCTGTAACTCAGGCATGAAATGTCCAATCTGCCCCAAACTTCACACTTTTGATAAGCGTTCTGTCCTGAACACATGACCATGCTCATATTCAGTTACAGTCATAGCGCCACCTGCTGGCAACAGGAAGTGACATGTTTAACACTGTTGTGAACTCCTGATAACATACAAAAAAGTGCCAGCAAGTGCTAAACATGCTAACAACATACTAGACACATGCTAAAACATGCTAGCAAACACTTAGCTAAGTGCTAAAGCATGCTATTACTGCAATTAAATAGGAATTTGCTGTAACTCAGGCACGGAATGTCCAATCTGCCCCAAACTTCACACGTTTGATAAGAGTCATGGCCTGAACACATCTACATGAGAATATTCAGTTATAGTAATAGCGCCACCTACTGGTAACAGGAAGTGTCATGTTTAACACGTTGATGCCGTTCTAGCAACATGTTAAAAATGCCATTGACTTCTAAACATGCTAGAAACATGTTAAAACATGCTAGCAAAACTTAGCTGAGTGCTAAAGCATGCTAATTCAATGAAACAGGATGTTGTTGTTACTCAAGAAGGCAATGTCCAATCTGCCCCAAACTTCACACTTTTGATAAGCGTTCTGTCCTGAACACATGACCATGCTCATATTCAGTTACAGTCATAGCGCCACCTGCTGGCAACAGGAAGTGACATGTTAAACACTGTTGTGGACTCCTAAAAACATATAAAAAAGTGCCAGCATGTGCTAAACATGCTAACAACATACTAGAAACATGCTAAACCATGCTATCAATCACTTAGATAAGTGCTAAATCATGATATTACTGCAATTAAATGGGAATTTGTTGTAACACAGGCATGGGATGTTCAATCTACCCCAAACTTAATATGTAACATTGAAGAAACATGCTAGCAACACTTAGCTAAGTTCTAAAGCATGCTATAAAAGCTCAAGGAAGTTGTTGTAACTTAAGCATAAAATGTCCAATCTACCCCAAACTTCACACGTTTGATAAGAGTTATCTTTTGAACACATGTCCATGCTCATATTCAGTTATAGTCATAGCGCCGCCTGCTGGCAAAAGGAAGTGACGTTTAACACTGTTCTGGACTCCTAATAACATATAAAAAAATGCCAGTAGGTGCTAAATATCCTACCAACATACTAGAGACATGCTAAAACATACTAGCAAACACTTAGCTAAGTGCTAAAGCATGATATTACTGCAATTAAATATGAATTTGCTGTAACTCAGGAATGCAATGTCCAATCTACCCCAAAATTAATATGTAAAATGCTAGAAACATCATAAAACATGCTAGAAATGCTAAAGGAAGTTGTTGTAACTCAAGCATACAATGTCCAATCTGCCCCAAACTTCACATGTTTGATAAAAGTCCTGCACTGAACACATCTACATAGCAATATTCAGATACAGACATAGCCCCAACTACTGGCAACAGAAACTGGCATGGTTAACATAGTAATGCAGTACTAACAACATAATTATTGTGTACTAAGCATGCTAGAAACATACTAAACATGCTAGCAACACTTAGCTGAGTCATGAAGCATGCTATTATCACCATTATACAAAACATTTTGTAACTGACTTTGACATACTCTTACTATATATACCTCCTTAAATGTACATTGCCCAACCATGTTCTGTCTTCCTAAAGCCACCGAGTGTTGATGGCACGGGTGCGAGGGCCCTTTCATCGCTGCTTGCAGCTTTAATTATTATTATTATTCTTCTTCTCCGCATTGAATTGCATTTTTGAGGGCCTAAACATGCGCGAAAACTCACGAAACTTTGCACATGCGTCAGAACTGGCGAAAATTTACATCTGATATAGGTTTCAGAATTGGACGGGGCAAAACGGCTCGATAGCGCCACCTATAAAAGTTCAACGGAGTGCGCCTCCCGCAACGTTCCACGTACGTGCACGAAATTCGGTACATACGTGTAATGACCTAATACCTACAAAAAAGTCTCTTGGAGCATAGCCCTAAACCCAACAGGAAGTCAGCCATTTTGAACTTCCTCTCAGATTTTTGTGCAGTTTTTGCCATTTTCAGGCCTCGTACTTTAACGAACTCCTCCTACAGTTTTAATCTGATCATCTTCAAATTTGGTGAGTGTAATCTTAAGGCCTTTGCGACGTTAAATTGCGAAGATCTTGAGTTTTCGTCAAAGGGCGGGTCCTCGGCGGCCTGACAAATTTCGATGTTTCGCCATGAAACAGGAAGTTGCTGTAACTCAGGCATGGAATGTCCAATCTGCCCCAAACTTCACACTTTTGATAAGCATTCTGTCCTGAACACATGACCATGCTCATATTCAGTTACAGTCATAGCGCCACCTGCTGGCAACAGGAAGTGACATGTTTAACACTGTTATGGACTCCTAATAACATATAAAAAAGTGCCAGCAAGTGCTAAACATGCTAACAACATACTAGAAGCATGCTAAAACATGCTAGCAAACTCTTAGCTAAGTGCTAAAGCATGCTATTATTGCAATTAAATAGGAATTTGCTGTAACCCAGGCATGGAATGTCCAATCTGCCCCAAACTTCACACGTTTGATAAGAATCATGGCCTGAACACATGTCTATGCTCAAATTCAGTTATAGTAATAGCGCCACCTACTGGTAACAGGAAGTGTCATGTTTAACACGTTGATGCCATTCTAGCAACATGTTAAAAATGCCATTGAGTTCTAAACATGTTAGAAACATATTAAAACATGCTAGCAATACTTAGCTAAGTGCTAAAGCATGCTAATTCAATGAAACAGGACTTTGTTGTTACTCAAGAAGGCAATGTACAATCTACCCCAAACTTCACACGTTTGATAAGAGTTATCTCTTGAACACATGTCCATGCTCATATTTAGTTATAGTCATAGCGCCACCTGCTGGCAACAGGAAGGGATGTTTAACACTGTTCTTGACTCCTAATAACATATAAAAAAATGCCAGTAGGTGCTAAACATCCTACCAACATACTAGAGACATGCTAAAACATACTAGCAAACACTTAGCTAAGTGCTAAAGAATGATATTACTGCAATTAAATATGAATTTGCTGTAACTCAGGCATGGAATGTCCAATCTTCCCCAAACTTCACACTTTTGATAAGCGTTCTGTCCTGAACACATGACCATGCTTATATTCAGTTACAGACATAGCGCCACCTGCTGGCAACAGGAAGTGACATGTTTAACACTGTTATGGACTCCTAATAACATATAAAAAAGTGCCAGCAAGTTTTAAACATGCTAACAACATATTATAAACATGCTAAAACATGCTAGCAAACTCTTAGCTAAGTGCTAAAGCATGCTATTATTGCAATTAAATAGGAATTTGCTGTAACTCAGGCATGGAATGTCCAATCTGCCCCAAACTTCACACTTTTGATAAGAGTCATGGCCTGAATACATCTACATGAGAATGTTCATTTATAGTAATAGCGCCACCTACTGGCAACAGGAAGTGACATGTTTAACACGTTGATGCCGTTCTAGCAACATGTTAAAAATGCCATTGAGTTCTAAACATGCTAGAAACATGTTAAAACATGCTAACAATGCTTAGCTAAGTGCTAAAGAATGTTAATTCAATGAAACATGACTTTTTTGTTACTCAAGAAGGCAATTTCCAATTTGCACCAAACTTCACACGTTTGATAAGAGTTCTGTCCTGAACACACATCCATGCTCATATTCAGCAATAGTCATAACGCCACCTACTGGCAACAGAAACTGACATGGTTAACACAGTAATGAAGTACTAACCACATAATTATTGTGTACTAAGCATGCTAGAAACAGACTAAACATGCTAGCAACACTTAGCTGAGTCATGAAGCATGCTATTATCACCATTATACAAAACATTTTGTTACTAACTTTGACATACTCTTACTATATATACCTCCTTAAATGTACATTTCCCAACCATGCTCTGTCTTCCTAAAGCCACCGAGTGTTGATGGCACGGGTGCGAGGGCCCTTTCATCGCTGCTTGCAGCTTTAATTATTATTATTATTCTTCTCCGCATTTAATTGCATTTTTGAGGGCCTAAACATGCTCGAAAACTCACGAAACTTTGCACACGCGTCAGAACTGGCGAAAATTTACATCTGATATAGGTTTCAGAATTGGGCGGGGCAAAATGGCTCGATAGCGCCACCTATAAAAGTTCAACAGAGTGCGCCTCCCGCTGTGTTCCACGTACGTGTACGAAATTCGGTACATATGTGTAATGACCTAATACCTACAAAAAAGTCTCTTGGAGCATAGCTCTAAACACAACAGGAAGTCAGCCATTTTCAACTTCCTCTCTGATTTTTGTGCACTTTTTGCCATTTTCAGGCCTCGTACTTTAACGAACTCCTCCTACAGTTTTAATCTGATCATCTTCAAATTTGGTGAGTGTAATCTTAAGGCCTTTGCGACGTTAAATTGCGAAGATCTTGAGTTTTCGTCGAAGGGCGGGCCCTCGGCGGCCTGACAAATTTTGATGTTTCGCCATGAAACAGGAAGTTGCTGTAACTCAGGCATGGAATGTCCAATCTGCCCCAAACTTCACACTTTTGATAAGCGTTCTGTCCTGAACACATGACCATGCTCATATTCAGTTACAGTCATAGCGCCACCTGCTGGCAACAGGAAGTGACATGTTTAACACTCTTGTGGACTCCTGATAACATATAAAAAAGTGCCAGCAAGTGCTAAACATGCTAACAACATACTAGAAACATGCTAAAACATGCTAGCAAACACTTAGCTAAGTGCTAAAGCATGCTATTACTGCAATTAAATAGGAATTTGCTGTAACTCAGGCACGGAATGTCCAATCTGCCCCAAACTTCACACGTTTGATAAGAGTCATGGCCTGAACACATCTACATGAGAATATTCAGTTATAGTAATAGCGCCACCTACTGGTAACAGGAAGTGTCATGTTTAACACGTTGATGCCGTTCTAGCAACATGTTAAAAATGCCATTGACTTCTAAAAATGCTAGAAACATGTTAAAACATGCTAGCAATACTTAGCTAAGTGCTAAAGCATGCTAATTCAATGAAACAGGATGTTGTTGTTACTCAAGAAGGCAATGTCCAATCTGCGCCAAACTTCACACTTTTGATAAGCGTTCTGTCCTGAACACATGACCATGCTCATATTCAGTTACAGTCATAGCGCCACCTGCTGGCAACAGGAAGTGACATGTTAAACACTGTTGTGGACTCCTGATAACATATAAAAAAGTGCCAGCAAGTGCTAAACATGCTAACAACATACTAGAAACATGTTAGCAAACACTTAGCTAAGTGCTAAAGCATGCTATTGCTGCAAATAAATAGGAAGTTGCTGTAACTAAGGCATGGAATGTCCAATCTGCCCCAAACTTCACACTTTTGATAAGCGTTCTGTCCTGAACACATGACCATGCTCATATTCAGTTATAGTCATAGCGCCACCTGCTGGCAACAGGAAGTGACATGTTTAACACTCTTGTGGACTCCTGATAACATATAAAAAAGTGCCAGCAAGTGCTAAACATGCTAACAACATACTAGAAACATGCTAAAACATGCTAGCAAACACTTAGCTAAGTGCTAAAGCATGCTATTACTGCAATTAAATAGAAATTTGTTGTAACTCAGGCACAGAATGTCCAATCTGCCCCAGACTTCACACGTTTGATAAGAGTCATGGCCTGAACACATCTACATGAGAATATTCAGTTATAGTAATAGCGCCACCTACTGGTAACAGGAAGTGTCATGTTTAACACGTTGATGCCGTTCTAGCAACATGTTAAAAATGCCACTGACTTCTAAAAATGCTAGAAAATGTTAAAACATGCTAGCAATACTTAGCTAAGTGCTAAAGCATGCTAATTCAATGAAACAGGATGTTGTTGTTACTCAAGAAGGCAATGTCCAATCTGCGCCAAACTTCACACTTTTGATAAGCGTTCTGTCCTGAACACATGACCATGCTCATTCAGTTACAGTCATAGCACCGCCTGCTGGCAACAGGAAGTGACATGTTAAACACTGTTGTGGACTCCTGATAACATAAAAAAGTGCCAGCAAGTGCTAAACATGCTAACAACATACTAGAAACATATTAGCAAACACTTAGCTAAGTGCTAAAGCATGCTATTGCTGCAATTAAATATGAATTTGCTGTAACACAGGCATGGAATGTCCAATCTGCCCCAAACTTAATATGTAACATGCAATAAACATGCTAGCAACACATAGCTAAGTTCTAAACCATGCTAGAAATGCTAAAGGAAGTTGTTGTAACTTAGGCATACAATGTCCAATCTACCCCAAACTTCACACGTTTGATAATAGTTATCTCCTGAACACAAGTCCATGCTCATATTCAGATATAGTCATAGCGCCGCCTGCTGGCAACAGGAAGTGACGTTTAACACTATTCTGGACTCCTAATAACATATAAAAAAGTGTCACCAACTGCTAAACATGTTAGCAACATACTAGAAACATGCAATCAAATACTTAGCTAAGTGTTAAAGCATCCTATTACTGCAATTAAATATGAATTTGCTGTAACTCAGGCATTCAATGTCCAATCTACCCCAAAATTAATATGTAATATGCTAGAAACATCATAAAACATGCTAGAAATGCTAAAGGAAGTTGTTGTAACTCAAGCATACAATGTCCAATCTGCCCCAAACTCCACATGTTTGATAAAAGTCCTGCACTGAACACATCTACATAGCGATATTCAGATATAGACATAGCCCCACCTACTGGCAACAGAAACTGACATGGTTAACACAGTAATGCAGTACTAACCACATAACTATTGTGTACTAAGCATGCTAAAAACATACTAAACCTGCTAGCAACTACTATATATACCTCCTTAAATGCACATTGTCCAACCATGCTCTGTCTTCCTAAAGCCACCGGGTGGCGGCGGCACGGGTGCGAGGGCCCTTTCATCGCTGCTTGCAGCTTTAATTATTATTATTATTATTATTATTATTATTTTGTCAACCTTTCGGGCACTTTTGGGGCCCTTAACATGCTCGAAAACTCTTGAAATTTTGCACACACGTCAGAACCCGCGGCCATCAGGGCCGGACTGAAGCTGGTACCCGGGCGTGGCAGGGGGGCTCGACAGCGCCCCCTGGAACGGGATCCAAACACGTGTCCATAAATCAAACACGCTTGCATGTAATAATATGAAACTCGGTACACATATAGATCTCATCGGGCCGAACAACTTTCGTGCTCTAAGTTTTACGCCAGCCAAACAGGAAGTTGGCTATCTAGCGTTGTTTGGAAACGCATGCTGTGGAATTTAATGTACTCCTCCTAGGGAATTCATCGATTCGCCTCCAAACTCGGTGTGCATGAAGTCAAGACATTGAGGATGCTAAATTGCGGACGGATTTTTGATATCTCGAACGGTTTGGCCGTGGCGAGGAAACAAATTTATGGCGAAAAAATGAAACAGGAAGTGTGTTATAACTTCTGCATACATTAACTGATCTTGATGAAACTTCAGCAGTGTGTTCGTTGTAAGAGGCCGATCACATGGATGTGACTATTGTGAGTCAAAGTTATAGCGCCACCAACAGGCAGCAGGAAGTACATCACTTTCAAAATGCTTTGAAATCAGTGTCTTATTTTTACCCGATTTGCTTCAAACTTTATGTGTACAATGTAGACACACGGCAGATGTAGACCTGTGAAAGGATTATTGATATCTTAGATACTGTTGCCGTGGCAACGCATCAAACTTTAATATTATTTTTTGATGCTTTTGAGACTCTTAACATACTTGAAATTGCATGAAACTCAACAGACACATCACATTTATTAGCCCGTAGACATGTGCAAAGTTTCAGAAACGGGCGTGGTGGAATGGCTCAGTAGCGCCACCTTTAGTCAAAAATGGGGGCTTAGTTTTTCCTAGAATCACAAAACTTGGTATGTGTATTGTTCTCATCAAGACGGACAACTTTCTAATTTACATGAATCATCTCCGACCAACAGGAAGAGAGATATTTTGGTTTGAATGTGGATTTTCTGAAGAATTTTCTCTCCCTCTCTCTGTGTCTGTGTGTGTGTGAGGGGAGGGGGGGATTTGACTATTGCTTTTATATTGTTAATCAAGGTTTCAGGGGCTTTTGGGGCCCTTAACGTGCTCAAAAACTCTTGAAACTTTGCACACAGGTCAGAACCCACGGCCATCAGGGCCGGGCTGAAGCTGGTACCCGGGCGTGGCTGGGGGGCTCAACAGCGCCCCCTTGAACGGGGTTCTAAAACTTGATCCATATATCAAACACGCTCGCATGAATTAATATGAAACTCGGTACACATATAGATCTCATCGGGCCGAACAACTTTCCCCCGGTCAAGTTTTACGCCAGCCCAACAGGAAGTCGGCAATTATTGGTTGTTTGGAAAACGCTTGCTGTGGAATGTGAAATACTCCTCCTAGAAAATTCACCGTGTCCCCTTCAAACTCGGTGTGCATGTAGTCAAGACATTGAGGATGCTAAATTGCGGACGGATTTTTGATATCTCGAACGGTTTGGCTGTGGCGAGGAATCGAATTTATGGCGAGAAAAGAGAAACACGAAGTGGAATAACTTCTGCATACATTAACTGATCTTGATGAAACTTCAGCAGTGTGTTCGTGGTAAGAGGCCAATCAGATGGATGTAACTATTGTGATTCAAAGTTATAGCGCCACCAACTGGCAGCAGGAAGTGTATCACTTTCAACATGCTTTTGACAAAAGTGGGGGGGTTAGTTTTAAATACAGTAAAAAAAACTCAGTTCATATATTGATCTCATCGACCCGGATAACTTTCTAATTTAAAGTCATTAGCTCTGACCATCAGGAAGTCAGATATTTTGGTCTGAATGTGGATTTTTTTGCAAAATCAGCCTCTGAATTTTTAGCCACCTTTATCTAAGTGGTTATTTTATTCCCACCAAACTTTTTCAACATGATAAAAATATATTAATGATGCTAAATTGTGAACGGATAATAAATATCTCAAACGGTCTTGCTATGGCGAGGGATTAAAGTAATGTCAAAAAAGGAACCACTAAAAGGCTCATATATTCTAAAAATGTAATTATACACCATTTATTACTATATAAAAGTATACAAATATCAGAACTTAACTCATTTTATTCTTTTTTTTTTCAATTTAAGAATGAAGTTTAAGTTTAAAAACTGCCAGAATGGTTGTTTAGTCTAAACAATAAATAAATAAAGTCAAACATAGTGCTATACTGCCCTCTTGTGTTCAAAATCAGGTAGGCCTATTATATCTATATAAAAATATACTAGGTATGTGACGGTGAGAATATTTTACCACCGGTTAACTGACGTGTGACACTGCTGGGGGCTTTTTAATCGCTAACTTAAAAACGAAAGTAAAATATGTTCGTCCGCACGGACATTGATAATGGTGCGGAGCAGAGCGAGCGTTTTCAATAAATTCCTATGGAAGGAGGAATGACCTAAGAAACGTTGACTCTGTTCTGCTCGTTCCTCGCTGAGGACGCGCACCATTATGAATGCCTGTGCAGCCGTGAGCATTTTAGTTTCATTTTCGGGGCGGATTGCTTGAATGTATTTTAAAAAAGCACAATGTTGTGTTTTATTGCTACTGTACAAAAATATAAGTTAACACTTTGCAGTTTGAATGATGTTCTGAACAAAATGACAGAGTATGTTTTTATGTGTCCACTGTTCAATCGCGCCCTCGTTTTAGTGATTCCCAAGTTATTTTTTCATTTAAGTTTTTTTCATTGTTCTAATCAGGTCAGGCAAGTAAAATTATCTGTGTCTTATCCCTTACATTTTTATATAATTTTATAAATATATAATACACTACTGTTTGGCGTCAGTAAGATTTTTAAGCTAAGTTTCTTCTGCTCACCAAGGCTGCATTTGTTTGATTAAAAATACAAACAAAAACAGTAATATAGTAAAATATTATTCCAATTTAAAACAGCTGCTTTCTATTTTAATATATTTTAAACTGTTATTTATTCCTGTGATCAAAGCTGAGTTTTCAGCATCATTACTCCAGTCGTCACTGTCACATGATCCTTCAGAAATTATTCTAATAAGATGATTGATGCTCAAGAAACATTCATTATTATTTTAAATGTCGAAAACAGTTGTGTACAGTCTTTGATGAATAGAAAGTTCAAAAGAACAGCATTTATCTGAAATCTAAAGCTTTTGTAACATTAAACACTACCGCTCAAAAGATTGGGGTCAGTAATCATTTTAATTTTATTTTTGGGGGAAAGAAATCAAATAAATCAATACTTTTATTCATCGAGAATGAGTTAAATTGCCAAGTTCACGCGCGTGATCATAGGTAACTAAACCTATGCGCGTGAACTCGGCAATCGACTACTATGGACTTCAACTGAAAACAGGATGTAAACACAGGTATTTGCGCTGGCTTAAATAACATAATTTTTATACATATCTTTCACATCTACTGCAGTCAGATCCACTCGTGTTCACTCAGAAGGAATCACTAACATGACCTGTGCACTTGTAATGACACATCAAGGATGTTAAGAGCCTAAAAGCAGGTTTAGTACTTGCCCATTGAAGTCAACAGGGTGCAAATTTTAAAAATAGAATAACTCGGTGTAGGCAACACCGATTTTTGTCATTGTTCTCTGTATTGACAGCACTCCAAATGTACAAAAAAATGAGCTCAATGTTAAAATTGACCGGAGTTCTCATTTAAGGACCGCAGGGACCCTGTCCATCTGTTACCTCCAGCGTTCCCTGAGGACTCTCTGTCTCCGTGTGGTCCGGATCGGGGCCGGTGTCGGTGTCTCCAGCGCTGTGCCACTGCAGTGACAGGCCCGTCTGCTGCGGTCCAGAAACAGCGCCGCCACCATCCCAGACCTCTTTCCCATTAACATACACAAACGGTGCCTTGCGCCACAATTCTGTCCAGAGAAAATATAAAAGTGACACACAGATCTATTTGGAAATGTATTTCACGTAGTGTCATTTCCATGACTAGGTCACTCACTTTGAAGAGACACTTAGGGTAATTTAATTCTTAAATTTACATCAGGTTCTGTTTTTTTGCAGTACTATGGTGCAATTTGGAGTTTCTTGGAAAAGGATAGTGTATGAATATGGTAATATTTCAGAGCCAAGGGCAGATCGGGGCTAGTTGTCACATGGGGAACTTATGATGTAACGAAAAGATTCTGACACAATTGCACAAATTTTCTCTAGGTTAGTTTCAAACACTTTGATTTTTAAATAGTCATAAATCAGGTTATGAATTCTTCCAATTATGAATTATGACTTTTTGTGTTATACTCGGCTTGTCTTAGTTTGTTCCGTCCAGACAGACTGACAGTCTGTGTGTTGGAGGTGAGGATTTTACCATGACTCTTTCTGCATGTTACACTGTTAGACCAGTAGGTGGCGACAAAGTCTTTATGAGTGAGTCATTGAATCATTCATTCAACCAATTTGATTAATTTAGGAACTGTTGCTGCATCCCAATTCACATCATATCCATCCTAAATGGTATTCAAAATCAGAAATCAGCGGAATTTATGGTGAACAACTACATTACCCATGATGCTGTGCAGAAAATTCCACCAATTAGAGTGTCACAGTGATCAAATCGTGCCAAAAGAGTTCTTTAGGTCCACCCACTCCCATGAAGCACTGCAGATGATGTAATCAAGTCAAAATATATTGTTTCTTTCTATAGATATAATTAACAAATTTAAATGAATGGTTTTATATTTTCTCTTTTGATTTTAATTAGTTTGTCATTCACAATGCTTCATGGGATTGTAGTTCTTTCCCTCACTAAAGTTCACAGTCTTGTATCTCTGTCTTTCTGTCTAATATACTTGTCATATACTTTTTTGTTGTTGCTTCAATTCAAAGTTTGTGATGTTGTGATTCTCCTCATAGCTGACTGGTTTGGTTCATGGTTTATAACGCTTTAACAAAGATTTTGTTTAAATCCTCACAGGAAAAATGAATAGGAAAAATACTTCTTGAACCAACGCCACAGAAAAAATGGCCGGCACTAATGCAGGAGGAACCGGTTCAGAACTACAAACACAAATTAAGAGTTAAAAACTACAAACATGGCGGATATGTGAGCCCGATGGGTAAAGTTAATATGAAATGGAAGTTATGCTAGTCTTTTCTCCTCTATTGTGCCGTATATCGAGTGAAACGCTTCTGGAACAAGAACAAATGTGGGCGGGGCTTGATTTTGTACATAGGGTATTGATTGGATGGTTGTGGTTTGCTATTAGTGGATCTCATGTGAGTGACAGGTTGGGCGGGGCCCTTGTCATCAGAGAAGAGACTTCACTCTTCTCATCACTCTGATTAAAAGATTACGAGGTACATATATAAAATAAAAAAATAATTATAATAATAAATACTGCAATGTTCCATAAAAAAAAAACATTTTTATTTCATGGTGACTTTCTTAGGGCCCTTAAAGAGCCATTCCACCGAATGGGTGACATTTGCTTGTTGTAACTCTTCAAAATTAAACTTTATTTTTTTTAATCTTTTTTCTACACTGAATCTAATACTACACATATTTAACTATTCAAAATGTGTATTGGTCAATCTCAGGCAATTTTATTAATTTTTTTACAAGGTTTCTAAGCAGAAGATGGATGCATGTTTCCTCAGTCCTGTTACCGAAACTCATGTGCCTGTAAAAAAAAAAAGCATGTTTAAAAGCATGTCAATTCATTCCATTGCTTTCCTCACAAGAAAGTGTTTATTTTAAAGAAATTTACTGGTTATATGTTCAAATAATTGATATTTGTGACAAAAAAAATAAGACAAGGTGTATTTTAATAAAAAACACAAAGCCATTTTTTCATTTTAAAGAAGTCCGAAGCCTCAATTTATAATTTTTTTATAATTTAATTTATTAAACAATTGTATAAATGGACCAAACAAAACTGATAAAAAAAAAAAAAACAGTGGTTTAACTTTAAAAAAAAAAAAAAAAAAAATTTGTAACAGGAATGAACACTTGGGTAACAGGAATGAGTGTCCACATGTGTGTGCATGAAAAAGAGAGTACTTGACTGTGTGTGCATAAGATTTCTGTGTTGAAGTGATGTACTGTGTGCTAGTAGTATTTCACAGCGAAGGAGGTGGAAAAAGAAAGAAGGAGAGAGAGGAGAAGAGAGAGGGGGAAAGAGGGAAGTTAAGACAAAAAGGGGGGAAAGAGAGGGTTGCGGGTGTGTTTCGCTCCTTCCACTGCAATATGCCATAGCTGGGTGTTTCTGACACCTGCAGAGTATGGGCTTTCTCCATCTTATACAAAATATAAGAAAGACAAAACGTTTAAGTCACTTCGTGGTGGCCTGGCTCCCTGGAAGTATGGCATTCACACCGTAAAACTAATACTAATGTCTACAATTTAAGTAATTGCAACCTTAAAACTCAAAATTCAGGTGAATAGTATTATATCAACTAGCCTAATATTTACAGTATTAATTCAACAAACCAGTGGACTCTACTCACTCCTGTTACTTTAACTCACTCCTGTTATTCTTCATATGAGTAACAGGACTGAAAGTAACAGGATTGAGTTATTAAGGAAAACGTTATCAAAAACATGACATATGGCCACATAGCATCATGCTAATAATAGCATGAGGACACTGAGCAAATTCTAGTGACTTACCAAAAGTTAATATTTTTAAAATAAACAAATAACATCTAAGAAATAATTTAGGTAACAGGACAGAATGTTGAGATTGATCTTCTCAGTCATAGTTACAATTTCATCAAATATACAGAAATTAAAATGAGAGGACTTACTTTTGGTCTTCCCATTGCCTTCAGAAGATCCAGATGATGCAACTTCCTGTTTAAAATGTGTCTTGTGGAATATTCCAAGTTTTTCAGAGGGGGGCATGTGTTAGGCTAACAGGACTGAGAGAAAACCCGGGGACACGACTAAAATGTGTATTTTATCTAAAATATTAGATTTATTTTTTTTCCTCATGAAAACAAAACAAAACATTTAAAGCATAGATTTGATATAAAGTCACAACAATGAAAAAAAAAAAGATTTCTGAAGGATTTTAATCATATTTAAAGATAAAGTTTAGAGATAGAGAGTGGGGGCATGCAACAAATGCTATTTTTTCAGTGTTCTAGTTAGTTTTTATGAATGTTTTTAACTATTATTTGCAGGTAGCTTAATGTGCAGGACACTTTGCTTAATAATAAAATGTATTCTAGAATTAATTTGTATGTATTTTTATACATATAATGTCCTTGGGACAGAAATGTCACCCATTCGGTGGAATTGCTCTAAAATGTTTTTTGTTTACTTTCAATAATGTAGTTAAATTGTATAAATTTAATGATTTCAATTAATTAGACATGCTTGATTTATTACTAACATATCGGCTAATTTAACCATAAAATGAGTTCATGAAAAAAAATAGTCCATGAAAAAAAAAAAAAAAAAAAAACGGAATTCATAGGAAACATTCAAAATTAAACCATCCCTTAGAGATATTTACTTGATTAAAAAGTGTGACAGCCAGCCCCGGGCTATTCCTAAATCAAAACACCATGGTATTCCCATCTAACACCATCACTGCACCAGATGGGTTATGTTAGAAATGATTTGATTGGGTGGTTTGACAGCATTGACGGATGGATGATTGATTGATTGATTGACAGCGTGCACATAAACGAAGGCCTGCAGAACCCAGCTATATGTCAGCATCTGCTGATCGCTTATTCTGTCGCCACACTTTATATCCATTATTCAACCCAAACCTCGACATGCTGCGCGTCTCACGGACGCTGTTGTGGTTCGTTTAGCCTCGGGCGCAGCGCACGTGCTCGTCCTCGTTCTGCAACATCAACAAACAGCAAACTGAACGAAACACAGAGAACTTCTTACCTGAGAGTCTTCCGATGAACATCGAGAGCGGATAGAGCACATAAAACATCACACTCGCTATCATGATTCACAGGAGCACGGGGACAAACTTTATTCATAACGCTGAACGTAAACAGCATGACGACCAACGCCAGCGGGATGACGTCACGACCAACAGGAGCGTACCTGTCATGTTTTTGTTTAAAAACATTAATTATTTTTCATTAAATTGTATTCGTTCAATATACAGTATCTTTTATATATGTTGTGCCTGAATATGATTGTTGTTTGCAATGTTATGAGTTCATTAAAGCTGTTTTTGATCGGTAATATTGGATGACTTTATGGATGACGTTATCAGAACTGCGTGCATTTGCATCTATATTGCAGCATACAGTATTTAGTGATGAACTGAGCATGCACAGAATTATAATGCATCATATTTAGTTGTTATAGCACAAAACTGAAAAGATAGCTTCCTACCTTGGAAAACAGTTGACACAAAAATCCTCAAAAAATTGTTCAGATGGAGTAATGCATTCTGTTCATGCTCAGATCAAAACATTTATGCTTATTTTATTTTTTTAAACACATTTTTTTTTTACATTTACACATGTTTTGATCTGAGCATGAACATTTGTGAGATTTATTCCATTTGACCAATTCTGAGGATTATTAATATTATCGTTGTTGTTTTTGTCATTTGATAAGTCTTTTCCAAGGTACTAGGACATCTTTTCAATTTCGTGCTATAACAATTAAATGAGCAAATTGTTTTTATTTATTTGTTCATGCATTACCATGGCAACTTATTTTAAAGTCCCCCTGTAGTCAATCATTTTATCCCTTAAAACTCATCTTTGATCACCAAAATGACATATTTAAATGTTTTTTCCTTGAAGAAAATGTCTTCATGCCTTAAAAACCAAAATTGACCCTATATTTACTTTGCTAGCGCATATTACTAGTCTTGTGGTGAACAATTAATCCGTGCAAGTTAATACAAAGAAAAAAATTGTTTGCCGTCGTAATCTTTAAACAAAATCTGAAAAGTTACTTCCGTTCTGGATTGGCGTTCCTTCTCTGATGACATCAGTTTGACGGCTTGGGTTGAAAACGCTGAACCACTCCTCAAACCGCTAGTCTGCATGAGCAGAGATGGAGAGGAGGAGCGCTGGAGTCAAACCCTGCCCTCTGTTCAATATTCCCTTTCACTGGGAAATACGTCACAACACTGGAGAAAAGTCGTTTGCAACTTCCGGTTCACGGGGACTTTAAAGTATCTTGAATGTAACTCGACACCCTTGCCTCATTTAGAATATGCGGTTCTATGAATATGCAAATGAGCCCCGCCTCCACTCACTCACTCAGCTCAGAGATCCACTGGTTGACGATCACACGTTGATCTGATTGGTTACAAGGTAGTTTGTGACGTCAGAAACACCAGCGATTTCAAAGCGTGTTTTTGAGACTGTCTTTGGTTCACTGCAGTTTTAAGGAGGAAATACTCAGCAATGCTGTCGACTTATGAACTTACACATGCTTTGTCTTAAAGCAGATTAAAAACTCCACATAGACACATAAACAACATTAAAAGCTGGATTTTCACCACAGGGGGACTCCAGATAATTCTGCTAGTTTTTAAGTGTTTAAGTTCACTATTGTTACTGTGGCTTCATCTGCAGGAATGTGAGTCTCTCTCTGACTGTGTCTGACATGCATTTTTAATGTCCCTCTCTCCTCCCTCGCCGGATTCCAGCACTAGTGCAGGTGTCACATATACACCTGTTGCTAAGACGCGTACGCCAGCTTCATGTTCCTACACACATCAGCAAGAGCGCTGTGGGAGTGTGTGTAGAAGATGAAGGCTGACAGCATCGGTGTCCACAGCCTCTCTCTGGACTCCCTCAGCCTGACCGAACACGAGGATCCACACGAGGTGATCCTGGAGGATTACGCTGACGCTCCGGGTAAGACTGGAGACGCTGGAGAACTCAATCTGCTGCGCTCATGAAGCCTTCAGGCTTGTGTGCCGAGCTGAAATCCGATACCAAACAGGATGCCGATTTGTAATAGTAATTTAAGTAATTAAAATGCAGTAAAATTCAACAAAATGTGTTTATAATAATACATTTCCTTTTCAGTTTTTAAATTACCCATAAACGTTATCATATTTCTAGTTGTAGCATTAGATTAAAGGATTTCTGTCAGGACCATCGTCAAATATGACTGACAATTAGCATACAGTTTGGACTGGCAGTTTGGTTCTGTTCTGGGCAGCCTAGTATGAATGAGATACAATAACCCAATAACCCTCCTTAGGGTAAACAGAACAGAACATGAATGTATTGCACGTATCATTAATTCAAGATTTTAATGTGCAACATAATTTGAGAATTTAGTCTGATTCAAAGGGGAATCAGAATACCAAATCCTGTCTGATGACAGGTGGAGCTGGGGAGGGAGGAGGGTAATTCGCTCCTGAGAAACGCGATCGCTGCTGATAATACTAAAAGAGGCTTATATATGAATACAGTGATAGAGTCGTATTCCTATAGGTGTGGATCAGCTGAGAGTCACTGATGAGAGCTGGACTAACGTGACCTGCCAGAACTGACGCTACACTTGATTAGTTCACTTAAGAATTAAAATTTCCTGATAGTTTACTCTCCTCCACGTCCAGTGGTGGACAGTAACGAAGTAAATGTAATTCGTTACTGTACTTAAGTAGTTTTTTTGTGTATCTGTACTTTACTTAAGTATTTAAATTTTGGAAGACTTTTACTTTAACTCCACTACATTTCGAAGTCAAATATCTTACTTTTTACTCTACTACATTTTCAAAATCAGTCGTTCCTTTTTATTTATGAGTGGATAAAAACTTAACTGGTCAAAAGAGCCACCAATCACTAGCCTACAACGTGCGTGCTTTGTTTTGAACTTGCCTTGGCGCTTTCTGCGTGAACCAGAGCTGTTAAATATGAGAGTTGCGACCATAGACAGTATAAGGTTGCGACACACTAGGCTTGTTCGACTTGAACCGGAGCTGCACAGACCGATCAGTTTATGACATCGCGAGAGTGATTGAAAAGCATACAGAGCCGTCTACTACACTAGTACACTCTAATCGATCTCGCAGTATTTTAATATCATTCGAATGGTCTGTGCAGTGTGCAGCCGCTGTGATCTCGCCGCCGCGCGGTCACGTGATTCGTGTAGCTCTCAATAGTTCCAAACAAATCGCGTTGCCAATGATTTTAAGCGGGGCAGAGCAATTATTTTAATTATTTTATTATAATTACTATTATTGCAGCAATTATCGGTAAATATTGACGCATAATGAGCATTGCTTATTACGTTGACACTAAAATTACTTGCATATAATAGCATTTTTTTTTCTGGGGAGTAGCAGAAACACTGCATTAATACGTTTTGGTGTTTTGGAAGGAAATAGGCTGCTCCCATAACGTAGAAAAAAATAAAATAAAAAAATAAATATATATATGTATGTGTATAAATGTGTGTGTGTGTGTGTGTGTGTGTGTGTGTGTGTGTGTGTGTGTGTGTGTGTGTGTGTGTATTTAATGGTATTGTGCAGGTTTATGTGAATGTATCATAACATTAGGATGTTTATAATAGGCCTATTATAACCATAGATGCTCGTGAAAATATATATACAGTAATACTGTAAATGTATTATACCTTATGGGAACAGTCCCCTTCCGTCCAAAATTAAACACACAAAAAATGTATTCAATTCAAAAATATATATAATATAAATATATATAGAGACTAATTAATGTCATTTTATTAATAGATTGATGTGCCAAGAGTGACATTGGAGTCTTCACATAGACTGAGTTAAGCAAGAGTCTTGTGACAAAAATTATAATAGGACATTATAGCCATAAAAAAATCATAGTACTTGGATACTTAAGTACATTTGAAGGCAAATACTTTTGTACTTTTACTCAAGTGAATGTTTAAAGGCAGCACTTCTACTTTTACTTGAGTAATATTTTACCTTGAGTATCTTTACTTTTACTCAAGTACATGGTATGTGTACTTCGTCCACCACTGTCCACGTCATCCAAGATATTCATGTCTTTCTTTCTTCAGTGGAAAATAAATGAAGGTTTTTGAGGAAAACACTCCAGGATGTTCCTCCATATAGTGTCTTCAATGGGGTCCAACGGGTCGAAGGTCCAGATGTGAGTTTCAGTGCAGCTTCAAAGTCTCGACACGATCCAGCCGAGGAATAAGAGTCTCATCTAGACAAACCAGGGGGGATAAAATAATTGATCAAAAGTTACAGTAAAGACATTTATAATGTTACAAAATATTCTATGTCAGATAAATGAAATTGAACTTCCTATTCATCAAAGAAAAACAACTTTTACACAACTGTTTTCAACTTTGATAATAATCATAAATGTTTGTTGATCATCAAATCATCATATTAGAGTGATTTCTGAAGGATCATGTGACACTGAAGACTGGAGTAATGATGCTGAGCATTCAGCTTTGATCACAGGAATAAATTACACTTTACTAGATATTCACATAGAAAACAGCTGATTTACATTAGAATAATATTTCACAATATTATTATTATTTTTTTGTCAAATAAATGCAGCCTCGGTGAGCAGAAGAGACTTCTCTTAAAAACATAAAAAATATTACCGATCCAAAACTTTTGAACGGCAGTGTACTGTATATAAATAGACATTTATCAAGACATTATGAAGAAAAAAATACAGTAATATTCTTAAACAGTGAATTTTACCCGGCCACAAGGCCGCATTAATGCACGGGCTTACCTGGGCTGAAGCCCTGGGGCCTCCCATGTTCAGGTTCATGATGAGCTGAATAGGTCATTTTGTTTTGTAACTTGTCAGGTTTTCTGTCAATCACTCTAATCGTACGTTACATGTCTGCTGATTGAGTGGCCCCTGTGGCCCCATAAGCCCCGTTCACACAGCCAGTGATTTTGTCGCTGTATGTTGCTAGTCTCTGTACTGTGAAGTCGCTTGTGGGCGTTAGTAGTGCTGTCGCTCTAATGCTCGTCTGCCCACATCTATACAAAACACCATCACAAGTGATACAACTATATTATTTTAATTTGACTAGGAATTCGGCTCAAAAGAAACAGTATGCTGTTGGGAGAGTGTTTTATATTAACGTTACCACACAGCAGTGTTCAGTGGATTAAATAATGTACTAGATTAATGATCAATCAATCTACAAATTAAACTCACTCATACTGTCATAAATGACTAATACGCCATCCGAATTTGACAAATAATCAATTTTCTTGTCCCTAATAGTCAACATAATGCAGGGGAAACTGTAAAATGAACTGCAGCAGTGCTAAACTTGCCTCATAAAACTACAACACTCAAACTATAAATGTATGAATTAAACTCTCTGAGACTGTCGACAGTTTCTTTTCCATGCATCATTTCATTATATCCATGTTTGTGGTTAGTTACAGTTAAATCATATAAAACAGGGAAATCGCCCTCGAACTCTTCTGTCTGCTGCACTTGTGACGGTGACGGGAGCTGAGCTCCACTGAAAGGCTTCTTTCCTGTTGGTTGTCGCTCCCGAAAATTGCTTCTCATTTGCAAAAAGTTGACATTTCTGAACTGTGATGTAGATTACCTAGATATTACAGTTTTTAAAAAAGAGACTCTATAAATCGAGGGGATGGCAGGCCTACAAAACCTCTCAGCCCCGGGGCCTAACATTAGGTTAAGGAGGCTCTGCCCGGCCCTGTTTGCATCACTACTACAGCAGCATCACATGATGATGATGATGATGATGACGATGATGATGACGATGAGAAAGCATGTGTGTTTTTCTACAGTATCACAGCTGAAGCCCGTCAGGCAGGATTTGTCCACTGAAGAGGTATACCTGCAGGCCTGTAAACTGGTGGGTGTCGTTCCAGTCAGATATTTCCTCAGGAACCTGGGCAGCGCCACCATTAACCTCAACCACCATGGACTCGGGCCCTTGGGAGGAAAAGCCCTCGCGATCGCCCTCGTGGTAAGGCAGATTTAGTTAGACTAAAGCTGATGTGGCGATGCTGACGTGCGCTCTCGCTCTCTGTGTGCGCAGACAGACATGCACACCACAACACTGGAGTTAGCAGACAACTTTCTGTTAGCCGAAGGGGCCAGATACTTCATGGAGATGCTGAGGGCCAATTTCACCATTCAGAACCTCGTAAGTCTGTCTCATCATCTCATTTACCTGTTGCTATACATTTGCCCACTAGAGGGAAGCAAAATGTTAACATGTGACATCTGGCGTCTTGCAGGATCTCTCCGACAATCACCTTCAGTCCGCTGGAGCGGAGTGTGTTGCTAAAATGCTCTTGGAAAACATTTCCATTAAATCATTAAAACTTGCAGGTATTTCATGTATATGTGCATGATATGGAAGCCCGTTTCTGTCTAATAAGAAAAAAATCATGCTTTGGTAAATCTTACGACATAAAATTATGAGATGAAAGTCAAAATTATTAGATACAAATGTGCAATTCACAGGGAAAAAGTCATAATTACAAGATTAAAAGTGAAACTGACATACTAATTCATAATTATGAGATAAACTCAATTATGACACACCAAGTCATAATTATGAGATAAAAAGTCAAAATTGATGAACTATGACTTGGAATGTCATAATTGACTTCTTATCTCATAATTATGAACTAGTATGTCAGTTTCACTTTTTATCTATTAATGACTTTTCATGTCAGAATTTTCACTTATGACAGTGATAATTTTGAATTTTTATCTAACCATTATGATTTAATTATGATATGAAGTCAAAATTGACTAAGTCATAAATTATTATATTAAGTTATACATATTAAGTCATAATTATGAGTCAAAATTCATAAAAAGTAAATTATTAGATAAAAAGTGAAACTGACATACTAGTTCATAATTATGAGATAAGAAGTCATTTATGACATACCAAGTCATATTTCTGAGATAAAAATTGAAATTTGGCATACTAAGTCATAGTTATGAGATAGTCAAAATTGACATACTATCTCATAATTGACAAGTCATAATTTCAACTTTTATGGCATAATTGTGATTTACCAAAGCATGATTTTGTTACTTAAATGGGTTTCCATTGCACAGTAGCACATGCTCACACAGTGAACCTGATTCACACTGACACAGACCACAATGTTTACGTTCACAGGGAATAAATTTGCTGAACATGATGCCAAATGGTTTGCAGATTCTTTTACGGTAAGCATAAAAATGAATGGCAGCAAACAGAACAGAAAACAAATCCAGTTACCAGTCACACATTCATCTCTAGGTAAAGTGGAGGGAAAAGAAACACTAGGTGTGGCTAAATCTCAATAATAATCGAGTTCCACAGAGTCATTTACACCTCGCTCTCTCGTCTCATATCTTTTATCTCGTTTTGGTGTGTAAATCTATTTAATTATTCCTAGAATACAGCTGTGATCCGCACTCAAACTCTTTTAGGCACTTTGTTTAATTAATCATTTTCAATCTCAATAAGAAACACAGTTACAAAGCCTGTACATGTGTGTTTTTCAACCAGTGGATCTCTGAGCTGAGTGAGTGAGTGGAGGCGGGGCTCATTTGCATTCTAAATTAGGCAAGGGTGTCGAGTTACATTCAAGATATTTTAAGGCATGAAGAAGAAAGAAAATTCAAGGAAAAACGTTTAAATATGTCATTTTGGTGAGTTTTAAGGGATAAAATTATTCACTACAGGGTGACTAAGTTATGAAAACATTACTTCTAAAACTTCAAAATGTCCCGTGTTTTTATTTTTAAATGTTTTTTTTTTTATTTTTTCTTGACCGTCTACATTTTAAAGGAACATTCCATTTCATAATTTTGAAAACATTGTGGGGTCGTTACTTTTGAATGTTCTCTGTTCTGAAACAAGTAGTAAAATTTAAACATTTCAGAAACAAAAATGTTCCGTGACCTATGTATAAATGTTTTTGTGCTAACGTTTTGAGAACATTATTAAAGACGAGATGACTTTGAACGAATGTTCTATTAATGTTACTGGAGGAACATTTGTTCATAACTTTGACAGAACGTTAGCCAAAGTTCTCAAAATATTCCCTGGTTGGTTTTCATGACTATTGTAGAAAATCCCTTTATAGAAAATGTTATGATAGAAAAATTATTTTTAAAGCACACATTACATTATATATTACCAAAGCTAAAATGGTCAAATTAAACATTTTCCCTTTCTTAGTGTTTTCAGTTTAGCTTAGCATAGTGCAAACTGGTTTAAAAGACTCTCTTGATGATCCAGAACAAGGCATCATGATCGCATGCTGTGTTCTGATAGACATCGAGCACAGCACTGCTACTGGTGCACAAATTACACTCTGCGCCTTCAACAAGTAATGCGTAAAACAAAAGTTATATTGCAAGAAATTATGTTTAAACAAACTGAAGTTTTGTTTTTGAGAATAGAAACATGTCATCTGTATCTTTTCAGAGCAACTACAGAGTCAAGGAGCTGGATCTGAGCCACAACCAGTTCTGCGGCCGAGGCGGCGAACACCTGGGTCAAATGATCGGTAGATAACACACGTGTGATGTGATGGAATTAAACGTACAATAGAATGAAAGAAAGCGCAATGATTAAATGTCCGTTCATGCAGCAAATAATGACGGTTTAGAAGTTCTTGATCTGAGCTGGAATCATCTGCGAATGAAAGGAGCTGTAGCTTTCTGTGCTGGACTAAAGGTACGGCACACACACAGTATTTAGAGCCTTACGGGTGTAATATAGGTGTTACAGAACAGCCGAATGTCATTTTAAGCGTATGTACAGGATTCATATTTTAAATTCTTTAAGGTCAGTGATCACTAACATTCTTTACAGTATAAAATTATGATTTTTTTTTTTTCACTATTTTTCAAGGATCACATGCTTTTCAGTGTCACATTATGCAAATCATGAAAGAGATTTCCCTCTCATCAGGTCAACACGACTTTGAAGCACTTAGACCTCTCCTGGAACGGCTTTGGAAACGAGGGCGCTTTAGCTCTGGGTGAAGCACTGAAGTTCAACAACACGCTGGTGCACCTGGACCTAAACAACAACCGCATCACTGATGAAGGAGCAGGCCTGCTGTGTAAAGGGCTGGAGGCCAACGATACGCTCAGAGTGCTGCAGGTGTGTGGGACGCGCCTTTACTCCACAATACTGATTACTGTGCCAGATTAGTTTGGATTCACCGTTTTAAACGCAATGCAATATGTTCATATGCAACAATTCATTCCATGAGCAATTACATTACACTTTTACACTTTCTTACTGTATTTTTGTGATTTTCCTTTCGAAAAATTTAAACATTCTTAAATCAAGATACATTTACTTTTTGAAAAATGTGTCAAAATTAAGTGAGATTTTTTTATGATTTTATTTTTTGGTTACACTTTATTTTAAAGTGTCGTTGCAGTGTAATTATATATTTAAGTACTGAGTAATATTAATACTATAGGGTTAGGATTTGGTTGAGGGGTAGTTGCGTGTGATTATGCATAATTTACTGTTATTACTATGGTAAGTACATGTAACATATGTAACAAGGACACTGTAAAATAAAGTGTAACCTTACCCTTTTTTTTTTTTTTTTAGAAAATAACACTATAATTTTGCTTCTCTAGTAAATGTATCTTGATTTAAGAATGTTTAGACATTTGGACTGGAAAACTAGACAAAATACTGAGGAAGAAATTTTTTTTTGCAGTGTACTTACACATTGTACTAAAACTACACATATTTTGAAGTGTCACCTGCTGTTATATACTGATAAATGTTTCCTTACAGCTGGCGTATAACTCTTTGACAGTAGAGGGGGCTCTAACTTTGATCAATGTAGTCAAGAACACACCGAAGACCGCCATTGAGGAGATCAACATATGTGTGAGTGCTGCTTTAGGACTCTGATTTTAAGGGCCGAGCCAGCAAAGTACACAGAGAAGTTTCTTATCCTACAAAATGTACTGAAATGTATTAACATAAGCATAACCTGCATAGACCAATCAGTATGCAAAATAATGTATTTTTTTAATAAACTTTATTTATTGTTCTGGTAAGGCTAACACTTCAACAACTGTGAGGTTCAAAAAGGGAATCAACAGTACAGTGCATTTAAATAAATAATAATATAGATTTTTCTTCTCATAATTGCGAGTTATAAAGTCAGAATTGCGAGATATAAACTTGCAATTGCAAGAAAACAAGTCAGAATTATGAAAAAATTATTCAGAATTACCTTTTTATTTTTCATTCCCTGGTGGAATTCCATAAATACAGGCTTCCATATTTTCCAAAAGAAATCTTGTCAAAAATATGTCTTTTAATGTGATTTGTATTTGTGTAAAATTCTGTAGAGTTTAATTGACCTTTTTGACCTTTGATATCACACACAGGAAGTGTTTTGTCCTTGTACTGTTACTTATTTTACTGTGCTAACAGTGGCTGGTTGCATATATTTGAGCATATAGATGAGAACCACTGGTTAACTGAATATAACAGTAAAATACAGAATTGGAGTAAAATGTGTTTTCTTCGCACATGATGCGTGTGTTTGTTGTGCTGTAGAACGTGCTGGTGAACGAGAACTTCGTGCAGCTCTTAGAGTTGATCTGTCAGGAACATCCCAGTCTGGAGGTGCAGTATGGAGGCGTTGGAGGCTTTATCGCCAAAAAGCCCCGGAAACGCATTGACCCCATGAAAGTCATTCAGGTATTCTCTCTACACTCATGAATTAAAACGGCTTAAAGGGATAGTTCACCCAAAACTGAAAATTACCCCATGATTTACTCACCCTCAAGTCATCCCATATGACATACGAATACAATTGGAGTTATATTAAAAAAATATATGTATATGACATACGAGTTATATTAAAAAATGTCCTGGCTCTTCCAAGCTTTATAATGGCAGTGAATGACCGTTTCTGTTTTGAAGTCCATAAAAGTGCATCTATCCATCATAAAAGTGCATCTATCCATCATAAAAGTGCATCTGTCCATCATAAAAGTGCATCTATCCATCATAAAAGTGCATCTGTCCATCATAAAAGTGCATCTATCCATCATAAAAGTGCATCTGTCCATCATAAAAGTGCATCTGTCCATCATAAAAGTGCATCTGTCCATCATAAAAGTGCATCTGTCCATCATAAAAGTGCATCTATGCATCTGTCCATCATAAAAGTGCATCTATGCATCTGTCCATCATAAAAGTGCATCTATCCATCATAAAAGCACATCTATCCATCATAAAACTGCATCCATCCATGACAAAAGTGCTCCACACTCCTCTGGGGGTTAATAAAGGCCTTCTGAAGCGAAGCGATATCCACATTAAAAACTTTATCGTCTAAAATAACTAGCTTGTGACAGACGGCCGTACGCAAGTCGACTTACGCCACAAGAGTAACACTGGACGATGTGTGACCTAGAGATGTAGGATTAGCGTAAGCTTTGACGCCTCTCGCGGTTCAAACAGGGTTGACTAAATAACTCATGTTCTTCCGACATTTCTCTGTAAAAATTCTCGTTTTAGACTTCTAATTCGTGAATGGTGTTTTGTTTTGCTCTATCCTCTGCACTTCCCTGTTCGTCATTATGTTGTGCGTCGGGTCAGAGGTTTGTCTTTCCCTGTAAATCAATGCGTTCGGCCGTCTGTCGGAAGCTAATTATTTTAGTCGATAAAGTTTTATATTATATTATATTAAATATTTCTTACACGAACACATCACTTCACTTCAGAAGGCCTTTATTAATTATTATTGCACTTTTATGATGGACAGATGCACTTTTATGATGGACAGATGCACTTTTATGAAGCATAGATGCACTTTTACGATGGATAGATGCACTTTTATGATGATAGATGCACTTTTATGATGGACAGATGCACTTTTATGAAGGATAGATGCACTTTTATGATGATAGATGCACTTTTATGATAGATAGATGCACTTTTATGATGGACAGATGCACTTTTATGAAGGATAGATGCACTTTTATGATGGACAGATGCACTTTTATGATAGATAGATGCACTTTTATGAAGGACAGATGCACTTTTATGATAGATATATGCACTTTTATGATGGACAGATGCACTTTTATGATGGATAGATGCACTTTTATGATAGATAGATGCACTTTTATGATGGACAGATGCACTTTTATGATGGATAGATGCACTTTAATGATGGACAGATGCACTTTTATGATAGATAGATGCACTTTTATGATGGATAGATGCACTTTTATGATGGATAGATGCACTTTTATGATGGACAGATGCACTTTTATGAAGGATAGATGCACTTTTATGAAGGATAGATGCACTTTTATGATGGATAGATGCACTTTAATGATGGACAGATGCACTTTTATGATAGATAGATAGATGCACTTTTATGAAGGATAGATGCACTTTTATGATGATAGATGCACTTTTATGATGGACAGATGCACTTTTATGAAGGATAGATGCACTTTTATGATAGATAGATGCACTTTTATGATAGATAGATGCACTTTTATGATGGATAGATGCACTTTTATGATGGATAGATGCACTTTTATGATAGACAGATGCACTTTTATGATGGACAGATGCACTTTTATGATGGATAGATGCACTTTAATAATGGACAGATGCACTTTTATGATAGATAGATGCACTTTTATGATAGATAGATGCACTTTTATGATGGACAGATGCACTTTTATGAAGGATAGATGCACTTATATGACGGATAGATGCACTTTTATGATGATAGATGCACTTTTATGATGATAGATGCACTTTTATGATGATAGATGCACTTTTATGATGGACAGATGCACTTTTATGAAGGATAGATGCACTTTTATGATAGATAGATGCACTTTTATGATGGATAGATGCACTTTTATGATGGATAGATGCACTTTTATGATGGACAGATGCACTTTTATGAAGGATAGATGCACTTTTATGAAGGATAGATGCACTTTTATGATGGATAGATGCACTTTAATGATGGACAGATGCACTTTTATGATAGATAGATAGATGCACTTTTATGAAGGATAGATGCACTTTTATGATGATAGATGCACTTTTATGATGGACAGATGCACTTTTATGAAGGATAGATGCACTTTTATGATAGATAGATGCACTTTTATGATAGATAGATGCACTTTTATGATGGATAGATGCACTTTTATGATGGATAGATGCACTTTTATGATAGACAGATGCACTTTTATGATGGACAGATGCACTTTTATGATGGATAGATGCACTTTAATAATGGACAGATGCACTTTTATGATAGATAGATGCACTTTTATGATAGATAGATGCACTTTTATGATGGATAGATGCACTTATGATGGACAGATGCACTTTTATGAAGGATAGATGCACTTATATGACGGATAGATGCACTTTTATGATGATAGATGCACTTTTATGATGGACAGATGCACTTTTATGAAGGATAGATGCACTTTTATGATAGACAGATGCCCTTTTATGATGGACAGATGCACTTTTATGATGGATATATGCACTTTTATGAAGGATAGATGCACTTTTATGATAGATAGATGCACTTTTATGATAGATAGATGCACTTTTATGATAGATCGATGCACTTTTATGATGGACAGATGCACTTTTATGAAGGATAGATGCACTTTTATGATGGATAGATGCACTTTAATAATGGACAGATGCACTTTTATGATAGATAGATGCACTTTTATGATAGATAGATGCACTTTTATGATGGATAGATGCACTTTTATGATGGACAGATGCACTTTTATGATGGACAGATGCACTTTTATGATGGACAGATACACTTTTATGAAGGATAGATGCACTTTTATGATGGACAGATACACTTTTATGAAGGATAGATGCACTTTTATGATAGATAGATGCCCTTTTATGATGGACAGATGCACTTTTATGATGGATATATGCACTTTTATGAAGGATAGATGCACTTTTATGATAGATAGATGCACTTTTATGATAGATAGATGCACTTTTATGATAGATCGATGCACTTTTATGATGGACAGATGCACTTTTATGAAGGATAGATGCACTTTTATGATGGATAGATGCACTTTAATAATGGACAGATGCACTTTTATGATAGATAGATGCACTTTTATGATAGATAGATGCACTTTTATGATGGATAGATGCACTTTTATGATGGACAGATGCACTTTTATGATGGACAGATGCACTTTTATGATGGACAGATACACTTTTATGAAGGATAGATGCACTTTTATGATGGACAGATACACTTTTATGAAGGATAGATGCACTTTTATGATAGATAGATGCACTTTTATGGACTTCAAAACAGAAACTGGCCATTCACTGCCATTATAAAGCTTGAACTCCGATTGTATTCGTCTGAAAGAAGAATGTCATATACACCTAGGATGATTTGAGGATGAGTAAATCATGAGGTAATTTTCATAAGTATAATTAGCAAATTGGCAAAAAAAAAAAATTTTTTTTTGTATTTCTATAGTCTGACGGTTTTGCTGAATTGTCTTTTTGAAGGATTACCTTGATCAGCGCAAGCTTCGTCTGTGGGACTTCTTCCGTAACATCGACAAGGATGGGACAATGCGCGTTCCAGTCGTAGACTTCAGAAAAGCCGTTCAGGTATTGATACTGTGTCTTTAAAAGTTCCATTTTTCTAAAATTCTGAAGTCAAATCCATGAAGTTGCTCGATGAATGTCCAGAGTGAGCAGAGCTGCAATCTAGACAACGACGAAGCTCGAATAAAAGAGAGTTTTTATTTGTTCATCATCACCCCAGCCAACAAAACTATGTTCTAAGAACGTTTTGCTACCATTCCCATTAAGTTATTTCTGACATTAAGGGAACATTCCATGAAGGGAACATTCCATTTCATCATTTTGCAAACATTCCAGGAACGTTACTTTTGTTTCTGAACATTCCCAAACTAGTTACATAAAAATAAATTTAAAAAAAGTTAAACAAACATCCAACTAAAATGTTTCAGAAATAAATAAATGTTTTTGTGCTAAAATTATTAAAGACCAGATAATTCTGAACAAACGTTCTATTAACGTTAGTTCATAACTTTGAGAGAACCTTGCCCGAACTTTAGCCAGTGTTCTGGGAATGTTCTCTGTCATCTGGGACTGCACTATTATTCTGTAGAAAATAGTTTAAGAATGAGTAGATGAGTCCAAACGTCTGGTAGTATAAAACTATGTAAGATAACCTAACCCTGAGCATCAACTGACGTGTGTTGCTGTTTCTGGTCCCACCTCACAGCAATCCAGCATCCCACTGGAGAGATTCCAGATTGAGGAGTTGATTCAGAGACTGGACAGAGACCGAACAGGCATAGTGGACTACAGGTGGACTGCCTTTTACTGCTCTAACACAAACACTGAGATAATGTGGTCATTAAATATTAAATGTTTATACATTTCTTAAGCGGTTATATATAGAATATGTAGGATTAAAATGGGTTATTTGTCCTTTTCAACACTCTCTAAATTCATTTGCATCATAAAACAGTCTTATCAGTCTTAATGTGTCCTGTAACTGGACACCTGGCTCAGCCTGTGTGTTAGCTGCACTGTGGGGGTAGTTCAGATAACTCTATCCCATGGTTTGATTTTTGGGTGAGGTATATTATGGATTATTTGTTAAATATAACAAATAATTGTGTGTCTGATATGTCTGTCGTACACTCGCATCCCATTCAGTTACATGGAGAGGGTGGGGTTTATGACCTTTAGACCTTTATTCAGCCAGCAACCAGGAGGAGACTAAAATGTGGCACATTTGGTGTGAACAGGAAAACAGAAAAAAAAAAAAAAAATGCACAATGATCTGTCAAGTCCAAATTTTATATCATTCATCTAGCCTACATCTAACACGTAAATCCGATTCCCCAGTGTGTGATAGTGAGGGAAAGATGTTAGCGCATTCGCAAACGTAAGCACTTGTACAAAACTCAAAGCTTTTCTTGTTGAGGCGGATATTTTGAACCCATAATTACATTTCATTAAAAGTGTAAACTCATTCCCACCACTCTTTTCAAGGCCTTACCCATACTTCTCAACTGACCGACATTCAAACCGTTCAAAACTTGAGGGTCAATATGGCATTCACATTAAAAGCCAATGCAGTCTTCAGTTTGAGCGGGAGATTTATGTAAATACAGATATCAGATACAAGTCAAGTCGTAAGTTGAATGTTGGCATTGTCAAAATATTGAATCTGTGCATTAAGCTTAAAATAAGCATAGAATTATAGGCCTGTTACACCATTTTCCATTCTCATTGCACTTTGCTGACCAAAAATACCTTTAAGTGCAATTACTATTGCTGAACTATTGCCTTACTACCCCACAGAGGCCTGGCAGATACTAGGAAACAGATGATGCGAGACCACCGGCGCCAACTGCGTAAAGTGGAGTCGCGGCAGAAGAAGGAGAAGCAGAAGAGCGACAGGATCCTCAAAACCTTCGAGAGCGCCGTAGAGGCCGTGACCCCACGGAGCTCCATGATAATATCACCAGGAGCCGGCAAAGAGGACTCCAGCGGCCCCCAGCACTTCTCTGCCACGCCGCTCAGCTCCTGGCACCATATAATCATGTCCAACAGCAGCCGCTACTCCGTCAATAACATGAGCAGCGAGCATGTGCACCTTCCCATGATAGGGAACCCCTCGAGATCACCAGACATGCGCTCATATTCACAACCGAATCTTTTCGCCAGCATCCCTAAACCATCGACCAGCAAACCCTCTTCTGCTCAAGGATTGCACTCCACGTCTAACCCAAGTGTGGCCAGCAGTAAACTCAGCCCCACCGCTGACCTGACCAGATCCAGGCCGGCGTTAAACCCTGAGCCCGCCAGCAAAGCAAAGGTTAAAGGGAAGAAAAAGAAGACCAAGAAAATAAAAGAAAAGATATAATGGCAAAAGGATATGATGTCCATGCCTGTCAAGCTCCACAAAGAGAACATTTTCAGTGAATAACGACATTCAGAAATCTTGCAATGTAGCACATGGGATATATGGACAATTTGTATGATATTTCTTGTCCTTTTTAACATTTAATCATTTAGCAGAAGCTTTTATCCAAAGCAACTTACAAATGAGGAGTGCAATAGAAGCAGTTAAACTAACAATAGGACAACAATATACATGTGCTGTGACCCTTCCCAGTTTAGTCTAACGCAGTATACTGTATGTAAATTTGGTTTACCCTACAGTCTAAATACATCCCAGATAGCAAATTGATTTTGGGACCAATCTGGTTGATTTTTGGCTGTGAGTTTGGACTACATGGAAATATGGCCCAAGATTGGCCCAGAAGCTACTTCCAAAAAGTTAACCAGATCCATGCCGGAAGCAGACCAAAGCTCACCCACAACGTCTTCTATGTCCCCAGGAATCAGCCATAACTGGCCCAAAACAGGGCCCAGATCCTCAAATGCCAGCCAGAAAAGCCCATACTGCCACCCCCTTTACCCCAGAACTCACCAACAACAGTCAGAAAACAGCCGCTTCATAATATTTGTATATTTGGAAATGTTTTTTTTTTTAAACTACAGAAACCAAACAAATGCAAAGTATAAAGTTTTATTAATGCTGATAAAAAACAACGAAAAATACTCAGAACTCAGCCTAATGCCTTTTGACACAAGATTCCCATTGTTTCCCATTGAACCTCTTGTGCTGCTCTTAATCACAGACATAAAATAAAGATACTTTGACTATTTCTGTCAGATGTCTACAGAAGTTCATATTGAGAACTGACAGAGGTTTAGACGTTGATATTTGTTTCATTTGAAGTCACCATTGAGGAGGTCAGTGTTTGCTTTAGTTGGGCTCTTTGGCCTTGACTATTTTATGTCAGTTTTTCTCTGGCTGCTGTAAGTGTGTGGTTTGGCAAGAGAACGTTCTGACTTCCTCTTTTTTATAGAGCAGGATGAGATGAGCAAAAGTTTTGAAAGTTAGGTTTTTGAATTTAATGTTTTGTAACCAACCACAGAGATTATCAAAAGGATACACGGGAGTGAAGAGAACGTGTTGAAACCGCCTGTGGAGATGAGATAGATGAAGACTACAGTGAAGAAGAGCAACAGCACAAACGACAGAGGAAGGACATCCAGCTTATTAAGCATGATTTGCAGAAACCTTAACTCACCTCAAGAAGTTTTCTCTTTGGACAGAAAACAAAATTACCAATCCAGTTTATTCCAGTTTGGAAAACCAGCAGTTGGTTATTATAACCCAGATGGATAGTTTATGAGGGGGTGCATCATTTCTACTGTCAGTGAAATTTAACACTGTTCATATGGAAACCATCAGAAGGGTGTTAAAGAAACACAGACTCAGTGTTAGAGTTAATTAGATACTTAAGTGATTAATTGAGTGATGAGTGTTTGATTATTGAAGACACCTGATGTTAATAAGCAGAATCACTGAAGAAAAGAGAAACCCAAGAACTACAACTGACTTCAACCACAGCTTTAGATGAAATCAACTGAAAATACATTAAATATCTCTTATTACAAACCAGACTGATTTTATTTCTGTAATTTGTCTACAGTTCTTTTTGAGATTAAACAGAGGTTTAGATGTTGATGTTTTATTGAAAATGTTTGGTCAGCATTCTTGTGATCAGTATTTTCCTTTAGTTGGGCAGTTTGACTCTTGGCTTTTTATGTGAGTTTGTGTTTTTTGTAACAGTTGGTGAAAATCTATTAAAGGGTTAGTTCACCCAAAAATGAAAATTCTGTCAGTAATTACTCACCCTCATATTGTTCCAACCGCGTAAGACCTTCGTTCATCTTCGGAACACAAATTAAGATATTTTTGATTAAATCTGAGCCATGTCTCACTCCTCCATAGGCTGCTATGTGACCGAAACTTGCTGGCCCAGAAAAGTTATTAAAGAGATCGTTAATATAGTCCAAGTGACTCCAGTGGCTCAATCTTAAGTATATCAAGCGACGAGAATATTTATTGTGCGCAAAAACAAACAAAAATAACGACTTTATTCCACTTTTCATTTCCTTCTCTCTGGGCCTCGTAGTGTTTTTGCGCAGCGCGTCTGTGTTGTACGTCATCACGCATCACCCACATGACCGGCGTCGGCCAATAGTTAGCCTACGTGGTGACGTGTAACACGGACGCGCTGCGCAAAAACACTACGCGAACCAACTAGAGGTCCAGAGAGAAGGAAATGAATAGTGGAATAAAGTCGTTATTTTTGTTTGTTTTTGCGCACAAAAAGTATTCTCGTCGCTTGATATACTTAAGATTGAGCCACTGGAGTCACTTGGACTATATTAACGATCTCTTTAATAACTTTTCTGGGCCAGCAAGTTTCGGTCACATAGCAGCCTATGGAGGATTCAGACATGGCTCAGATTTCATCAAAAATATCTTAATTTGTGTTCCGAAGATGAACGAAGGTCTTACGGGGTTGGAACAATATGAGGGTGAGTAATTACTGACAGAATTTTCATTTTTGGGTGAACTAACCCTTTAACAATGAATAACCACACTGTTAACCCTTACTGTTAAAAAAAGGTAAAATTCTGACAGTATCATATCATTTTAAATAAAATAAAAAACTACCATAGAAAACAATGCATTTTGGGTTATATTTGTTGTTTTTGGGAAAATAGTCTCAACTCCAGCGAAGAGTCAATTAACAGCGCTCAAAGTCGACACTCAGAGGCTGTTCAAAATCACACCCTATACCCTCGTTCACTATTCCCTACATTAGTTCACTAATATAGTCCACCTGAATGAAAAGAAGAGAGTGAATTCAGACTCTGATGAACACCTGATAAACAGAATCACTGAAAGACAGAGAAACAAGAACAGAAAAAAGAGAAACACAAGAACTACAGTGTGTGTAAACAGTTTACTAACCAGTTTAACATTATTTCTTTCATACATGTACCAAAGTTCTTGTTGAGAATTAACAAATATTTAGTTGTTGATGTTTTATTGAAAATAGTAAGGTTTTGTGGTCACCATGATGGAGATCAGTGTTTACTTTAGTTGGGCTCTTCACCCATGAATTTATAACATTAGTTTATCTCTGGCTGTCATGGCACGAAAAAGCCAAGAGAAAGTTGATCAGGTGTTTTTGGTTGTTGTAATGATGCCATAATCATTCTGTCATGATTGCTAGCGGGGAAATGGGTGGATCCAAATGCAGCAACACAGTACTCAGGGCAGTCCAAATCATCGTCATCCATGCAAGCGTCTTAGTGTAGACGAGTGACATACAATAATGATTCCGTAACATGAACTAACACAAACGGTATTTAAGCACAGACACTAACAACATAAATGGGAACAGCTGGGTGTAATCACAAGTGATGGGAACAAACAAGGATTATGGGAAATGTGGTTCCAGGAGGAATGGAGACAGAAAGGAAGGAAGGGACCTCTAGTGGACACCCAGTGGAAACACAACAGACACTGTGACATAACCCCCCCTCTACGGAGCGGCTACCGGACGCTCCACGACAGCAAACAAAACTCGACAAAAGTCCAGGAGAGAGGTGGAACTGTGGGGGATCAGGGGGAGGGACGGAGAGCCAGGACCATGGGAGGGAATGGACACAGGGGATGACAGTTCATCGGGCGGCCTGGGCGGAGACGACCCTTCAGGCGACCAGGGCGGAACAGATAGTCCCTCGGGCGGTCTGGGTGGAGACGACCCTTCCGGTGGCCAGGGTGGAACAGGTAGTCCATCGGGCGGCCAGGGCGGAGACGTCCCCTCGAGCGACCACGACGGAGACGACTCATCAGGCGGCCACGGCGGAGACGACCCTTCAGGCGGCCCCGGCGAAGACTTCCCCTCTGGCGACCACGGCGGAGACTTCCCCTCGGGCGGCCACGGCGGAGACGACCCCTCGGGCGGCCACGGCGGAGACGACCCCTCGGGCGGCCACGGCGGAGACGACCCCTCGGGCGGCCACGGCGGAGACGACCCCTCGGGCGGCCACAGCGCTGGAACAGACACCACCAGCTCAGGAACTGGAACAGACACCACCGGCTCAGGAACTGGAACAGACACCACCGGCTCAGGAACTGGAACAGACACCATCGGCTCAGGAACTGGAACAGACATCACCAGCTCAGGAACTGGAACAGACACCACCGGCTCAGGCTCAGGAACTGACACCACCGGCTCAGGAACAGGAACAGACACCACCGGCTCAGAAACAGGAACAGACACCACCGGCTCAGGAACAGGAACTGACACCACCGGCTCAGGCTCAGGAACTGACACCACCGGCTCAGGAACAGGAACAGACACCACCGGCTCAGAAACAGGAACAGACACCACCGGCTCAGGAACAGGAACAGACACCACCGGCTCAGGAACAGGAACAGATACCACCGGCTCAGGAACAGACACCACCGGCTCAGGAACTGACACCACCGGGTCGGCGGCGGCCATCTTGTCCGAAGACACAGGCTCGGCAGACGTGACGTGAACAGTTTCTGTGGCGGCCATCTTGTCCGAAGACACAGGCCCGGCAGACGTGACGTGAACACTCTCGGCGGCGGCCATCTTGTCCGAAGATCCAGGCTCGGCAGGCATGACGTGAACAGGCTCGGCGGCGGCCATCTTGTCCTAAGACACTGGCCCGGCAGGCGTGACGTGAACAGGCTCGGCAGCGACCATCTTGTCGGAAGACACAGGCTCGGCAGACGTGACGTGAACACTCTCGGCGGCGGCCATCTTGTCCGAAGACCCAGGATTGGTAGGCGTGACGTGAACAGGCTCGGCGGCGGCCATCTTGTCCGAAGACACAGGCTCAGGAACAGTCTCTGGATCGGCAGACGTCCTGTGCTTCCTCCTTGCCTGCAGTACCGCCACTGCATAAAAAAGGAACACAGCCCTCCTGGCCATGGCAGGACTGATGATGGGGAGTTCTGGGACAGCAAATGCAGCAACACAGTACTCAGGGCAGTCCAAATCATCGTCATCCATGCAAGCATCTTAGTGTAGACGAGTGACATACAATAATGACTCCGTAACATGAACTAACACAAACAGGGTATTTATGCACAGACACTAACAACATAAATGGGAACAGCTGGGTGTAATCACAAGTGATGGGAACAAACAAGGATTATGGGAAATGTGGTTCCAGGATGAATGGAGACAGAAAGGAAGGAAGGGACCTCTAGTGGACACCCAGTGGAAACACAACAGACACTGTGACACATTCTGGACACGATTGATTCTCTGACCTCGTCCTGTATATAAGCTTTGATTTTATGGATATTGTATAATGATTATCATATATATGTTAATATACAACATGAAATCCAGCAATATTTTTGTAATCAGTTATTTTGAAGGATAGTCGAAATCATATAGTGCATTAAAACATTTTGAACTCCTGCTTGACTCAGACACACACAGACGTCAACAATCAACACATGAATCTCAACAATGGTGACAATCAAAAGTTTCATGTCACAATGCATGCTGGGTTCTAGAATAGTATAAAACTCCCAGCATGCACTGCTGCATGAATAAATAAATAAATTATTGACACCATTGTTAAGAGACGTGCTGATTTTTGATATCTCTGTGTTTCTACGAGACAGTGTAGCTCTGTTTCTTTGGCTGTGCATGATGTGTTTAAACAAAAACTACTCATTGTAATGCATTACTGTAGTTTCACAGTGGTGTTAATGTACCACATTTGATACAGCATTAAACTTTGAATGAGATTAGTGAATGAACAAGCTATATGATGAATTTGTCATCATAATCAATATAACAAACTGCATTCAGAAACCATGTGTGTATGCACAAGTGTGGCTCGCAAAAACAGTTCAAGCAGCAAGAAAGAAACTAATGTTATAAAGTCAAGGGTCAGCATCCCAACTAAAGCAAACACTGATCTCCATAATGGTAAACCAACTTCAAACCAAACATTTTCAATTAAACATCTCAATAACAACTTCTGTATGACAGAAATGAAGTCATACTGGGTAATAACAAGTGTAATAATGTGTAATGGCTGGAAGTCAGTTGCAGTTCTTGTGTTCCTCTTTCCTTCAGTGATTCTGCTCATTAACATCAGGTGTCTTCAATAATCAAACAATCATCAGTCAATTAATCACTAAAGTATCAAATTAACTCTAACACTGAGTCTGTGAGTAGGTGACAAGAGTAGGATCACAAGAGTAGGTGAGCGAAAAAGTATGTACGAATCCTCTGTATTCATAAAAGAGTAGGCGAGAATTACCTGGGTGACGTACTAATTATCGCGAGATTTGGACGTACGTATACTTAAAGTGCGTTTGAATATGCCTACTTTCCTACTATATAGTAGGAGAAAACAGTACGTGAAAGAAAAAGTATGTTCGAAACATCAGTATTCAAAAAAGAGTAGGCGAGAAGTTCTCGGATGATCTACTGCTTCCGGACAGATTTTTGAGTGCTCATCCGATGGATACTTTTCTATCCCAGGAGGCCACGCGAGAGGATACGTCATAATCGGACATCGCAGAGATCAGCGACGCGGGTGCTTTTAAATGTGAGTAAACACGGTTCCTTGTGTTAAAATTGCATGAGTTGAACTACTGTAGAGTAAACTTTTGAATTGCTGAAGGTGAAAAGACGCTACACAGTATAGTTGTGATTTTGCTGTATAAACACATTTTATTATGTAATGTTATAGCTAACAGGGGAGCTCCAGTAAGGACACGTAAGTTATGTCTCTAAAGTGGATTTACATAAACAACATACATCTTAAAAACGCTCATTTTAAATGTCTATTTACATCTGACAGGAAAATCTTCAATAAGTATTGCAGAAGAGCACATCACAACATGAATTCAACACAGTGATGTATGTGTGCTATTATGTAGAACAAATCTATAAAGTAACTAAACATAAGTTATCTATTTTATTTGTCCATTACTGTTGATAAATTGAGGAACATTTATGTTGGATAAAAAGTTAAAACAACCTCAACATGTAAATGTAGTGTTGAGCTAATCACAGAGGTAATGTGAATCTTGTCTGGATGTTGCAGGGACAGATGAACAGAGTGTTTATCCAGTGGAGAGTAGCTTATGAAGCTGAATGCTGCCATCAAAGGCTTTGAGTGAGTATACTACAGAAATAAATAACAACAACTATTTAAATATTAAGTTGTAGTTTATTTTAATTATTGTAATTTCAAACAGAGCTATTACAGCACTTTTCTGATTCTTCATTTCTGTGCATTTGCTGCACAGTTTTTGTGGTGGAGCAGGACCGGCAAGGGAAGATGATGGCGGCATTTGTGAAAAAAAGTGTTTTTGTCTTCTAAATAATACTGAAATCAAATTACATTGTGCTGTTAAAATGACTGCTTTTGTGTTATGTTTGTGCATTTTTGTAGGATCTGAAATGTTTGCAGACTGGTGTGAGCACTGAGGATGAGGAGCCCAGAGCTGAACCCTGGAGATGGTGCCATGGATGAGACCCTCCATCACTCCACCTACCCTTACGAGACCCTCCATCACTCCACCTGCCCTTACGAGACCCTCCATCTCTACACCTGCCCTTACGAGACCCTCCATCACTCCACCTGCCCTTACGAGACCCTCCATCTCTCATCCTGCCCTTACGAGACCCTCCATCTCTCATCCTGCCCTTACGAGACCCTCCATCACTCCACCATCTCTCATCCTGCCCTTACGAGAACCATCATCACTCATCCTGTCCTTACGAGACCCTCCATCACTCCACCTGCCCTTACGAGTCCCTCCATCACTCCACCTGCCCTTATGAGACCCTCCATCACTCCATCTGCCCTTATGAGACCCTCCATCATTCCATCTGCCCTTACGAGACCCTCCATCATTCCATCTGCCCTTACAAGTCCCTCCATCACTCCACCTGCCCTTACGGGAACCTCCATCACTCCATCTGCCCTTATGAGACCCTCCATCACTCCACCTGCCCTTACGGGACCCTCCATCACTCCACCTGCCCTTACGGGACCCTCCATCACTCCACCTGCCCTTACGAGACCCTCCATCACTCCATCTGCCCTTATGAGACCCTCCATCACTCCACCTGCCCTTACGGGACCCTCCATCACTCCACCTGCCCTTACGAGACCCTCCATCACTCCATCTGCCCTTACGAGACCCTCCATCATTCCATCTGCCCTTACGAGACCCTCCATCACTCCACCTGCCCTTACGAGACCCTCATCACTCCGCCTGCCCTTACGAGACCCTCCATCACTCCACCTGCCCTTACGAGACCCTCCATCACTCCGCCTGCCCTTACGAGACCCTCCATCTCTTCGCCTGCCCTTACGAGACCCTCCATCACTCCACCTGCCCTTATGAGACCCTCCATCACTCCACCTGCCCTGCCCTTACGAGACCCTCCATCACTCCGCCTGCCCTTACGAGACCCTCCATCACTCCACCTGCCCTTATGAGACCCTCCATCACTCCGCCTGCCCTTACGAGACCCTCCATCACTCCGCCTGCCCTTATGAGACCCTCTATCACTCCACCTGCCCTTACGAGACCCTCCATCACTCCACCTGCCCTTATGAGACCCTCCATCACTCCACCTGCCCTTATGAGACCCTCCATCACTCCACCTGCCCTTACGAGACCCTCCATCACTCCACCTGCCCTTACGAGACCCTCCATCACTCCACCTGCCCTTACGAGACCCTCCATCACTCCGCCTGCCCTTACGAGACCCTCCATCACTCCGCCTGCCCTTACGAGACCCTCCATCACTCCACCTGCCCTTACGAGACCCTCCATCACTCCACCTGCCCTTACGAGACCCTCCATCACTCCACCTGCCCTTACGAGACCCTCCATCACTCCACCTGCCCTTATGAGACCCACCATCACTCCACCTGCCCTTACGAGACCCTCCATCACTCCACCTGCCCTTATGAGACCCTCCATCACTCCACCTGCCCTGCCCTTACGAGACCCTCCATCACTCAACCTGCCCTTACGAGACCCTCCATCACTCCACCTGCCCTTACGAGACCCTCCATCACTCCACCTGCCCTGCCCTTACGAGACCCTCCATCACTCCACCTGCCCTTACGAGACACTCCATCACTCCTCCTGCCCTCCATCACTCCACCTGCCCTTACAAGACCCTCCATCACTCCACCTGCCCTTATGAGACCCTCCATCTCTCCACCTGCCCTTACGAGACCCTCCATCACTCCACCTGCCCTTACGAGACCCTCCATCCCTCCACCTGCCCTTATGAGACCCACCATCACTCCACCTGCCCTTACGAGACCCTCCATCACTCCGCCTGCCCTTACGAGACCCTCCATCTCTCCGCCTGCCCTTACGAGACCCTCCATCACTCCACCTGCCCTTATGAGACCCTCCATCACTCCACCTGCCCTTATGAGACCCTCCATCACTCCACCTGCCCTTACGAGACCCTCCATCACCCCGCCTGCCCTTACGAGACTCTCCATCACTCCACCTGCCCTTATGAGACCCACCATCACTCCACCTGCCCTTACGAGACCCTCCATCACTCCACCTGCCCTTACGAGACCCTCCATCACTCCACCTGCCCTGCCCTTACGAGACCCTCCATCACTCCACCTGCCCTGCCCTTACGAGACCCTCCATCACTCCACCTGCCCTGACGAGACCCTCCATCACTCCTCCTGCCCTCCATCACTCCACCTGCCCTTACGAGACCCTCCATCACTCCACCTGCCCTTATGAGACCCTCCATCACTCCACCTGCCCTTATGAGACCCTCCATCTCTCCACCTGCCATTACGAGACCATCCATCACTCCACCTGCCCTTACGAGACCCTCCATCACTCCACCTGCCCTTATGAGACCCACCATCACTCCACCTGCCCTTACGAGACCCACCATCCCTCCACCTGCCCTTATTACCTCAGATTGTGAAGCACAACACATCACGCAACAACCTCAGGCACGAAGGCACGGCTCACCTCTGGCGGTCAGCTGATTAGCCTACATACATGATTGTAGTTTGAATAAAGCTTTGTTTCATGTGTTGACTTGTATATGTATTTGTTTATTGTGTGATGGTGACTTTCATTCATTCTTTTACTAATTTATTAATATTTCTCATTGTTGTCAGTAAATAAAATATTATTATTTAATTAATTAATGTTTTAATTAATTGTTTGAATGAAAATGTAGATATGTTCACTATATACACATCTAGAGTGTATTCATGCATAGCTATGTCATATGACATACATTTAAATTTTTTATTTTTATTTTATTGAATTATATAATTTTCAGTAAAAAGTAATATAATTAAGTATTGGTCAGCATTTATCGTTGTTATTATTGTATGTTTTGGGATGGGATAGCAATGCAATTCATTCTGGGGTAATATTAATTTTTTTAATATTAATGATACTTTTTTGAGTATAAAATCTTTTAAAATCTTAAAAAAGTTTTCTCCAAAGGCGAATCTTCGCACAGCTGCCCTTTGTGCAGACATTACAAAAGCTGAGGAAAACCGTTCTAGGTAGGGCTGTCGAGTTACTGATGTTATGAGGTATATGTATATATATATATATATATATATATATATATATATATATATATATATATACACTCACCTAAAGGATTAATTATTAGGAACACCATACTAATACTGTGTTTGACCCCCTTTCGCCTTCAGAACTGCCTTAATTCTACGTGGCATTGATTCAACAAGGTGCTGAAAGCATTCTTTAGAAATGTTGGCCCATATTGATAGGATAGCATCTTGCAGTTGATGGAGATTTGTGGGATGCACATCCAGGGCACGAAGCTCCCGTTCCACCACATCCCCAAGATGCTCTATTGGGTTGAGATCTGGTGATTGTGGGGGTCATTTTAGTACAGTGAACTCATTGTGTCTCGTCATGTTCAAGAAACCAATTTGAAATGATCCGAGCTTTGTGACATGGTGCATTATCCTGCTGGAAGTAGCCATCAGAGGATGGGTACATGGTCATAAAGGGATAGACATGGTCAGAAACAATGCTCAGGTAGGCCGTGGCATTTAAACGATGCCCAATTGGCACTAAGGGGCCTAAAGTGTGCCAAGAAAACATCCCCCACACCATTACACCACCACCACCAGCCTGCACAGTGGTAACAAGGCATGATGGATCCATGTTCTCATTCTGTTTACGCCAAATTCTGACTGTACCATCTGAATGTCTCAACAGAAATCGAGACTCATCAGACCAGGCAACATTTTTCCAGTCTTCAACTGTCCAATTTTGGTGAGCTCGTGCAAATTGTAGCCTCTTTTTCCTATTTGTAGTGGAGATGAGTGGTACCCGGTGGGGTCTTCTGCTGTTGTAGCCCATCCGCCTCAAGGTTGTGCGTGTTGTGGCTTCACAAATGCTTTGCTGCATACCTCGGTTGTAACGAGTGGTTATTTCAGTCAAAGTTGCTCTTCTATCAGCTTGAATCAGTCGGCCCATTCTCCTCTGACCTCTAACATCAAGAAGGCATTTTCGCCCACAGGACTGCCGCATACTGGATGTTTTTCCCTTTTCACACCATTCTTTGTAAACCCTAGAAATGGTTGTGCATGAAAATCCCAGTAACTGAGCAGATTGTGAAATACTCAGACCGGCCAGTCTGGCACCAACAACCATGCCACGTTCAAAATTGCTTAAATCACCTTTCTTTCCCATTCTGACATTCAGTTTGGAGTTCAGGAGATTGTCTTGACCAGGACCACACCCCTAAATGCATTGAAGCAACTGCCATGTGATTGGTTGATTAGATAATTGCATGTTGAGAACGCGCCAACATGGCAGATGTCCGGTTCGCATTCATACTTAACGAGATCAGGCTATAAAGTACCTACTCTTTTAGCGCTCGTTAAGTAAGTACTTATTGAAATGAAGTACCTACTCATTGAGTATGCGGTTTCGAACACAGCCTGTGTTTCTTTAACACCCTGCTTATGGTTTCCATATGAACACAGTGTTAAATTTCACTGACAGTAGAAATGATGCACCGCCTCATAAACTACCCAGTTGGGTTATAATAACCAGCTGCTGTTTTGCCAAACTTGATTAAACTGGATTGGTAATTTTGTCTTCTGTCCAAAGAGGAAACTTCTTGAGGTGAGTTAAGGTTTCTGCAAATCATGCTTAATAAGCTGGGTGTCCTTCCTCTGTCGTTTATGCCGTTGTCTTCTAGCACTCTTGCTCTTCTTCACTGTAGTCTTCATCTATCTCATCTCTGCAGACGGTTTCAACACGTTCTCTTCACTCCTGTGTATCCTTTTGATAATCTCTGTGGTTCGTTACAAAACATTAAGTTCAAGAACCTAACTTTCAAAACTTTTGCTCATCTCATCCTGCTCTACAAAAAAGAGTTCAAATACATTTGTTTCTACATTAACTCCATTTTAAGTAATGCAGGTTCTTTCCAAGCAGCATTCAAGCATCTTTATATGACATTAACTTAAAAGCAAGCAAATAATATTTCTTTGAAACAGGTCAAATATCCAAAACACGTTCATCAGCTGGAGAAAAAATCATTCTGAAAGTGATTCCAACAATATCGCTTCTCTATGCCTATTTTCGTTATAACCGTGGTGTAAACTCTACTATCTATAATATTTAGAACGATTTTAAGAACTATATCTTTATCGTTATCTTAATAGTTATCGTCCTTGGTGTGAACAGGCCTTAATATTGTTATTTCTCAAAATATGACATGTATAACACATCAATAACACAAAAACAAACACTAATGACACTCATCTTCATCAACCACTACAGATAAATAACAACAGTAGCATAATATGTATTGAGATTCATATGCTGATTCTTGATGTTTGTGTGTGTATCTAAAGGTTTTTCTTTTCTTACAATGTATTTAAAAATTAAATTCAGAATGTTTGATCTCTGGCAAGAAAGCATTGCTGGTGAAAATATATTAATAAATATAGCTGCAAGCAGCAATTAGCGGGGTTCAAGCATTTTAAGATGCCAACTATGCTGTTAAGGTCTAGGCCAACCCGAAATGTAGGGCTGACAGCCTGACACCATAAAATATCCATGATGGAGAATATGCTAAAACACATTCACAAAAGAATGAAAGGCATAAATAATAATACTTAATATAGACTAAGCATGCTTACTCACATACATGCAAACGTTTTGTTTTAGATACAGATATTTGAAATATATGGTGGGTAACAAAATGTTTTCTGCAAGTGTCCTTTGTAAAACACCATTTTCAGGTTTCACATGACTAGTGTAGCACAATTGTCAAAACTAATGTTTCAATAGATATGAAGTGATGGATTTTGAAAAAATATGATCGTAAATGTTATAATAGTGATTTTATAATTTCTAAGTATGAGAGACACATTAGTAAGTATTTCGGTGGTCCCAGTTCCGGTGGTCCCAGTTCCGGTGGTCCCGGAGGCCGCCTCCTCCGAGCAGCTCGCTGTCATCCCTGAGATCATCTCGGAGCCGCCCACCATCAGTCCTGCCACGACCAAGAGAGCGGTCTTCCTCTTCTATGCAGTGGCGGTACTGCATGCGTGGAGGAAGCACAGCACGCCTACCGAGCCTGTGTCTTCGGACAAGATGGTCGCCGCCGAGAGTGTTCACGTCACGTCTGCCGAGCCTGTGTCTTCGGACAAGATGGCCGCCGCCGAGCCTGTTCACGTCATGCCTGCCGAGCCTGTGTCTTCGGACAAGATGGCCGCCGCCGAGCCTGTTCACGTCACGCCTAACGAGCCTGTGTCTTCGGACAAGATGGCAGCCGCCGAGCCTGTTCACGTCACGCCTGCCGAGCCTGTGTCTTCGGACAAGATGGCCGCCGCCGAGCCTGTTCATGTCACGCCTGCCGAGCCTGTGTCCCCTGACAAGATGGCCGCCGTCGAGCCTGTGTCTGTTCCTGAGCCTGAGCCGGTGGTGTCTGTTCCTGAGCCTGAGCCGGTGGTGTCTGTTCCTGAGCCTGAGCCGGTGGTGTCTGTTCCTGAGCCTGAGCCGGTGGTGTCTGTTCCTGAGCCTGAGCCGGTGGTGTCTGTTCCTGAGCCTGAGCCGGTGCCTGTTTCGTGGCCACCCGAGGGGTCGTCTCCGCCCTGGCCGCCCGAGGGGTCGTCTCCGACATGGCCGCCCGAGGGGTCGTCTCCGCCATGGCCACCCGAGGGGTCGTCTCAGCCCTGGCTGCCTGCACGATCTACTCCGCCCTGGCCGCCCGAGGGAGAGTCTCCGCCGTGGCCTCCTGAAGGGTCGTCTCCGCCCAGACCGCCTGATGGACTATCTGTTCCGCCCTGGCCGCCTGAAGGGTCGTCTCCGCCCAGGCCGCCCGATGAACTGTCACCCCCAGTGTTCATTCCCTCCCATGGTCCTGGCCCTCCGTCCCTCCCCCTGATTCCCCACAGTTCCACCTCCCTCCTGGACTTTTTGTTGAGTTTTGTTTGCTATTATGGAGCGTCTGGTAGCCGCTCCGTAGAGGGGGGGTTATGTCACAGTGTCTGTTGTGTATCCACTGGGTGTCCACTAGGGGTCCCTTCCTTCCTGTTTCCATTCATCCTGGAACCACATTTCCCATAATCCTGGTTGGTCCCATCACTGGTGATTATTCCCTGCTGTTCTCAATTATGTTGTTAGTGTCTGTGCATATATACCCTGTTTGTGTTAGTTCATGTACGGAGTCATTATTGTATGTCACACGTCTACACTAAGGTCTGTTTCTAGTCTGTTCTCGTTTTTGTTCTTGCTTGTTTTGTTTTATTGTTATTCTGACGGATTAAATGGTTTTCGACACTGGCATGGACGACTACGATTCTGATTATTATAACTTAGATGCTTGCATGGATGACGATGATTTGGACTGCCCTGAGTACTGTGTTGCTACATTTGGATCCACCCATTTCTCCTCTAGCGATCGTGACAGTCCTCTGCTATTGTGTGGTGGTTTTGTGTTTAAGATAGGCTATAGATATTTAAAGGGGGGGTGAAATGCTCATTTTCACTCAATCTCCTGTTAATCTTGAGTACCTATAGAGTAGTATTGCATCCTTCATATCTCCAAAAAGTCTTTAGTTTTATTATATTATATTAAGAAAGATTGGAAGTACCGAGTCTTTCCGGAAAAAAACGAGCGGCTGGAGGCGGGCCGTGTGGGCGAAGCTAAAGCTGTGCTAACGCGCCGAGCCAGTAACAACACACAGAGACAATAGAAGCAGTTTTACTCACCGAACCTTTATCATTGTGACTGCTCGATCCTTAAGCATTAGACGATCTGCAAATCCATCGATCTGGGCTTTGTTTATAAAACAATCATGGTCGAAATGCAGGGAACAAACAGTCTACACAACTCCGTTTATGCTCAGGAAAAACAAACTCCATCCACTGGTGCCTTAACGCTGGGTTCTTTGGGAATCTGTGCAGGGTTGTCTTGCCCTGGCAACCAAAAACACACTTCTTTGGTGACATTGGCTTCCCAAAAGCCGGGCAGGGCGCTTTGATGGCGAACTGCTTTCGCTCTCTTTCTCTGGTCTACGGATGCGCCCGAGATCTTACCGGAGAAGTGCCCTTAGGACCCATATTAGGAAATTCTGTTACATCTGACGTCACACATACCCATACTCGAAAAAAACTTGTGACAAACCGGAAGGACAATTTTTGCCACAGAAATACTCCTTCAAACGTGCAATTAAATTTTTGAAACTTTGTCCATGTTTAGCATGGGAATCCAACTCTTTAACAGTGTAAAAAACTCAGTATGCATGAAATAGCACCCTTTAACCCCTTTATATTAACCTTTTAATATCCCCTTTTTATCCAGAGCCTAATCTCTGTTCTATTATTAGTTTTTTTATTATTAATTATAGTAGAAATGTGATACTGTAAGATTCATTGATGTGAAAATCAGATTTAAAAATCTCTGTGGTATTATGCTGACTCACACAGAGATCAAGAATCAGCATATGAATCTCAACGATGGTGACATTAAAAGTTTCATGACACAGTGCATGTTGGGTACCAGCACAGGTACTCACCCAGACTCCCATCATGCATTGTAGCACAAATACTTTTATCACCATTGCTGAGATTTATTTGCTGATTCTTAATGTCTGTGTGAGTCAGCATAATACCACAGAGATGTTTAGATGTATCTGTTTCAGAGTATTTTAGATGATACATTTTTGTGCACAAACTGTTTGTTAAATCTTTCACTTTATCTGTTTGTCACAAAACTGCTAGCTCTTATGTTGTAGAATCACAGTTTTAATATAATGATTAAATCTAATAATACATTACCTGCTTCACAAAAAAAATTATTAGTTTTACTTCACTTTTTCAGCTGTTATTTTGTCTGTGGAGCAAATTATATGAATACTGTGTGTATGTGTGAAAAACAACGTGATTACAGAGGCATACAACTAGTTAGCGCCAACTAGGGGCCAATTTCTTTCAAAATTCTTACGGAACTCTAGAGACATGAGTCGAACATGCTCAATGAGTTTCGTTCTGATCAGCCTTTGGTAACCCTGTCTGATAGCTACTCAAATTTCATTGGCTGCCATGTTTTTTGAGATACGCCAATGTCCTCATAGACTATCGTGGCACCTCGTACAAAGACAGCGCATGCCAATTTTCAAGTCATTTGGGATAATGGTTGGGTGGTTATAGACATTTTTATATGTTTTAGCGCTACCAAGTGGCCAATCGTCGCAATTTCTTTCAAGTAACCTCAGATTGAGCTCATACACATGTGTCCCGAGGTTGGTGAAAATATCTAGTACCGTTCATGAGTTATAGCCATTTTTGTAAATATGGCCGCTGACATATAGAACATTTTGGCACCCCATAGCGACTGTGCAGCGAATTATTAATATTATTGATAATTATTGACAATCAGACTCCAGAGAATCTTGCTGCACTGGTTTGGTTCCGATTGGGCCAAAAGCTGAGGACTAGTGCATAAAAATTAGGTTTTTCACAAAATACAAAATTACTCAAAATTGTCGCCAAACTGCGAGCAAATCTGAAGCATGTATTTTGTCCATCTTGAGCCAAGAATTCCAACGATATAAGGCACTTGAGGCTATTCCTAACGGTTTAGGAGTTATGAGCCATTTCGTACTTTTGACCACTCTAGCGCCCCCCTCAGGCCGATCGGGGCGGGCCTAGGTTTAGTTGTAGGCGGTGCGAGTACTACCAGCCCTCAAAGTTTCAAGTCTTTACGACTTACGGTTCGGTATGCTCGATCAGTTTTAGATGGAGAATGCTGCATCATGAAAAAATTAACAATAACCAACCATGTTTAAATAAGAAAATGTGTACCACACTATAAACAAAATACTAAACCGTTTGAACTACTGATTCATTTAGACACACTCAAACCTCAAGAATCAGTGCGTGAATCTCAATAACGATGACATGCTTCATGCCTGGATTTGTCTGGATGAAGAGGTTTAAAACTTATTGTACACAGGTTTTGTTTTTTAAATTAAATACTCCAGATTTTCGTATTAAAATGCGGCAGGATCTCATGGTTTAGAAATCCTAAATTTTGTTATGATCAGGTAAAATTAATACCAGACATTCAGTCCCTAAATGAAATCAAGCCACTACATTATGATTAGACTTTTATTATCAACAAGTAGCCAACATACTTGATCACATGTTCTCTTGCTAAAACAAACACTTACAGCAGCCAGAGAAAAACTGACATCAAATAGTCAAGGCCAAAGAGCCCAACTAAAGCAAACACTGGCCTCCTCAATGGTGACTTAAAATGAAACAATCAACGTCTAAACCTCTGTCAGTTCTCAATATGAACTTCTGTTGACATCTGACAGAAATAGTCAAAGTATCTTTATTTTATGTCTGTGATTAAGAGCAGCACAAGAGGCTCAGTGGGAAACACTGTCTGAGCCAGAAAGTCTTTCCTTCAGATCTGGTTTCTTTCACGATCCAAAGATGTATGAATTACAGACACTAAGTTGTCTAAAGTTGTCAAATTCATCTCGCGGTCCTACCCCAAAGCAACAAATAAAATAAAATTCCTTATCAAAATTTATAAGGAAAGACAAGTATTTTGTTTAGGCTTGGCTTGTAGGGAATTCCAAACCTGCGTATATTCAAGCGCACATAACTATAGAACCCATTCTAAATGCGCATGTGACCGCCATCAGCGTTTCTCACAGGTTCGTGTTTAAAGTCTGTGTAGACAGAGAATGGTGTCGTCTTAGCGGCCCCTAATTTAATAACAAATGATCATTGCGACGGAACCAAATCAATTAAAACTAACTTTAGATGGAAATAACTTAACTCTGCTGTAAAGCCGAAACAATCTCTGTTACCTTAAATTATACGCTTATCTCTGTAAAGCTGCTTTGAGACAATCTACATTGTTAAAAGCGCTATATAAATGAAGATGACTTGACTTGACTTGACTAAAGCAGTGGTTCCTTGTGTAGGGTGAATCCTTTTGTGGCCCCCCAAAAGAAAACTCATGACGAAAACATCCTCAAACTTACAATTTTACTTACAAATTTTAGATTGTACCAAAAACAAATGAATTTGTACAATGCTGGAACAACAATTCTGGTTGTAGCCTTATGTCTCTGATGTTGAATATACAAAATTTGTTAAATTCTACACTTCATAAAATATAACAAATTGTTATAAAAAAATGTTTTGACAGTTAACAATAATATTGTCTGAAAAGTGCAACAAAAGTGTTGAATACTGACCAGTAATTTATTATGTCCATAGTAGAAGATGAATACTGAAAAATTAATTTACATATGATTGTAAAAAAGTGCATTAAACTTCGTACATTTTAATGTAGTAAATGACAGTGGCTCAAGTTTGGTTTGCAATTTGAACAGCAATCTGTTTTTTCAGCAATCTTTTTTTCTGCAAGAAACATAAAAACAAATTCTGCTCTACTTAAAGAAATAGTTTTTTAATATAGAAGACATACAATATTAACACAAGTTTTACAATATAAAAGAAATCATGCAATGCAGACACATCAATTTAGTAACCACTGTTCAAGTACACACAACCTCAGTGGGAAGGGTGAGACTGTCTTTCTTTGCAGAGCTTATCAATTCTGGGTGCATGGGGACAGGCAAACTCTCAAGTCATCTTCCACATTAAGCCATGCCCTGTATTTTGTCTTTATTGCCATCATGGCTGAGAAAGATGTCTCACAAAGGTATGTTGTTGGGAAAGGCAGCAATATTCTCATGGCCTGAAGAGCAACCTCCTTGTACTCCTTTTCAACTGTGGGCCAAAATTCTGCTGGGCCCTGCTGATTAAATCTCATCCTGAGTGTACGATCACTGGACAGTTCCAAAAGTTCATCTTCAGCCTTTCCACTGAGGCCACTGGCCATCACATCACAAGAAAAGGGATCTCGAACCCAGTCATATTTCTCCATGTCAATGTCTGTGAAGTAGCGACTGAAATGTTCATTCAGTGAGGTGAGGAGACTGGTAATGGTGTTGAGCATGAAGTCCACTGCCATGCAGTTTGTATCCAAAAACTCAGATAGTTTTGGAAACATGTCAGTGATGCCTCTTTGTAGTTTACGTACCCACAGGTAAATTTTTCGCCTGAATGCATTTATTTTGTCACTTGCCTCCAGTATTGTGGAATAACATCCCTGAATGGACAGATTCAGTCCATTGAGACTACTGAAAATGTCTGCAAGGTAGGCTAGTTTTGCCATCCACTGTTGGTCAGAAAAAAACAGTTCTAGATCAGGTTTATGTTCTTTCAAAAAATCATGAAGCTCACGTCTGAGTTCAATCACTCGCTCTAAAACCTTTCCATGTGAGAGCCACCGCACCTCTGAATGGAACAGTAGCCGATCATGAGCTGACCCATCTCTGTGCATAGTTTTGCGAAGAGACGTGACTTCAGCGGTCTTGACTTCACGAAGTTGACAGCCGCTACTACTACTTCCAACACATCATGCAGGTCAGGTGCCATTAATTTCGATGCAAGTGCTTGACGATGAAGCATACAGTGAGTGGCTGCGATCTTTGGATTTATGGCTTGAATTCGGGTGACAACTCCACTCTTGTGCCCAGTCATTGCTGCCGCACCATCAGTGCAAACAGACACGCATTTCTCCCAGCTCAGATTTTCTTCTACCATAAAAGTGTCCAACATTTTGAAAATTTCCTCACCTGTGGCTCTCCCCTCGAGTTCTTTTGAAAATAAAAAATCGTCCATAATTTTACTGTCCCATAAATATCGAACGTACACTAATACCTGCGCAGCACTACTAACGTAGTGATGTACGTTAACACATCGTGTTAACGTAGTGAACACGATGTGTTGATCCGCCTGCTTACTGTATCGTTGGACAGCGGTATGGATTTAATCTTATTCGCGGCCTCCTCCCCGACCATCACTCGGCACATATCTACTGCTGCTGGAAGTATTAATTACTTTTTAATTAATAATTTATAATTAAAATTATTAATTAAAATTAAAATTATTTAATTTTATTTAATTTATTAATTATTAATAATTACAATTATTAATAATTAATAATTAATAATTTTTAAAATTAATTTCATATTCTAGATTGAATTTCTTTGTGGCCCCCCTAGTGCCATCTAGTGGCCCCCAGTTTGAGAACCACTGGTCTAAAGGTGTGAGTGGTTTCTTTTATTTTCATGATGTTTGGACAAACACACACTGTCTGTGAGTTGCTTTGCAATTAAAGATGGAAATTACATTGAAATAAATGTGAGTTTAAATTGAATGCATCCTGAGAGTGTTTAAATTTGGTCCAGAAACAGTATAAATCCTCAAAATGAGACCTTAAATGATGTTGAAAATATGTCCAAAATGACATTTGAACTGGTTTTTAAACTTGTATGGAGGTTCCATGAACGTCTATATCGGACGTGCAGAACTCGTCAAAAAAGACGTCATAAAAAACGTTCATTCTGGCTCCTCAGTGAACGTCTCTTCAACGTACGCTTGAAAAGACGTCTTTTGAACATAATTTTGCTTAGTGGCGCTGGGACTCGAACCGGGAACCTTCTTGCTGTGCTTCCCTCGAGAAGATCGTTCCACATCAAATGCAGTACACGCTTTGACAGTACGTGATTGTAGTGTGTGTGATTCCAGGTCGATTCCCCAAATTAAGTACAGTAAATGAAAAAAATATTTAAATGATTTGCAGAGCTCCAGTAAAGTTATTTATACCTTTATATAAACTTATGTAAAGTTAAATATATATTACATATAGCATGGTCATGTCTTCTACCACCAATACTTCTCCTAAATACTGCTTAAGTAATTTTCTAAATGCCGATTTAACGTAGCATACAAAGCACCAGGATACACATACAATTTATTTGTCTATTCCAAATTATAGCTGATATCAGTATAAATTGAAAAGTAATTGCTGGTTATGATTTATTGCTCATAATATTTACAGGGTTGCAGATTAAGCCCAAATTAAGTTACTCAATAGTGTCTTGCTTATTTGGGACCATAGTAAACATATATATTTTTTATAATTAAAGAGAGAACTTTTTTTTTATATCCCATTTCTCAATAAAAAATTGGGTGACCTGATGATAACAAACATGTCAAGTCAAGTCAAGTCAAGTCAAGTTTATTTATATAGCGCTTTTCACAACACAGGTTGTATCAAAGCAGCTTCACAGTAATAAATTAGAACAATACATCAATGTTTGTTTCTAGTGGAACGTCTACGTTTGGTAATGCTGATCAATAGTATCGTTGATTGATTAATTAAATTAAATATCCCCAAATATCCCCAACTGAGCAAGCCAAAGGCAACAGTGGCAAGGAACCGAAAAACTCCATCAGGTGACCTAATGGAGAAAAAAAAACCTTGGGAGAACCCGGGCTCAGTCGGGGGCCAGTTCTCCTCTGGCGTTTATGAACTAGAGGTCAGATTTAACTGTAGGATTAAAAGTATTATATGAATGCCTGGCTGAAGAGATGCGTCTTTAATCTAGTTTTAAACTGGGAGAGCGAGTCTGAGCAACGAACAGTATCCGGAAGACTATTCCAGAGTTTTGGTGCTAAATGTGAAAATGCTCTCCCTCCTTTGGTGGACCTAGATATCCTAGGTATGACCAAAAGCCTTGAATTTAGTGACCTTAAAGAGCGCGATGGATTATATGGCGATAGAAGATCCGTTAAATAGACTGGAGCTAAGCCGTTTAGGGCTTTATAAGTCAGTAGCAATACCTTGTAATTAATACGGGACTTTATAGGTAACCAATGTAGGGATGATAAAATCGGTGTTATATGATCATATTTTCTTGATCTAGTTAGAACTCTAGCGGCGGCATTTTGGACTAACTGTAGCTTGTTTATTGAGGATGCAGGACAACCGGCTAATAACGCATTACAGTAATCTAGTCTCGAGGTCATGAATGCATGAACTAACTTTTCTGCATCAGAAACAGATAGCATATTACGTAGCTTAGCAATGTTTCTAAGGTGGAAAAAGGCTGTTCTTGTAACATATGAAATATGATTTTCAAAAGACAGGTTGCAGTCTAATATAACACCCAGGTCTTTTACTGTAGAGGATGAAGTAACAGGACATCCTACTATGTTAAAGTTGTATTGTGAGAGGTTTTGTGGGTGGTTTTTTGAACCGATAAGTAGTACCTCTGTCTTGTCTGAATTTAATAAAAGAAAATTATGCGTCATCCAATCTTTTATATCTTTAACACACTCTGTCAATTTGGATAATTTAGAACATCCATAAGTGTTTCTTTACATCATTCCTTCTTAAGTGCTAGTTTATCTACTGTAAATTACACAACACAGCCAAGTCTTGTCCTGAACTGCTGATGACATATTTCATGTAAAAACACACCTGTTTTTTTCTCTCTCTCAGTTTCAAGTTTATACCCACTGCCTCAAATCCATAAAATAAATGGTCTTAGCAGTGTTGTGTAAAAGACAAATTTGAACATCATCATTTGTCAGACAATAATGCTGTGAAAAATCCAGATGCTGTTTATGGGATGTAAGATAAGATCATCTTTAAAAGCCAGAGAACTCTGTTCCTGCAACACAACTAACTGATGCACAATGATCGTCACACTTCTTTATTTCGTCCTCTTCAGGTCTGCTGTGGTCGAGGGGGTGAGTTCAGTTTATTTCTTGATGTTTGAAAGCAGCAAAACCTGAAAGTTCTTTACAGATAAATTAACAGTTAGCAGAGGATACATGATACTTACTGATCCCATTGTCATTGCTTTGACTCAGCAGCTAAATGAAAAAGTAGGTCTTAAGATGAGATTTGAATGGCTTAACAATATAAAATGATTTAAGTTTAGGAGGCACCAGAGAAACCATGCTCACTCATAGATTTTAAAGCGACAGACCATAAAATATTAATTGGAATATCTCAGATACCTGAAAATGAATAAAAGATCAATGCAAATGCAATGTAGTTTTGGTACTGAATCTTGTAAAGCCATAAAGGGTTAGTTCACCCATAATTGTCATCAATTAGCCTCATCGTTCCAAACACGTAAGATTTTCGTTCATCTTCTGAACACAAATGAAGATATTTGAAATTAAATTGAGAGATATTTGTCCCTCCATTGACAGTCTAAAGAACTACCATTTGTTGCTTCAAAAAGTACACATGAATCAAGTGGTTTAGTCCTAATGTTCTGAAGAGACTTGATCGCTTTATATGACGAACAGATTGAATTTTTTAATACTTTGATGCTAGAACTTGAGGTGTGTCAGAGCTGGTATTATTTTGTCATGCCTGCGGTAGAGCAAGGCACCAGCAACACCAAGGTCATGGGTTTGATTCCCAGTGAAGGCATGAACTAATAAGATGAATTCCTTGAATGCACTGTAAATCTCTTTAATTAACAAATGCATGAAATGCAAACTGATGTAGAAGAGGAGAAAAGCTGATGGCTTTCACCTCTCTTCTGTTGGCACAGGGTCTCTGGACTGAGGGCAGTGGAGATCCCAGTGGAGAATGCATGTGTAAGGCTTTCCTGCCCAACGGCACATTTCCAGTCGGAGAGCTCATCTCGCTGGAGAGCACAGCAGTTGAGATCAACCACAAACTGGAGATAGAGATTAGCAAGGTTTGGTACAATCTCAATAACTCATGAGAATAAACTGAAGTAACATGCAGATGCTTTAACGGTTCTTTAACGGTTCTTGTACAGGTGGAGACTTACGAGGTTAAACTAAGCATCTACATGGCAAAGATAACAAACCTGACAGTGCTGATCAAGCTGATGGAGAATAACCCCGACTCCTACAGTGAGCTCCACTTGGAGGAGGTGAAAATCAAGATCAAGCAAGTGGAGGCTCTAATTGTGGAACTGCAGGCGTCTATACAAACCACCTCTGCCGTGCTTATAGCCATACGTGAACAGGTGACACTTTCTGAACCTCTGATCAGTCAGCATAAACTGCACTTAAAAAAATGGTTGGGTTGACAAAGCAAACCTACAGCTTTTGTAAAAGCTTGAGTTTGATTCTTTTCAAATATCCCTGTTCCAAGACCAAATTTTTCAACTATAACTTTTCCTGTAGATTTCAAGCTACAGCCACAAACTAATCTTCTAATCTTGGTTAAACAGCTACAGTAGCACCAAAAAAACACCATCCATCCATCTTCTTCCGCTTATCCGGGGCCGGGTCGCGGGGGCAGCAGTCTAAGCAGGGATGCCCAGACCTCCCTCCCCCTGGACACTTCCTTTAGCTCTTCCGGGGGGACACCGAGGCGTTCCCAGGCCAGCCGGGAGACATAGTCTCTCCAGCGTGTCCTAGGTCTTCCCCGGGGTCTCCTCCCAGTGGGATGCACCCGGAACACCTTCCCGGGAAGGCGTCCAGGAGGCATCCGGAAAAGATGCCCGAGCCACCTCAGCTGACCCCTCTCGATGTGGAGGAGCAGCGGCTCTACTCTGAGCTCCTCCCGAGTGACCGAGCTTCTCACCCTATCTCTAAGGGATCGCCCGGCCACCCTGCGGAGAAAGCTCATTTGGGCCGCCTGTATCCGGGGGGAATTTAACCTTCAAACTCTTGCCAATGTCCAGGCGAGTCTTTGCTCAGCCAACAATCAAAGTTGGTCTTTTTGAGTTTCTAGTTCTCAAGCGGTGGCTCAGTGGGTATCACTGCTGCGTCCTGCAAGAAAGTCCAGTTTTCTTCCTGCTTGGCTCGAGAGTCTGTATTAGGTGAACGTGATTTGATTAAATACGTGTTTCTGGATCAACATCTTGGTTGATCCTGGAAAAACATTCCAAACAAACAAATTTTGAGGGATGATTTTACAGTTTAGGCTTACAAACAGGGCTAGGTGCTTCTACATCATTATTATTCACCTATAATTTCCCTCTGATTTAAGTGATGAGTCATGGTTAGGGTTAGGATAGGGATATGGTTAGAATGAAATTAAGACAGGAAGGTTGTTCCAGGATCAACAAAATAGGTTGAGTTTGCCCAAAATAGGTTAAATGTTGCTGGGTGTTCAACAAACCAAAGACTTGAGGTGAATTGGAGACTATAAAATTGCATATGCACTCTGCATGCATGATCTCTGCACCATGCATTTCATGCATGGTGGCCCTTTCTGGGTGATTTCCTGCCTTTGACTTGAGATTAACTTGATCAAATTTTCTTTTTGATGAAAACAGATCAGTGTCGTGGTGTCTGTGCTGACTCAATTGGAGATCACATACGACAAGAACCTGGTTCTAGTGACACGTCGAGAATATTTAATTCTTCAGCAGAAACTAGAGGCGTGTGAGATACGGCATAATGAAACCTTTAACCCCAGCATTGGTAAGTCTTTCTGTATCAAAATACTAAATGTGTACCTGTCGTGAACAATTTATTAACTCATTTACTTGTTTTAACAGGAATCTGCAATCACATTGGAATTAGAAGAATCAGCAAACCCATCATCAGCCAGTTAAACGCAGACTTGAATGGAGGTTTCAGGTATGGAGGATGGGGTAAAGACTCCAAGCCCTTGCCTGGCTCTGAGAACATGTACTGGTACTACGGCTATACGGACACTCTGGTCACTAAAATCACACAGTACTCAGACTACTACAAGCTGATCATGAGACAGGCCTTTAAGACATATGAGCTTTACGTCAAATATCAATATGATTGGCAAGGCACTGGAAACAACTATATTGTGCGAGAAAACACCCTGTACTATCAGTTCAGAAGCACTTTTGGTATGGCAAAGTTCAACATGACCAGTTTAACAGCTCAGTACAAGGTTATTCCCAAGGCCAGCACCAGATTCTCCTACCATTACTCGGCCAACCAGAACCTGGACTTCGCAGCCGATGAGTCCGGCCTGTGGGTAACGTACGCCACAGAGGAATCGAAGGGTAAACTGGTTTTAGGGAAGATCAACGAGGAGACATTTGAGGTAGAGAAGGTTTGGCAGACCAGTATTTTCAAACCATCTGTAGGAAACACTTTTATGGTGTGTGGGGTTATGTATGCCACACGGTCTGTAGACTCTAAAACTGAAGAGATTTTTTACACCTTTGACACTCGCACAGAAAAGGAAAGCTATATTAGTGTTCCCTTTGAGAAGTTCCAGGACTCCTATGTTTACCTGGACTACAACCCCACCGATCAGAAACTTTACATGTACAACAATGGTTATTACGTCAGCTATCATGTTTGGTTCAACCGTGAGGGCTCAAGAGATAAACTCGAATTCTGATAAAAGAGAATTATGAATATTTTATTAAGCTGTCTAAAACAGAACAGCAATGAATGTGCTGTATTTCACTGTGTGTAATAAACTCTTATGAGAATTATGATCTAAGTGAGATTTCTTCTTATGCTAATCAATAAATGTGCTTAATTCATTTTTGTCTTTGAACTCCTTATAATTTCTCATCTTCTTAAAACTATGCAGAGTCATGATTAATCTACCGTTGTAAATATAAGTTTTTGCGATCAATGCGTTGTGCCATGACTGCTTAAAGTAGCCTAACTGACGCATTTAAGCGATAAAGAAACTTGGCTGAATGAGAAAATAAAAGGCAAAACGTGCTTGATAAGTTATTAAAATTGCAATAAACCATGCAAGAGATCTGAATTCAGCACTCGCATGCAGACAGGCAGCCCTCCGTGAGCACATACTCGAAGCGTGCGCACTGGAAGCCTTCTGTCAGCGTTCGAGCACCCAATTCAGTTCTCCTGCGCTTTACAGATCAAATACACGCACTTATGTGTCAAAATGGCGACTCGACGAGCATTCACGTAAACGCAGTCAGTTATGTCAGACCATTTGTTTCTACGGGTAGGAGCAAGAGCAAGTGTCCAGCCATGCTGTTGTCTTCACGTATGCCTCCACCCCTGGCTGTGGTGCCACGTACAACGGGCATGCAGTTTCGATTACGTGGACGGGCCCCCACCTGCATTGGCACATCAACTGCCTCGAGTTGCTAGCAGTACATCTTACGCTGGGCCGCTTCAAATAGCCGCTACTAGGTGAGCTTGTACTGGTCCGCACTGCGGCCGCTGCGTACATCAATCATCAAAAAGAGTCTATGCTTCCGTCACATGTCCCAACTTGCCCACCATCTCCTCCCATGGAGTCAGAAGCATCTGAGGTCGCTTCGTTCCATTAACATTTCGGGACTGCTCAGTTGTGCAGCTGACGAGCTCTCATGACAGCCTGCGCTTCCTTTTTATATATGATGGTTTCATTATAAATATGGTGATAAGGTCGTATATATATACATATATACATACACAGGGTTCCCACACCTTGGTTAACTTCAAATTCAAGGACCTTTCAAGGACTTTCCAGGTCCAATTCACTCAAATTCAAGGACTTAATGTGGGAACACATTTCAAGTGAGAGCAAGGTTACATTGTGTTACCATTGTTCCCTATATTTTAAAAGACAATACATGTACCTTTTACTGTAAAAAAGGTTTTTAGTATGAACTACCTTAAAATTAATAGAAGTTGTATACTTAAGGCAATATGTATACTTTTACTACAAAATATTGCTGAAATTGTTTTTCTTTTTTGCAAGTGAAAAGTCAGAATCACCTTATAATTTAGAAAGGCACATTCCCTGCAATACATTTTTTTATTGAATTGATCCACAAACAAACAAACAAACAAACAAAAAAGTAGGCAAAAGCACACTTAAATTTAACTCTATCAAGGCCACCCCCAAAATACATTTCTTTTTTATTTAAAAAATATTGTGTGTTAGCAGTTCTGCTGCTTTTTTATTAGAGACTCCATAGAGTTTATTGCATTATTTTAGCATGGACGGATGAATAGATGGACGCACAGAAAGGCGACAGACAGAGGTCTAGATCACACCAGCACTCAGTCATTGTGATACCATGTTATTACAGTAATCCATGAACCTTCTCCAGGTTTGGCAAACAATGTTTCCTCTTAGGACGATTATGACAATAAAACACATACAAACGTATTAAGAAAACATGAACTGTGTGCATATGTCTTAGTGAGGAACTTCATCGTACATCCACTTGATGTCGAACACAACTGTCATGAGAATAAGATATGTGCTGTAGATTAGCTCTGATAACATGCTGCATATAAGACCGTAGCTGAGAAAGAGGAACATATTTGGACACATGATGGATCTCCTGCTGCTCGTGCTCCTGCTCGCGGCCCCTGCTCACACCTGGCTGGTAAGAGACTTACTAAGAGTCACTTTGACACTCACTATCTCAGTTTTGATTCATTGCTGATCCATTTCAAAAGATTCGATTTTAAAACATATCTTAACGTTAAGATGAATGAGCCCATAATGTTTCTCCAGTCTCTAGAGGATTGGGGCTCTGGCAGAGTCGATGGCTCCGTCGGCGAGTTTGGACAGTGTGTTTGCAACGTGTTCCTGCCTGATACTTCATTCCCAGCAGACCGTGTGGAGCAAATACAGACGTCCTCAAATCAGCTCTCTGTAAAAATCAAGCTCCACATCAGCAAGGTAGATTTATGTTTATATAGTCTAGATAAGCAGATTTTATATCCAACCCAACCAGTGTTATTTTAGCATCATTGACATGCTTTTATAATTTTTATTAATTTAAAGTTTTGATTTAAGTATATATAAATTTAATTCATTCATTCATTCATTAATTAACATTTTATATATATATATATATATATATATATATATATATATATATATATATATATATATATATATATATATATATATATATATATATATTTTATGTCTATATAGTTCTTATTCATTTTATTTCAGTTGTAGTTATTTTAGTACATCAAGTTATAAACTAAATGAAAATGACAAATGTTTCCTTAATTTTATACCAGTTAATATTTATTTTATTTCAGGTAACAAAGGTGTTTTAGTTTTTTTTTTTTAATGGTTTAAGTTTTAGTTAACTATAATAACCCTAGAGCCAACACATTACCACTAGGGGTATAAAGATACGATACATATCACAATACGATATTATTGCGATACTCCAGGACATATGGTAAAAGGTTAACAAAAAATGTACAGTTGATTAAAATGCTAACTTTGGTATTACATTGTGTGTGTAAATGAATAGTCTTGGACTTGGTGCTGAAACCCAAAGCACAGGACACTAGAGACGCCAGAATAACAATATTCGTGATTCTGAAGCTGAAAATACTGAATTATTGTAGATGAATATGCTTGATCTCTGTCACTGATATTTAAAATAATGTAGGCCAGTTTTACTGGTAACATCAGACATTTGGCATTTTCAGGACACACAAATATTCCCCTAATGCATTATTATACATTATATTCAACATTATATATAGTAGTTTCATGTAGTACCGATACTAAAACTCTGCAAACTTTTTTCTCACACAGTAATTTTTATTTTGGTTGAACTATCCACAATACATATTGTTGCATTTTTGTATTGTGATATATTGTGACAATTTATTGTTACACCCCTAATTACCACAACTGATTTTTTTACAAATTCAATAATTTAATGAAAAACTTTATAGTATGAGTATTTAGTTTCTAAATGCCTCCATTGGTTTTCATTTTCATTGGTCTCCATTGGTATTTCGCAAAGGTACAGCAACCATGGTGATGGGACATGACGTCTCCGTTCCCTCACTCAGGGAACGAGGGTTACCATACATAACCGAGACGTTCCCTTTCGCTCGGAGTTACCGACGAATTGGGATCCCTAACAAAACGCCATGGTGCTGGCCCCTTCCAGCGCCCTGCCTAAGCTTCAGCCAGCAGTTTCTTTAAACTTATCACTTATGTGCGGAAGCTTAGCTGGGAAGAGATCACACTGCTGTTCCGCAAGACCCGCTCAGTGGACATTGGATAACACTGGGAAAGCGTGCCCATGATCGAAAGAGGGAACGCTGCGGAGCCCAAAACCTGCCCGAAGGGAGGCACTAGGAAAACACATGTGAACTAGCCCAGAGGGTAGTGAACACATGGCAGTCTCTGAGGAAGTCCCAGCCCGGAGGGTGGGAACATACTCAGCAGAGACGACAAAGCGGACTCTGTCGAGGGGAAGACACTGGCTAACCCGGTGAGTAACTGTATCGTGGAGAAAACACATATGGGGTCGCCATAGGGACCGCAACATAACCCCAGCCTGAACTCAGCTCATAGTGAGAGGTAACAAGCCTGGCGCCCGGAGATCCGCCTCACCTGACGCTGGGAGGTGACGGAGGAACTCACGAGGTTAGCCGTTTGTTGGGTAACCAACGAAGCAGGCCAACGCACGTATCTGGCCCCTGGGGTGAGAATGGCATAGCAAGCCGACACTAGCCTAATTCCTCGCGCTACTGGCCGAAGCGAGCACACGGGAGGAAACAGGTGCTACATGAAGGCTATAAAACCTAGCGAACGTGTTAGGTGTCACCCAGCCCGCAGCTCTACAGATGTCTGTCAGCGAGGCGCCTTGAGCCAAAGCCCAGTAGGAGGCAACACTCCTAGTGTTGTGTGCCCTCAACCTAGGCGGACAAGGCACGTCCTGGGACTTATAAGCCCAGACGATAGCATCCACTAGCCAGTGGGCTAACCTCTGCTTGGAGACCGCCTTCCCCTTCTGCTGGCCTCCGTAACAGACAAAGAGCTGGTCTGAGGTCCTAAAGCTTTGAGTTCTGTCGATGTAGCAGCGCAAAGCGCGAACAGGACAGAGGAAAGCAAGGGCTGGGTCTGCCTGCCGGGGGCAGCGCTTGCAGGTTCACTACCTGATCTCTAAATGGAGTGGGCACACCTTGGGCACATATCCGGGCCGGGGTCTCAGAACAACGTGAGAGAAGTCCGGCGCGAACTCTAGGCACGATTCGTCGACCGAAAATGCCTGCAGGTCCCCTACCCTCTTAATGGAAGCCAAAGCGGGCAAGAGAGCTGTCTTAATTGACAAGATATTTAATTCAACTGCGTGCAAGGGCTCAAATGGGGGATTCTGGAGTGCTCTGAGCACTAAAGTTAGATCCCAAGAGGGTGCGGCTTACGAAGAGGACTCAATCTCCTAGCACCCCTAAGGAACCTGATGACCAGGTCATGCTTTCCCAAAGACTTACCATCAACAGCATCGTGATGTGCGGCTATTGCGACAAAAAAATACACTTTGAGGGCGGAGGGAGACAGCCTTCGCTCCAACCCATCTTGCAGAAAGGAAAGCACGACACTGATCGGGCAAGTTCGGGGGTCTTCCCGGTGGGAAGAACACCAACCGACGAATAGGTTCCACTTCAACGCATAGAGGCGCCTCGTAGAGGGGGCTCTAGCGGAAGTGATGGTGTCTACCACAGGCCGTCCAGGGACCAGACATGGAGTTTCCAGAGGTCTGGACGCGGGTGCCTCTAGGCAGTTGATGTGCCAATGCAGTTGGGGCCCCGTCCACAGACCCGAAACTGCATGCCCGTTATACGTGGCCCCCCAGCCGTTGGCAGAAGCATCTGTGAAAACCACAGCATGAGCATACCGATATAAGAGATCCTCTGCGTGGGGCAGAGTTTGCTCTTGTCCCAGTTGACCTGAAGCCCCAGCTGACTGAGATGCCGAAGCACCATTTCCCTGTTTTCGCACAACAGTTCCCACGAGCTAATATGAGCCAGACGTCGAGATAGTTGAGAATGCGAACGCCACGTTCTCTTATGAGAACAATGGCCGCCTCCGCGACTTTCGTGAAGACACGGGGCGACAGGGCCAGCCCGAAGGGTAGGACCTTGTACTGATATGCTCGACCCTCGAACGCAAAACGAAGAAACGGTCTGTGTCGAGGAAGAATCGAGACGTGAAAGTACACGTCCTTCAGGTCGATCTCCTTCCTCAAGACAGGGGCATCGCAGCTCCGCACATGAGTGAAGCGGACGCCACTGAACTTGGGAGGCCGGCGAGCAAATTGAATTGCATAGCCGAGCCGGATGGTACGGGTGAGCCACCGATGGCCTGGGAAGCGCTAGCCAGGCTTCGAAGAACCGTACCAGTGAGCCCACCTGGACCATCGGCGTACCCGGGGTGGGGCAGCATGGTGGAAGGCAGGGACTCGACTCCGGAGGCACTGAAGCGGCTGGAAGTGGAGTCTGGGTGTGCAGCACAACACCAACCTGCTTCCACGAGGGGGCAGATGGCAGGGAAGGCCTGGAGGCATTCGGCTGCTCGTTGCCCAGAGGCGAAGGAAGGAAGGGAAACGAGGAGCAAGGCCCGGGGGCGTCTAGTCCAGTTTTCTGACCCTCCTTGCCCAGTGGAAGATGAGAGTGGCGAGGCCGGGGTGGCGTCACAGCCATCTGAGTGCTGGGGCAAGGGGAATGAGAGCGGTGAGGCAACGTGGCGGCGCACACTGTCATTCTGGCCCTCTTGGATGGGGGAGACTGAGGGCGGCAAGGCAATTGAGCGTCGTCCTGAACTACCAGTCTCGGCCGTGTATGACCCAGAGGAAGTAGAAACTGCTCTTTTCCGGGTGGTCAGCGACAGAACAGAAACAAAACTAAACAAAAGATTCTCCACCCGGCCCTCCTCCGGGGGAAGGAGTGGTGCAGACACGCACTCCTGAAGAGCAGCAGTCACATCCTCTGGGTTGCCTGTCTCAGGGTCGCTTCCCTCTCCTCTTGCCGGGGGTTTAGACGAACTCCGAACGGACTGCGCAGCTCTCTTGCGGCCAGCACCCTGCTGCTTAGGTGGAGGCTGCTGCTTAGGCTGAGCAGGGGCGGGGGCAGGAGGGCGCCCTCGGCAACGAGAGTGGTGAGGGAGGAGGAGGGAGTCGACCTGTGTTGGGCCGCCAGAGGGGCCGTCCACGATCTCTTCACCTCATCATGCACTTCCGGAAAGAATGGCACTGGGGCGGCGCACTGAGAACCAGCCTGCCCCGAGATACCAATCGTCGAGCCGCGAGGGTTCGGGACACGGTGGAGGATTCCACACGAGCCCAATACTCGCGGCCGCCCGGGCAAGCATAGTGGCCATTTCCGGGTCTGGCTCGGACAACGCTACCACACCCGAAGGGGCCAACGCAGCAGAGTCGTCATCCCCAGAAGATGACTGTTCTCCCTCTGATGCAGCGATCGACATCTGGTCCTCTGGCGGAGCTCCGAAGGAAACAACCGGAGCCACACGAGATGGCCCGGCTGTCTCCAGCGAAGACTCCGATGGCAACAACGCGGAGGAGTGAGGAGACCGTGGGGGTCTTTCACCCGGCGGGTTATTCCTCACTGTGATCCTCAGACCACCAATGGGATTAACCCTCTGGGGCCTGAGCTGTTTTCTGGGCCCTGGAGGTGTTCTGACATGCTCTGACAATTGTGCTTATTCTGTTACTTGTGACATTTTCATGGCTAAAGTCTAATTACACTGTATTCAGCACAATAATATATCAGCAGCATGTGTGTAAAAGTTTGTTGTTTTGAGATAATGACATTTATACGTGGTTTGTGAAAATACAAAAAAAAATTCTCACTGAAATAAGGTTATGAAACCCAAACTGATTATTTCTTCACAAGACTTTTGAAAATTGTATGACGTAGCCTAGAATATTTGCTCTAAAACTATGTGAAAATCACCCTGACTGCTCATTCAGATAAGACAATATATTGATTTAAAACTTTTACGACGTGTTTTGTGTGAAAAAGCTTTATGAACTCATTAATATGTAAGCTTTTTACACCTGAGAAAGACAAAGACCCTCCCCTAACGGCCCTATTAGGAGCTATCAGGCCCTATCATTCTGAGCAACCTTGCACAAAGAATGAGGAGATTTAAAAAAGAATGGCTTTTAGATTTTTTGGATTTATTTACAACACAACATAATCCAAAGATACACAACAAATGACAAAAAAGCACTCATTGAAAACAATTATCCAAAGAGAGACCTTTGTGCCATTCCTAAAAACATTGTACATACCTTTCATTTCATTTCACTTTACCATGTTCATGTACAGAGACTCATGTGAATGTTGAAGTCAGCAGGACTCAGTGGCATCTGGGCCCTGAAAAAAAAAAAAAGTGAACATACTGATATCAAGAGAAAGGCCTGCACAATTTTGGGAATACATTTTAGATTTTTCTGGTTAAAATTGCTTTTTAAAATTCACAGAATACACACACACACACACACACACACATAAATGTTTCCAACAATATATAATATAATTAACACCAGGTTTGTTGTGCCTTGTAGGCATAGGCTATGCGCAGTGCTGCATAAAATAATAATAACAATAACCATAGCAGCCTATAAATCTTCCAAAATATTTCAGTAACAACTAAGCTAGAGAAAAATATATTGATTATCATGTTACGTCAAATGTTTCCATTCGTTATGATGATATGAAATGAGATAATAGTAAAAACATGAAGCCGTTTGGTGCTTTTCAAACGCGATCGTGATCCAAAATATGATACATTCAAACGCGATTGCGCTCAAATATAAAACATTATGGTTACTATATACATATCTACATTTGAGCAGATATCCACAAACACAGTAACAGTAAACACGGGTCTAAATATTATAATATTCACCATATATCTAGCAACAGTTCAACTGCAATGTGAAATTTATGCAACAATAACAAACTAATATGTAAGAATTTCTTACCTTACATCTTTCTTGTCTTCAAATCGCGTTCTTCTTCTTCTGAGGTAAATCCAATGTAAGCTCACGGCGCGTCTTTCAAACTCGACGAAAAGCAGAGACTTGTGAAGTGTTTTGCTGCTTTGTTTTTGAGGTAATGAGCGCGATCGCGTTCCATGTGGAGATTTGCATGTGAATCTCTTTTACGCGAGTGGGCGTGTTCAAATTAAAAATAATTAGGAAGCATTTGAGAAGCTGGACATCTTGTTGGTTTATACAAATTACTTAAACAGAGAATATTTGTTTTCAGTTTGAATCCGATCATTTAAAAGTACACACTTAAATGTTTATAAAGGTATATGGCTCATAAATGTGTGGCAAGTATTCGCTGAGTTTTGTTTCAGTTTATAGACGTGCTCAAGAAAAAAAAGTTCACCGCGACGAAGAGGCAGAACGCACACCCTGTTTATTTTCTTTATTTTACAAAAGCACAATGTTTTGATTTGATTGTAAGTGGACAATTTTTATATTTCTTTTTTCTGTATGAACATAAATGACGGAGTAATTTAAGTTTATAGTGCTACAATGTGAAGAAAATCCAGCAAAACGCGCCGGCGCGTTTGCCGACCTCAGAGGGTTAACCGAAGTAGCCTTCTTCTGAACTGAACCAGAAGAAGTACTAGATCGGGGAATCTCCAAAGGGACTAACCCTCGTCTGAGGGATCTCAGTCTCGATCTCAACATCGCAATGGTCATGTTCCCGCAGTGGGAACATGACTCATTCACGAACGCTGACTCATTCACGAAACACGAGAGGCAGCGATCGTGACCATCAACCGGTGGCAGATATTGACCACATCCAGAAACACACGGGTGAAACGTCATCCTGAAAAGGACACGATCTTCACTCATTCTTTCAGAAACGCTCTCTTAGTGTGCTAAAGCACGCAGGGATCAACGCGGCAACACAGTGGGAAACTGCAAGCCCACTGTGTGCACTCAATCAGATACCAGCTGTGACAACAGCTCTTTGAAAGAGGCAGATCGCGTAAAGTGACAGTCGATATCTGGGAGCTCGCGAAGACCACTGCTGCGCCATAACACCAACACAGAGAGGTCTCGAAACAGCAGACTCGTTGAGCTTAGGGAAAACACTATCCAAACGCTCATTCACTCAGAGGACACAACCGGTCGGCTCCGAAGCAGAAAGCGATTTGTGTATGCTCTCGCTTTCGACTTCATACCCGCACTGGCAGGCGGGGCGTGGAATGCAAATCTTGCATGCCAATGTTCATTGGCTCATTTTAGTTTCACTCAAAGGCAATTGGTCTCCCTAGCGTGATCCCAGTTCGTTTGTAACTCCTACCGACGTGACGTAGGAGTGACCGAACGAAAGGGAACTATTCTTTTAAAAGAATATAAATTAAATGATAATATCACTCAATATACAAATAAACATCTTTCTAATTTACTGAAACACAGTTAACCTTTTATTTTAGTTTTAGATAAACAAAAAATTAATTAAATAATCTTACATTTTCAGAGAGTTAAGTAGTAGTTCCTAACACATCAATCTCCAAAGCACGTATGAAGGGGTTTACAAAATTACAATTAGTTGAAATACAAAAGATCTCAGAGTGAAGTAAGAGCTTCTCACACCAGCGTTTGACAGACTCTGAGTCAGAGGGGAGGGGTGTGGTCAGTGATCAGGGTGAGACTTTGTGAATGTTTTGTTAGTGCTGAATTTATTTCAAAGTATAATCTTAAAAGTTTAAATTAGATCTTTTAAATATCCCAAAAATTGGCTCATGAAAAATGTATTTATGAAAAAAAAAAAAAAAATCATGATCTTAATTAAATCTAAATAGTTTTTTAACATTGCTCTGTGTTAGGGATATAATACTGCCATCTGCAGGTTTTTTAAACAAAATAAATAAAAGTAGAAATACTATTAATAATGAAACTAAATAAAAAAACATGAGATAATTAAAAATAAATGAAAAATATTAAATGAAAAAATGTATGTCAATTAATAATTAAAAATACAGAATAAAGTAAACAGTCTTACCGTATATTAGCACAGTCTCAGGACTCCTCGCAGGACTAGAACCACCGATGTTTCTCCTCTTTCTCAGAGGCTCGACGCTTGACCCTGGACGATCATGTGAATTCAAAGTATGGTCTATCGCTTCGCATGTGGAAATGATATGCTCCCCAGCTCTGACCGGCGTAGAATTAGGGGTACATCCGACTCTCCTAGCTGGAGCGCTGGTGCTAGGACCCTGTTCATCACCATCTCCCCAAGTCAGATTGATAAAACCGGGCTGTGTTACAAATTGAACCAAATCTATAAAAAGGAAGAAAAAGAAAAAGATTATGAACATTAAGAACATTACAAGAAGATGGTTCTCTTTTTTTTCTTCTCTTTTTTACCATTGTCTGAGTTGTCTAAATCAAATGCTGTTCCAGTTACTGTGAATTAAAAGCAGATGACAAATTTAAAATTTGTGAATTTTATTTTGTACATTTTTATTTATTTTAAACATATAATGATTAGAAAATATAAAGATAAATCCTTACATAATTCGATGGCATCGAAAGCGTCCTGCTCAACGTTTGAACCTAGGGAAATATAAGATTTGTTATGATTGAAACATTTGGTGAGCAGTTTTATATTCACTGATGGTTATTAATAAAATCACACATTCAGGAAGATGAACAAGACATACACAAACTATTAATAGCAGGACTATGTAAGCCGCACCCCCCATCCTCGAGAGGTACACTAGTGACTGAATCTAGAATGTTCGAGTTCCAGTATCTTGGTTTGCGCTACACCCCCCACAATCGGCAAAAATTAGAACGTTGTACGATAGCGTTCCCTGCATGTCAAAACTCGACAGATGCATAAAAACAACTTTTACAAACTCAGACCAAACATGCATAAAAATCATAATTTACAAAAACCAATGCATATGTTTGATTGCATGTCAAATCTATCAAATGAAAATAATTAACCATTTAATAATAATAATAATAATAATAATAATAATAATAATATCAATTATCAGGGTCTTTTATCAAATATAATTTGATTGTTCCTAGGATGGAACAGCTAAAAAATAGAGCATACAAATCATTTAAAGCTAAAAAAAAAAAGTGCTTTACTCGATATAAGAACAATCATTTAGAATGCATTTGTGAACACAGCAAGCTAAAAAAAAAAAATGTAAATAGCATATCCATACAAATAAGATTTTAAATTTAAGTTTTGAATAAAAAAATTAATTCAGGCAGTCAAAAAATAAAAGTAAAAATGCTGTCATAAACATGCAAAACCAGCAGGTGGCGGTATACCCCACTAATCGCAAGACTATGTTAAACCAGCCAGAAGCATGAAAATATATTATTACAGGTATGCTATTGTCAAAAGCTGTGACCAGCACGGTATTGACGCATCTGCTCCACAATATAACGGGGAACTATGCATGTATCAGTATAACGTTAAATGTTATAAGATCTGTTAGCATCATTATTAGCAACATCATTTTAGCAAAAATCCACCATTGCTCAACTCATCTCATGTAGGAGATCGCGATGCATAATCCTACGTCATATTAAAAAGTATATTTCAGCAATAGACATTCTGATACAACTGCATCAGAAGTATAATTAAATCGTGAAATATTAACGTATTCTCATACTTTAAGGAGATACATTACGACAGAGATTACTTGACAATACACCCAACACTGCTTAAATGATATAAAGATAAATGTTTTACTCACCACAAAATCTCGGCATCATGATCACTAGGCAGATGAAAAGCAGCAAAGAAGTTTCACCGATGTTTTCAGAGAGAATACTACGTTCTGGACTGACGCCGGATATTTAAGCATCGCGCGCTGTGGTAGATGGGGCGTTGCTATAGAATAACCCTGAGGGGATTGTCGAGTGTTCAAAACTGCGCTATAAGGATTAAAATATTTATTAGATGGCCAAAACAAGATGGCCGCCACGGAGCAGGCACGACAGCAGCGGTGTCTGCCGTTTAAACAGTCTACGAAGTTTCACCTACATCTACTCAGTTGAACAATAGATGGATGGTTTCTGCCATAATAATTGCATGTTTGATAATTGTTCAAACACGGCATTCAATCCTATCTTCGGGGGCTGAGGTATGTTTGTTTACACCTGTGGCAAGAAGCCAACATGTACTATACTCAAAGTTGCTGGTAAATGGCTATGCCAGTGCCCCGTCCTCGTTAGACAAAGGCAAGAGACACTCAACTAACCAGGGTCTTGCCCAAATAGCGGTTATGTTGCTGATCCACTAACATGGATCCTATTGTTAGCCACGCAACACAACATCTCGTTAGCTTCACCTGTCAGTGGGACTACCAGTGGACAAACAAACTTAGCTTCCCAGCTAATTAATCCAGGGCTGAGGTTTGGGTTTGCGACCTCATTATCCACGTTTCCCGGAGCTCTTCACTGTGGTAGAGACGGTGCTTCGGATGATATGTCGTACCGGAGACGCGGCGACATCCCGGCCGTCAATGGGGACGTGACGGCGGCCCCTGGTAGTCCAGCAGCTCGTGGATCGGGGTCTTACAGAGTCACTGTCCTGGCATCTCCTATCTCCGGTGCCCATCACCGTAATGTAACTGAGAATATGAAGTAATGAATATGTAACTGAGAATACATCATGTGCATATTGTCATGAAGACCATGACAATATGCACATGACAGCATCTTCTAACAGCGAGGCAGCGGATGACCTGACGCTGGAGGATAAGGTCACGGACTTTAAATCAACTTTTAGTAAGAAACGTTTACATTTGTGTAAATGTGTGCTTAGATGTGGCTTTTAACTGTAGAGATGACATTGCTAGTGATTTAGAGATTGTTTGGATGGACATGTTTACCAAAAACCAAACCCATTTTATTGCGGGCTTGCTACAGACCGCCGGGCCATACCACTTTTTATGATAAGTTAGAACAAGTTCTCTTGAGCCTATCAGACAAAGAGAGCTCTGAGATTATCAAAAATGTGTTGTGTGCTCATCCTTCCGGCAAAATGCTGGAGGACATGTGTCACACTTTTGGTCTTGAACAGCTGGTAAAACAGTCCACGAGAATAAGCAAGACTTGTGAGAGTATTATTAATCTGATCTTAGTATCAGCCAAAACTAAAATCTCTCAAAGTGGTACTATGACTTACGGCATAAGTGATCATAATATAAAAACGTTTACTCTCACAAGACTGTACTCTCCAGATCATTTAAATATTACTCCCAGGAAACTTTCAAGATGCTGGCTGATGTGGATTGGTCCCGTGTTGTAAATTGTTCATGTGTTAACATAGCATGGTCACAGTTTAAAGATACATTTTTAAAAATCATCAACAAAGTGACCCCTCTTAGACAGATCAGAGTTAAACAGCGTTCTAGTGCATGGTTTGACGAAGTTATACATGATGCTATTAAAACCAGGGAAAAAGCTGATTGATGATTTTATTTTATATAAACAAGCAAGAAATAAGACTCAGGAACTTATTAGAGATGTTAAATCAACCCACTATAAGAATGATATATCAAATAATAAAGATAACCCAAAAAAGTTGTGGAAGACCTTAAAGGAATTGGGGGCCGCTAAGACAAATACTAAGAAACCAAGAAGCACAGGTCTAACAATTAAGGGTATCCTAAATTTCAATAAGAAAGAGGTTGCTAATCATTTTAATACTTCACTTCTATAGCAGAACAGCTGGTCTCGAATCTTCAACCTTCCTATGGGTTATTCAACATTAATAGGGTGAAATCATTCTATAATAAACTTGGAGTACTGCCTAACTAATTTTCCTTACGGAAGGTTGAGGTAGGGGAGATGGAAAATAAGCTATTACAGCTAGACTGCTCTAAGGGCCCTGGGTTAGATGGGTTATCCCCTCGGTTTTTACGAGATGCTGCTGCCCAAATAGCCCCGTTCATCTCCCATATTTTTAACCTGTCTGTTGAAACTGGTGTTTTCCCCAATTATCTCAAGAGGACCAAGGTAGTCCCCCTTTTTAAAAAGAGAAACATCCACGATCCAAATTTTTGAAAGATTGCTCAATGAGCAATTTAATAAATACATGAATAAAAACAACTTCATGTTTAAATTCCAATCCGGATTCAGGAAGGCCTACTCTATTTCTGACTTCCTGCTCAGCAACTGTTCGGACGCTCTTGCTTACTGCTTCGCGCTTTGCTCTATCGCTTTTACATTTTATCTCCTATTTTTTTATATTTTATTTCCTTTATTTTATTTCCTTTTATCACCTAATTTTAACTTCAGCAAATCAGCACAGTGCTCATACGACAAAGTTTGGATTACTACAAAAACTGAGAATTCGTTAACCCGACCAGCTTACATACCGGGAAAGGAAAACACAACTGCCTCAAGGATAAGAGAAAATGCCTCTTCTGGAATCTACTTGCTGCACTAACTGCCACAGACTTTTACAAAGGATTGCAGTTCTTGAAACAAAGTTACTTACGGGACCACCAAACCAGACAAAGCACACAACAGAGCTTCTTCATGGACACCCTCAGCATACCGGTGAGTCCCATGAAACTAGTACTCCTCGACAGATAGAGAAACAAGCCGATCGACTTACTAATCGATGGCACAAACAGGGAGCTAGACCCAAAGGCACTTGAGACATCAGATTGTCACGAGCATCACATATTGCCGCAGTAGCATCCTCTACCCCAGATACAGCTCTGACAAGGATTGCAAACACTGGTCTCCAACCACCGCCTATACATCTTGAGAACAGATTTGAAGTACTAAGGAATGTAAATGAGGAATCCCCAAACGTGATGAATGTGATCGAACACAGACTGAATGGGCCAGTAGCTAACACTGATGCTAACTGGCGCTCAAGGTCGACCAGACAGCGGCACTCAGCTCAGAGCGCAGCCGGGCCCAGGACTCTGATAGTGGGGGACTCCATAATCAGAAACATTAGCAGCAGGGATACAACTACGTGCTGCCTTCCACAAGCAACAACTTCTGATGTAAACAGGGAACTTCAGAACATTCTGATGAAACATAAGACTGCAAATCGACTCATCATACATGTGGGGAAGAATGATATTCATAAAGAGCAGTCAGAACTCCTTAAGAAGGATTTCCATGAACTTTTTGAAACACTTAAAAGACTGAAAGTTCAAACATTCATCAGTGGACCTCTCCCAGCAAGAGGAACAAACAGGTTTTCACGGTTATCAAATGTCTGTAGAGGAGCGCTTCCAGGACTCAAAATGTTAGCTTGAGGTGCTCTTTGGATGGGATAATCATAATATAGAACAAAAGGAAACTCCAAGGCACTCTCTTTAAGAAAGATTAAAAAGCCTTTATTTTATGGCTTGGTCATCGTAAACCTTTAAAAACTCCGACGCGTTTTGGCATACAAGCCTTCGTCAGGGAGTCAACTCCCTGACGAAGGCTTGTATGCCAAAACGCGTCGGAGTTTTTAAAGGTTTACGATGACCAAGCCATAAAATAAAGGCTTTTTAATCTTTCTTAAAGAGAGTGCCTTGGAGTTTCCTTTTGTTCTATATTAGGTTTTCACGGTTACTTGGGCTTAATACATGGCTGCAAAAAACCTGCAATATAAAAGCAGTGAACTTCAATGACAATTTCAATCTTTTCTGGAGTCAGAGACAACTGTTTCATCGGGAACCCAGTGTGCCTGTATCTTTCTCTATTGCTGTTCTATTACAAGATAGAAAGTCTAAGGCCTTCAATAGCCATACAGCAAACCTAACTAATCTGGTGCCTATTACACGTCAAACTAATATTGCTGTGGGGAAAAGTAAGTCTGTTAAGTTAGCACTCTTTAACATCCGCTCACTTAAAAATAAATCACTTCTAGTCAACGACTTAACCACAAACAACCTGGATTTTATGCTTCTAAATGAAACCTGGCTAGAAGACAGCTGCAGTGCAACAATCCTCAATGAAGCAGCCCCTCCTAACTTTACTTTTATGAGTGTCTGCAGAGCTGTTAAGAGAGGTGGGGGTCTAGCTGCTCTTTTTAAAGATATCTATCAATGTAAGCAAATATCATTTGGGAATTACTTGTCTTTCGAATATCTGGGTATTGTGTTAAAAGGTGCTCCACGCATTTTACTTTTCATTATTTACAGGCCTCCAAAATACTCTCCAGCCTTTGCTGAGGACTTTACAGAACTGTTATCAACAATAACCTCAGAGTTTGACTGTTTTGCCATTGCTGGAGATTTTAACATCCACATAGAGAGTGCAGAAAACAATATGGCAAAAGAAATCAAAAGTGTTTTAAAAACTTTTGATCTGACTCAGCATGTACATGGACCCACACACAATCGTGGACACACTCTAGATTTACTTATCAGTAAGGGTCTAAACATTTCATCGATTGTTATTAAGGATGTAGCGCTGTCTGATCATTTCTGTATTTTCTTTGATATATTGATCTCTCCTGCCACTGAAGCTAGATCTGTGTCTGTCAAGAAGAGATGCTTAAATGAGAACACTAGTGTACTATTTATGAAGGCTATATCCTTAACACCAAGCATATCTGCAGACTCTGTTGATTCTCTCCTTGATTCTTTTAACTCAAAAGTTAAGTGTAATTGATGATATTGCTCCTGTTAAAGTCAGGAAGAAGAGTGGCAGACAAAAAGCACCTTGGAGAAACTCAACAGCAGTGCAAAATATGAAAAGACAATGCAGAAAAGCAGAGCGCATGTGGCGGAAGACAAAACTTGTAATCCATTATAACATCTACAAAGACAGCATCCATGCTTTCAATATGGAACTAGGCAAAGCTAGACAGACTTTCTTCTCAAATATTATAAACAGTAATTTAAACAACACACACACTCTTTTTGCTACTGTAGAGAGACTGACAAACCCCCCAAGCCAGATTCCCAGTGAAATGCTCTCAGAGAACAAGTGCAATGAGTTTGCTTCTTTCTTTTCTGAGAAAATCAATAATATCAGAAAGGTGATCAGCACATCCTTGAGTTGCACTGAGGTCAGACAGATCAGACCACCTGAGAAAGTAGTTACTATGTCTGACTTCAAAAAAATTTATGGCAAAATTTTGGAAGAAACCGTACAGCACCTTAAAACATCAACCTGCGCTCTTGACACACTTCCCACATCATTTTTCAAAAGTGTGTTAAACAGTTTAGAAGCAGATCTTCTAGAAGTGGTAAATGCCTCACTTCTCTCTGGGAGTTTTCCAAACTCCCTGAAAACTTGTAGCGTGGCCACATAAAGGAAGGTTATAAATAAGGTTAGTACCACATAACTAAATATGTTGTGGCACTTTATGTATTACCTTGTCGGCTTTCCTCTGTACGCTTTATGCCTCTTCTTTTGTGTGTTGGGAACCTCATTATTATTCACGCGAGATCTGCGCGTGACATTTCGTCACATGTGGTCCTGTCAGGTAAACAGGAAATGACTATGAGTTTGGCCATAAAAGGAACCGGGATGCCGGTCATCGGGAGAAGCGTCTTCTCATCCACTAACCTGTCGGAGTGCATGTGGAGTATTCAGTGAGGGTCTGTCCTGGAAGCGCCGGGTCGCCGTTCCTCCGTGGAGTATTTTAGTTGGCTCGCGGCCAGGATTACTCGATCGGAGGACAGAAGACAGGCATCACGTACATTGATCACGCTCACGGACTTGACATTCTCACCGGTGAGGCGGATCCTAACATTGTATATACACGCTGGACTATATGACTTTTCGCACGCACGCACGCACACACACACACACACACTCAGTTACAACTGATTGTATATATTGGTGTTGTATATGGTATTATGGTATGGGTTGTTTATATTCTGTGAAGTTGTAAATACAAGGAGGTTGTTGGCTAAACATATCTCTTGGTGTTATTTGTTGTCTCATGCTGATACGTAATTGGTATACTGAACAGACAACGGGAACAGGCGGTCCTAATTATTTTGTATACTCAGCTGTATGGTATAGTGTGAGTGTTACATAGTGGTGGCCCGTACGGGGACGTACTGTTTCTTTGTGTGTATTGTTGTTTTGTATGTCCATAATTATGGAGGGAGATACAAATGTGAATGATGAGAGAATTATTCAGAATGTAAATGATAAAGACACCCATACTCATACTGTAAATACAGTTAACTCTGGTTATGTACCAGAATCAAGAAGGGGTTCGAATGTGACACCAGATGCAGATTTCACTGCAGGTCCATTCGTAACTAGACGTAATCCTACCGGAGAAATAACATCTATGCTCAGTTCGTTGTATATTTCTGATGATGAGGATAAATCTGATGATGATGATGATGGGGAAAATGGTGTGGTGAATGGAAATGTTGTTCAAACAATGCAAACTGAGGTTGATAAACTCAAAGTGGATTTATTGGCTCTTAGTGCAAAAGTACAGACAAATGAACATGACTTTAAACAGTCAGTAGAAAGTTCACTTAATAGGGAAACTAGTTTCCGTGAGGCAGTGGACACTGGCTTGGCAGATTTGGAAGATTATTTCCGCAGATCACTGGAAAAGTTGGAGAGAGTTGTCGCTGATTGTTTCCTGAGGAGAGATGCAAGATTGGAGAGTCAAATGAAAAAACTGCGATTCACCAGTGCCCCTTCTGTATCTAGATTACAGCCCTACACTCCAGTTACTTCCATATCCTCTGTTCATGATGATAGAACTGCTTTGTCTGCAGCTAGAGTTAAATGTCCCACTTCCCAGACAGCCAATGCTACTTATGACATATCTCCTGTATGTAATCCTCTACCTAATGTGCCTACTCCTCCAGTTGTTCCCAGTATCTCGTCCTTCTGCGGGCGGCCCCCGATTCGGCTGGAGTTTCCGTCGTTTGGCGAGTCTTGTGAGACTGCGGATGTGCTCAACTTCATCGAACTGTGCGAGAACTATCTCGACATCAGGCCCCTTCCCAGTGTGGAACTGGTCGGCACCCTGAGCACGGTTCTGAAAGGACCTGCTCTGAGCTGGTGGAAGGCAGAGAGGAACAAGGTAACAGATTGGCAATCTTTCAAAGAGGCGTTTATGGATGCGTTTCTACCAGATGATTACCTCGCAGAGGTGGAAGATAAGCTACGGTCTCTGGTTCAGCAGCCACGTCAACGCCTAAGAGATTTTGCCTATGATTACCGAGCCCTCTGTCTTAAATGGAAGGCCGACATGACGGAGGAGGAGATGGTGAGCCGCATCCTTAACAACATCAACCCCAGGGTCGCGGGCTGTTTGAGAGGGACGGTGAAAACTGTGGAACAGCTGGTGAAAGTGGGTTCTATGGTGGAGAAAGACTGCATGGGAGCTAAGGATTACTGGCAGAAGGTGGACAGTCAGAATGGGAGAGAAAAGACCCAAAAGAGGACCAACGATCGTAATACCTCTAAAAATCTGGCTGGCTTATCGATCGCACAACCGCATCCTATAAGTTCCCTATTGGTGGTGCCGGTGACGATACGGGGCCAAGAGGTGAAGGCTGTACTGGATACAGGGAGCACGTACACCCTGATGCAAGAAAATCTGTGGAGACAGTTAGGGGGTGAAATGAATGCTGACCATCCAGTTCCCCTGCAACGGTTCATTATGGCAGACGGGAAGGTACATCAAGCTTTCAATAAGAAAACCATCTGTTACAACTGGCATGAGAAAGTATGTGGGGTGGATACATATATCATGAAGGATGCTCACCTGGCGTTTCCCTTGATCGCAGGCTTGGATTTCCTCAGAGCCACTGAAGCTATCATGGATGTAGGCCAAGGTAGATATGGGCTGAAAGTGGGCAAAGGTTATATGTATCACTCTTTCATAACGGCTACCATAAATCCTGGAGTGGCTACAATTCCGGTAGGGGAAAGAGGACACACTTCTGCTACAGTGAGTCTTTATTACGCCTTACCTCCAACATGGCAGCCATCTCTCACTGCGCCGGTCACTGAAGTTACTCCCAACTGGGACTCCGACAACCAGGAGGAGTTGCAGAAGCTGATCGTGACCTGGCCTCATACCACGTCCAAGCTACTCGGGAAAACATCTGTAGAACAACACAAAATCCTCTTATGTGATGAAATGCCTGTGAAGTCTAGGGCTTACAGAGTTTCTCCATTCAAGAAAAAAATAATAGACGAGCAAGTCGAACAAATGCTAAGTGACAACATCATCGAACCCTCTTTCTCTCCATGGGCTTCACCCGTAGTCCTGGTCCCCAAAGCGGATGGGACTTACAGGTTCTGCGTAGACTATAGGAAGCTTAATAGTAAAACATTACCTGACGCTTATCCAATGCCACTCATCCATGACATACTGGAATCCATGGAAGGCGCCTCCTGGTTCAGTACTTTGGACTTGCGGTCAGGATATTGGCAAGTGGAAATGGAGGAGGCTAGTAAGAGTAAAACTGCCTTTATCACTACCCAGGGGCTCTACCAATTCCGATCTATGCCGTATGGTCTCAGGAATGCCGCAGCCACATTCCAGAGGCTGATGGAGAAGATCCTAGTGGAATTGAGGGGAAAGATTTGCTTTGTATATATTGACGATATTATCATTTATTCACGGACATTAAAAGAACATGTACAACACCTGAACACCATTATACACAGACTCAACCAGGCTTCCCTTACTCTCAACATGAAGAAGTGTCACTTCTTTAAACGTCAACTAAAATTCCTGGGACACATGGTATCAGAGAGAGGAGTAGAAGTAGATCCGGAAAAGACCCAGGCGGTGGCTGATTATCCTCCTCCTAAAGACCTCAAAGCACTCCAACGCTTCTTGGGATTGGCGGGTTGGTACCACAAGTTCATTCCTCACTTTGCGGACATCACTGCTCCTTTAAACCATTTAAAGAAGAAAGGGGTAAAATGGGAATGGACGCCTGAGTGCCAAGTCAGTCTGGAGACTATCAAGCTGAGATTGCAAGATCCACCCGTCTTAGTGCAACCGGACCTCAGTCAACCCTTTCAGGTACACACCGATGCCAGTGACGTGGGACTAGGGGCTATTATCTCCCAACTTACTCCAGAGGGGGAAAGGGTAATAGCCTATGCATCTAGAACCTTGAGAGGACCAGAGTTGAACTATTCTACATCTGAAAAAGAGTGTCTAGCCGTGGTCTGGGCGGTGGAAAAATGGAGACATTATCTGGAAGGAAGGCCTTTTGACATTTATAGTGATCATGCGGCATTAACGTGGGCATTTAATTGCCCCAAAACCTCTTCCCGGTTAACCCGGTGGACACTGAGACTGCAACAGTTCACTTTCCAGGTACATCATCGTAGAGGATGTCTCAATCTAGGGCCAGATGCCTTGTCGAGAGCTTACGAGCCATTAGGAAAAAACAGTGTGCCTTGTATGACCATAACTACACCCAAATGCGCTTCTGACATACCTCACACTCTAGGAGAAATCTCGCAGGCCCAAAGTCGAGACAATGCCATTGCTCTCCTGCGGGGGTCCCACCAAACCCGTAAGGCTCAAGAACATCGGATCACCTTTGAAGAACATCAGGGGGTGGTATATCGGCGGGTACCTGTCAAGAATACTGGAGAGAGATTCCAGTTAGTAGTGCCTCAGGAGATGATACCAGGGTTTTTGCATTACTTCCATGATAACCCATTAGGAGGACATCTGGGCCGTCTAAAAACCTTGTTGCGGCTATTGGAAGTAGCGTGGTGGTCCTCTGTCCGGAAAGACGTATGGCAATATGTCAAGGGTTGTGAGATCTGTCAAAAATACAAACATGACAATACAAAACCTAGCGGATTCCTACAACATACCCAAGTTCAGGAACCGGGACACACATTAGGTATGGATTTCATGGGTCCATTTCCTCTGAGTAAAAAGCAAAACACGTACCTTCTGGTAATTGTCGACTATTTCACAAAGTGGGTAGAGCTGTTCCCCTTGCGAGATAGTAAGACACAGAAAATAGTTAAAATTCTTAGAGAGGAAATCTTCACCAGATGGGGAGTGCCGAAATACCTGGTGTCGGACCGGGGAGCACAATTTACATCCAATGTGCTTTCTGAACTATGCAGGTCATGGGGAAGCATCCAGAAACTCACCACCAGCTATCATCCGCAAACCAACCTGACTGAAAGGGTTAACAGGACGGTAAAAACCATGATTGCGTCCTATGTAGGACAATATCATCAGACGTGGGATCAGTGGTTACCGGAGCTAAGGTTCGCCATCAATACAGCTCATCAAGAGACCACCGGTAGAGCTCCGGCGGAGTTGATGTTGGGTCGTCAGCTTCATGGACCTCTGGAGCGGTTGATCCTTAGACCTCCCACGCCTGACCAAACTTCATATACTCTAGTCGAACGTCAAAACAACATGGCAGAGGAGGTCAAATTCAGAGTAGGGGTACAACAATCCAGACAAGCTAGATACTATAATGCCCGACGGAAGGATGCGCAATTCAAGCCGGGTGATCTAGTCTGGATTAAGACTCACCCTCTCTCATCGGCCTCCAGTAGATTTTCTGCCAAGCTAGCGCCCAAGTGGGAGGGTCCAGCTGAAGTAATAAAAAGAATGGGGCCAATAAATTACATTGTGAGTTGGGGCATTCCACTTAAAACAGACAATGTAAATGTGGTAAACTTAAAACGCTGGTACGGACGTTCTCCACCTATGCCGAAGGCTGGGGGAGGGGATCTATGTAGCGTGGCCACATAAAGGAAGGTTATAAATAAGGTTAGTACCACATAACTAAATATGTTGTGGCACTTTATGTATTACCTTGTCGGCTTTCCTCTGTACGCTTTATGCCTCTTCTTTTGTGTGTTGGGAACCTCATTATTATTCACGCGAGATCCGCGCGTGACATTTCGTCACATGTGGTCCTGTCAGGTAAACAGGAAATGACTATGAGTTTGGCCATAAAAGGAACCGGGATGCCGGTCATCGGGAGAAGCGTCTTCTCATCCACTAACCTGTCGGAGTGCATGTGGAGTATTCAGTGAGGGTCTGTCCTGGAAGCGCCGGGTCGCCGTTCCTCCGTGGAGTATTTTAGTTGGCTCGCGGCCAGGATTACTCGATCGGAGGACAGAAGACAGGCATCACGTACATTGATCACGCTCACGGACTTGACATTCTCACCGGTGAGGCGGATCCTAACATTGTATATACACGCTGGACTATATGACTTTTCGCACGCACGCACACACACACACACACACTCAGTTACAACTGGTTGTATATATTGGTGTTGTATATGGTATTATGGTATGGGTTGTTTATATTCTGTGAAGTTGTAAATACAAGGAGGTTGTTGGCTAAACATATCTCTTGGTGTTATTTGTTGTCTCATGCTGATACGTAATTGGTATACTGAACAGACAACGGGAACAGGCGGTCCTAATTATTTTGTATACTCAGCTGTATGGTATAGTGTGAGTGTTACAAACTGCAGTTGTCAAGCCCCTCCTGAAAAAGAACAATCTGGATCATATTAATCAAGACCATATTAAGCAACTATAGGCCGATCTCAAATCTTCCTTTCATAGGCAAGATCATTAAAAAAGTTGTCTTCAATCAGCTGAACAAATTCTCATGCTCGAATGGATACTTTGACAATTTTCAATCTGGTTTCCGACCGCACCACAGCACAGAGACAGCGCTCATAAAGATAATAAACGATATTCGCTTAAATACTGATTCAGGCAAATTATCGGTGCTGGTACTACTCGACCTCAGTGCTGCATTCGACACTGTCGATCATAACATACTTCTTGACAGGCTGGAAAACTGGGTGGGGCTTTCTGGGATAGTCCTAAAATGGTTCAGGTCATACTTAGATGGGAGAGGTTATTATGTGAGTATAGGAGATCATAAGTCTGAGTGGACATCCATGACATGCGGAGTCCCTCAAGGCTCAATTCTTGCGCCACTCCTGTTCAACCTGTATATGCTCCCAATGAGCCAAATAATGAGAAAGAACCAAATTGCTTACCACAGCTATGCAGACGACACACAGCTCTACTTAGCCCTATCACCTAACGATTACAGCCCCATTGACTCCCTGTGCCAATGCATTGATGAAGTCAACAGTTGGATGTGTCAAAACTTTCTTCAGTTAAACAAAGACAAAACTGAAGTCATTGTATTTGGAAACAAAGATGAAGTTCTCAAGGTGAATGCATACCTTCACTCTAGGGGTCAAACAACTAAAAATCAAGTCAGGAATCTTGGTGTGACACTAGAGTCAGACCTTAGTTTCAGTAGTCATGTCAAAGCAATAACTAAATCAGCATACTATCATCTGAAAAATATTGCAAGAATTAGATGCTTTGTTTCCAGACAAGACTTAGAGAAACTTGTGCATGCTTTCATCACCAGCAGGGTGGATTATTGTAACGGACTCCTCACTGGCCTTCCCAAAAAGACCATAAGACAGTTGCAGCTCATACAGAATGCTGCCGCCAGGATTCTGAGCAGAACTAGAAAATATGAACATATCACACCAGTCCTCAGGTCTTTACACTGGCTCCCAGTTAAATTTAGGATTGATTTTAAAGTATTATTACTGGTATATAAATCATTCAATGGCCTAGGACCTCAATACATTGCAGATATGCTCACTGAATATAAACCCAACAGATCACTCAGATCACTAGGATCATATCAGCTAGAAATACCAAGGGTTCACTCTAAGCATGGCGAGTCTGCTTTTAGCTATTATGCCAGCCGCAGCTGGAACCAGCTTCCAGAGGAGATCAGACGTGCTCCTACTGTAGTCACATTCAAATCCAGACTCAAAACACATCTGTTTAACTATGCATTTACTGAATGAGCACTGTGCCAATGTTCGTCCGACTGTTTGTACTGTACTGTACTGTACTGTACTTTTTTTTTTCTAAACTGTTTTAATTATTCTTATTTCGTTTTATTATTTTAATTTCTTCTATGTAAAGCACTTTGAATTGCCATTGTGTATGAAATGTGCTATATAAATAAACTTGCCTTGCCTTGCCTATTTATCCGACACCATACGCAGGGAAATAGATAATGGAAATCTCTGCGGAATGGTGTTATTGGATCTTCAAACGGCATTTGATACGGTGAATCATGACAGACTGATTGCCAAACTTGAGGCCTTAGGGGCAGACAGCTCCACCTGTAGGTGGATTAGCTCTTACCTATCAGGGAGGGAACAATTGGTGGTCTTAGGAGTACTGTCAGACCCTTGTATAGTTGAATGTGGCGTTCCACAAGGAAGTATTCTCGGACCGTCCTTATTTTTAACATTTCTGTACACTGATGACTCGGCACTTTTAATGTCTCAAACAACAATCCACTCTAGAGAGTAACCTGAGCTTTGAGCTCTCTTCTGTAAACAACTGGCTGATTGACAATATGCTGTCCCTACATTTTGATAAGACAGAGGCCATCTTGTTCGGCTCAAAATACAGATTGAATAGATGCTCGGAATTCAGGGTTATTTTGAATAATGTTGTGGTCAGTACAAACGCGTCAGTAAAATATCTGGGTTGCATCCTAGAAAACAACTTGGACGGCAGGAATATGGCCAATAAGGTTCTGAGTAAAGTCACCGGGCTCACTAAGTTTTTAACCAGAAACTCTAAATTTTTAGATAGAGGTCAACAATGATCATCTTAGCTAACACCTTAAATGTACTTCCTGGTGTGAAGGCCTAACAAAACGACTTAAAGGGAGGCTGCAAACAGCACAGAATAAATTATAAGAGTAATTCTGAACCTGGGCCATAGGTATCATATAGGTAGGTCACAATTTGTTGAGCTCAACTGGCTCTCTGTTGAGTCACTTGTTATGTCAAGGCTGGCCATGACCCATAAAATATTGTTTGGTAATGTACCAAATTTTTTGTCATGTCTTATTACTAAGGTAAAGGACACACACAATATTTACAGTCGTGGCAGCATATCAGACCTCTGTCCTTATACATTTAAGACAGTGTTAGGGAAAGAAATCTTTGCCTATATAGGGGCAGTTTAGTGGAACAAGTTAGACCGGCAAATTAAAGTCATTTCTAGCATGACCTCTTTTAAAAAGAGAATCAAGGACTGGTTACTAGAGAGGGTAGCTAAATAGAACCAGGAGCCAGTTACCGTTTTTATTTATTTAAGAAAAATGTTTTTATGTTATGTCATTGATTATCACACAATTTGTAAGTGTCTTGATGTTATGTGTTGAGGACTACAATGGAAATAAGTCCTGGACTTTGTTTTTATCCTCGATTGTATTTGATGTCTTTTTGTTTCATGTGTAAGGCATTCTTGATATAATTAAATAAATCAAATAAAATCAAAAAGAAATAATGGTATGAATAATAGCCTATGTGTTTAGATTATACACTTATATGGAAAAGTATATTTGCATGTTTCGGTTGGTAAACACTATCAATCGCTTTCCTTGATATAATTAATATTACATAATTATAGAAGTATTATATATATATATATATATATATATATATATATATATATATAGTGTTTACATTATTTCTACTTATTGTTTTTAATCTTTAACATTTAAATTTGATATACATGACAGAGTTTGAGCACTAGATGTCCTCAGCGCTCTATGGTCTGTGAGGAAAACGTAATGTCACAGACATAGGCTGCGAGGATACGAAACAATGGATAATTCAGCGGACATAATTTTACAATGTGATTCACAGAGGTGCTCAGAGACCTATTGTGTATTTTTTAAAGCTCTCAGGAGTAATTCATTGACGCAGCAGTATTTTTATCAATGTGCGTGATGAATGAGAAAAGCACCGTGCCCGTAGGCTGCGCAGATGCTAAACAAAAGCGAATTCAGTGGAGAAGCAATCATTGAGTACGTTTTATGACATGATGCCCAAAGGCTAAGCTGGTCTGTCATCCTATATCCTGAAACTATCATTAATGATACTTAAGTAACTTATTTATCTGAAGATGCGGCAGTGATCGGAAGGACCATTTAAGCACCCCGTCAATGGGGGGCGGCCTGAGGCATCACAGGCTCTAAATGTTTTCATTGTTTCTCTCTCTCTAAAGATAGGGCTATGTGGCGAATTTCTTATAGGGATACTTCACCGCTGAAAAGATGAATGTGTATTTAAATCGTGCCATTTATTTAGTAGAAATGTGAAATTATTTTAGAATTTGGTGCCTTCTAGACTGAGAAAAGCCAGAAAATGTATTTTTGGCTCATGTGGATGAAAGACAACAACTCCCAGAATGCACTTGCTTCGCTGCCACTCCCAAGCCCCGCCTACCGGTTACAGAGGGCAGTATCGGGAGAAATGATACAACTAGGCTACTAGTTGACTCGAAACTGAAAAGAAGCCGTTTTATCGTGAGTCTCCGTGACGAGTTAGTCCGCCCCAGCTCGAGTCTCCAGACATGTCCGTCGAGGATTTCGAGATCACCCAAAATGTCCGGGATTCAGCTTTTGCGTTCTACAGTCGCCATTCATTATGTTTACTGTGGCGAGCAGGACGAGGCTGAGGGCCGTGGGAGAACTGATGAGCGACACCTGTGAGACACACCGTTCTCGTATCTCTCACGGAGGAGCGGAAGCATAAAAGGAGGAGCGACGACAGTGGAGATCGAGAGAGGCTGGCCTGGAGTTTATTTGATGTCCATCCATCCATCCATCTTCCCCCGCTCATCCGGGGCCGGGTCGCGGGGGCAGCAGTCTAAGCAGAGATGCCCAGACTTCCCTCTCCCTAGACACTTCCTCCAGCTCCGAGGCGTTCCCAGGCCAGCCGGGAGACATAGTCTCTCCAGCATATCCTAGGTCTTCCCCGGGGTCTCCTCCCAGTGGGACGCGCCCGGAACACCCTCCCGGGAAGGCGTCCAGGAGGCATCCGGAACAGATACCCGAGCCACCTCAGCTGACCCCTCTCGATGTGGAGGAGCAGCGGCTCTACTCTGAGCTCCTCCCGAGTGACCGAGCTTCTCACCCTATCTCTAAGGGATCGCCCAGCCACCCTGCGGAGAAAGCTCATTTCGGCCGCCTGTATCCGGGATCTTGTCCTTTCGGTCATGACCCAAAGCTCATGACCATAGGTGAGAGTAGGAACGTAGATTGACCGGTAAATCGAGAGCTTCGCCTTGCGGCTCAGCTCTTTCTTCACCACGACAGACCGGTACATCGACTGCATTACTGCAGAAGCTGCACCGATCCGTCTGTCAATCTCCTGTTCCATCCTTCCCTCACTCGTGAACAAAACCCCAAGATACTTAAACTCCTCCACTTGAGGCAGGAACTCTCCACCAAACTGAAGTGGGCATGCCACCCTTTTCCGACTGAGGACCATGGCCTCGGATTTGGAGGTGCTGATTCTCATCCCAGCCGCTTCACACTCGGCTGCAAACCGTCCCAGTGCATGCTGAAGGTCCCGGTTTGATGAAGCCAACACGACAACATCATCTGCACAGAGCAGAGACGAAATCGTGTTGTCACCAAACCTGACACCCTCCGACCCCTGGCTGCGCCTAGATATTCTGTCCATAAAAATTATGAACAGAACCAGCGACAAAGGGCAGCCCTGCCGGAGTCCAACATGCACCAGGAACAAGTCTGACTTACTGCCGGCAATGCGAACCAAGCTCCTGCTTCGGTCGTACAGGGACCGGACAGCCCTTAGTAAAGGACCCCGGACCCCATACTCCCAGAGCACCCTCCACAGGCCGCCGCGAGGGACACAGTCGAATGCCTTCTCCAAATCCACAAAGCACATGTGGACTGGTTGGGCAAACTCCCATGAACCCTCCAGCACCCTGTAGAGGGTATAGAGCTGGTCCAGTGTTCCACGGCCCGGACGAAAACCACACTGTTCCTCCTGAATCCGAGGTTCTACTATCGGCCGTATTCTCCTCTCCAGTACCCTGGCATAGACTTTCCCGGGGAGGCTGAGAAGTGTGATCCCCCTGTAGTTGGAACACACCCCCCGGTCCCCCTTCTTAAAAAGAGGGACCACCACCCCGGTCTGCCATCCCAGAGGCACTGTCCCCGACCGCCACGCGATGCTGCAGAGGCGTGTCAGCCAAGACAGCCCCACAACATCCAGAGACTTGAGGTACTCAGGGCAGATCTCATCCACCCCGGTGCCTTGCCACCGAGGAGTTTCTTGACTACCTCGGTGACTTCAGCTTGGGTGATGGACAAGTCCACCTCTGAGCCCTCAGCCTCTGCTTCCTCAATGGAAGACGTGACGGCGGGATTGAGGAGATCCTCGAAGTATTCCTTCCACCGTCCAAAAACATCCCCAGTTGAGGTCAACAGCTCCCCACCTCCACTGTAGACAGCGTTGGTAGGGCACTGCTTCCCCCTCCTGAGGCGCCGGACGGTTTGCCAGAATCTCTTCGAGGCCAGCCGATAGTCCTTCTCTATGGCCTCACCGAACTCCTCCCAGGCCCGAGTTTTTGCCTCCACAACCACCCAGGCTGCAGTTCGCTTGGCCTGACGGTACCCGTCAGCCGCCTCAGGAGTCCCACAAGCCAACCTGGCCCGATAGGACTCCTTCTTCAGCTTGACGGTTCAGCTTGACTCCTTCTTCAGCTTCCCTTACTTCCGGTGTCCACCACCAGGTTCGGGGATTGCCGCCTCGACAGGCACCGGAGACCTTACGGCCACAGCTCCGAGCAGAGGATCTCGAAATCCCAGCCGGACATGTCTGGGAAAAAGAGGATGTATGGTCACCCCTACTACTCCACTTTCTCCATAGAGCATGAACCTGTTAGCTAAGCTTCAAAAAAGGGATGGCTGACACCCATCCTTAAGTATATACTGAACATTTCTCATGTGTGAGATGATTTTAAATTATTAAAAAAAAAATTAAAGTATTGTACATACCATGATAAATAAAACATATACTTTAAGTTTAAGTCAAGTTTTTCCATAGACCATCGATGTAGAATATTTGTTTTTATTAAGACTTTAAAGAATTCATTACATTTAATTTAAAACATTTTATTTTTAAAAGATCTAATTTAAACTTTTAAGATTATAATTTGAAATAAATTTAGCACTAACAAAACATTCACAATGTCTCATCCTGATCACTGACACCTCTAGGGTCACCAGACATCCCGAATCCCGAATCCGGCCCTAATTGTCCCGAAAATTATACTTAAGCATAATCTTGAGTAGTTGTTGTCTGATAAAACCTTAAAAACTGTCCGTGGAGGTGGAGGAGTGGGTCATTTTTTCCACTATGACATTTGAGTTCATGTTTTTAATGTTGTTTTTTTGTGGCAGACTAAAGACTAATGACAGACTGTTGATCTTTGAATAAAAATATGTTTGGTTCAGGTTTGAAATTCATTATCTTTTATTATAGGCTATGTGGTCTAATATCATAGTAGGCCTACCCATTCAGTGGTCCAGTGGGTGTGGCAAGGTCAAGAGGTCACCAATCATTTTGACACTCTGTGCACCTTATTAACTACTACTATAATTTACAGCACAGACCTTGTTCATCCTTGTCGTATTTACTTTGACCTAGTGTAGTTTTGTTGATGTTTTTTTGAGGATGAGGGCGTCACACAACCTGTTCATATCTGTTTTATTTGATGAGTTCTACTGACAGAAGAGTTTGTGATCGAACACACAACTGTTGACATCAACAGCTAAAGATATTCTTCATCTCGCTGTTAAAAGTCAATTAAATCAATGCATTTTGCTATGCTAATCATCCATTTCTCATTTTTTTAAATGCTATTTAATGTGCTCAGGTCAGCAGTCTGAAAGTTCAGCTAGTCACTCTCCTCGGCCAGCTCTCCAACCTGACGGCTCGCGTGGAGAATCTGGAGAGCGGACCGGACAAGTACATCAAACTAGAGTTTGAGCTCCTCCGCATTGAGCTTAGAGAGTTTGAGGCTCTGGTCACGCAACTGAAAACTTCTCTAAACTCAACTTCACCCGCCTTTGAGAGTCTTTTCATTGAGGTGAAACTTCCTTTACTTACACAAAACATGGCATTATAGTGTTTGCATGACTCTAATTGTTTTCTTTTGTAAGATTCGCAATATGAGTTTAGTTGTGGACCAACTGGAGAGCTACGACCGAAGCAACTTAGAAGTGATTCGCATCGAGTTCGCCAAACTTCAGCGGAAACTGGAGAAATGTCAGGATGATAAGGATGACTACTCTAATGCACAAATAGGTAGGCTAATACTAATTTTACTAATTATTAGAAAATTATACACCTTTGGCTTATTTGAAGAGTTTTATATGATACATGCAACAAGAAGGATTTTATTATTTTTATTTTACTACACAATGTGCATAGGCATCTCTTGTATCCATTCATTTTCTTATTCTTCTGATCTTTAGTCTATGGCAGCCCATAGAACCACTTGAGGGAATGTAATGACATTTGGCACAGAGATAGAGGACAGGCTCAACATTATCCACAGCAAGTCTCTATCTCTATTTGGAGTCTCTAACTCAATCCCTCTAGCGCCACTAGCTGACCAAACTTGTACTCATGTTTATGCTAATAACTTTTGAACCTTAAAAGGATTAGTTCACTTCAGAATTAAAATTTCCTAATAACTTACTCTCCCCCACATCATCCAAGATGTTCATGTCTTTCTTGCTTCAGCCGAAAAGAAATTAAGGTTTTTGAGGAAAATATTCCAGGATTTTCCCCATATAGTGTCTTCAATGGGGTCCAACGTGTTGAAGGTCCAGATTGCAGTTTCAGTGCAGCTTCAAAGTCTCGACACGATCCCAGCCGAGGAATGTTCTTGTCTTATCTTTGTAAAAATAAAATAAAAAATGTAGCTCTTTGATGTGTAATAACATTGGAAGGACACGCGTTTTCCGCTTCAAAAATGTAGGGAAGGGCGAAAAACCTTTTCTTGTCCAAATCTTGCATTCTTGCATATGGAGAAAAATCCTGGAATGTTTTTTCTCAAAAACTAATTTTTTTTCGACTGAAGAAAGAAAGACATGAACATCTTGGATGATGTGGGGGAGAGTAAATCATCAGGAAATTTTTATTCTGAAGTGAACTAATCCTTTAAGGGCTAGTAACAAAATTCTCCTTTGATTTGCCTCAAGATTCGACTGCACCCTACGTCACCATGTCATTTTCCATCATGAATTTTTTCAGAAATTTTGAAGTTGTGTCCAAAATGACGCACTACACACTTATACTCTGCACTGTGTACTCAACCATCTAGTGTATGAATTAGTTATGAAAGATCATCATCTCCCACTCTTCTACGCAACTAAAGCAACTAAAACTCCACACTATTTAAAGTGCACTTTTTCTTTTTGGAATTTACAGTGTGAACACACTAATCACTCAATTTATAATACAAAATGGCATATAGTCAAGTCACCTGCATGTATATAACGCTTTTAACAGTATGGATTGTTTCAAAGCAGCTTTACAGTGATAATAGAAATTAGCATAACAGTGAAGTTGCGAAGATCATTAGTCATTAACTTAGGGACCGCTAGCATTCATCATCGGAGTCTGAAGCCCCTCCCACTCTGCTACGCAACTAAAGCTGGGATAGTCGAATGCATGAAGTGTCCAAAACTCCACACTATTTAAAGTGCACTTTTTCTTTTTGGACTTTCCAGTGTGAATACAATAATCGCTCAATTTATAATACAAAATGGCATAGAATAGAGCATAAGTATGAGAATTGGGAAAACAACCCTATTTTTTCCACCTCCTAGACCGTTCATCCAATTTTTAAATAAATAATGTGACTATTTTATGACCTGGTTAAATGTCAATTATACTTCACAATTAAACATTTACAGTCAGGTTTCATTTGTTAACGACATGCATTAATTGTTAGCTAATGCATTAATGTTAAATTAAGTGTTATTATAAAAGTTTTTTTTGTCTAAAATCTCCAAGGGTCCTGTAAGCATGGAGGCATTCTCAGGATTGGAAAACCCGTCGTCAGCCAGCTAAACGCAGACTTGAATGGAGGTTTCAGGTATGGAGGATGGGGTAAAGACTCCAAGCCCTTGCCTGGTTCTGAGAACATGTACTGGTACTACGGCTATACGGACACTCTGGTCACTAAAATCACACAGTACTCAGACTACTACAAGCTGATCATGAGACAGCCCTTTAAGACATATGAGCTTTACGTCAAATATCAATATGATTGGCAAGGCACTGGAAACAACTATGTTGTGCGAGAAAACACCCTGTACTATCAGTTCAGAAGCACTTTTGGTATGGCAAAGTTCAACATGACCAGTTTAACAGCTCAGAACAAGGTTATTCCCAAGGCCAGCACCAGATTCTCATACCATTACTCGGCCAACCAGAACCTGGACTTCGCAGCCGATGAGTCCGGCCTGTGGGTAACGTACGCCACGGAGGAATCGAGCGGTAACCTGGTTTTAGGGAAGATCAACGAGGAGACATTTGAAGTAGAGCAGGTTTGGCAGACCAGCGAATACAAGGATTTAATCACAAACGCATTCATGATATGCGGCGTTCTGTACGCGACCAGGTCAGTAGATACCCAAACAGAGGAGATCTTTTACACTTATGACACCAATAAAAACGAGGAAAGCCACGTTAGCATTCGCTTTGAGAAGTTCCAGGACTTTTATGTGTACCTGGACTACAATCCTGCCGATCAGAAACTTTACATGTACAACAACGGATACTATGTGTATTACAATGTGAAGTTCAAGGCTGCTTAGATAAACTACTGCTTTTAACCTTTACTGATAATTGACAATGTAATCTTTTCTGTGGAAATACAAATATTACAATAAAATTATACACAAGCATCACCTCTTGCATGTTATAATCTTGTGTGTCAAAGTTGTGAAGGTTTACCAAACATATACTTTGTGAAACATTCAAAGCTTAAAAGCTGACAGCATAAACTAAAGTGCTTCAGCTGACATATAAAAATACATATTAAACATATAAAACAAACTTATAGTCAACAGGAATAGCCACAGTCTTTTCTTCAAAGTTTTAGGATTTTGACTGGCCATTCATGACTGCTGATGAACTAGATGAATAAAAAAAAGGTATTTTAATCAAACATCTTGAAGTGTGGAAGTGCAAGAATCTGGATTGGGCTATTTGCACACAATGCATGCTGGGAGATGCAGCCCAGTCCATCTTCAGACTGAAGCAACACACACTGCCTTCTCTGCATCACCAGCAACATTATACAACCTTATACAACAGCGTGAATGATCACAAACGCTCTTAGTGCCAGTATTAGAACAAGCCAGTGATGAGGCAAACAGAAAACAGTTGCGTTTCTGTAAGAAAAAAATATTAAAAAAAGTAACGTATGAATTAATGCATATTTCATGCATGAATTTATACATGAATTCATGATAATTCATGTACCCTTACCGTAAAGTGTTACCGTAAATTTAAAAGAGCCATGTACACAGTGAATCTAAATTTGGTTGTCAGTTCACCTTTTAGTGCTTAATCCCATTCTGTACACATGTTCAGTATTTTATGGGAGTGACAACCGCATTCTTCAACCAAATTAATTATCAAAAAACATGGGATATATAAACACACTATGAAGGGCTAAACGTCCTACCCTCAATTAAACATATCTAAAATACAGTAAGATACAGTATGATCATTGATTTCAGAAAACATGGCCACACGCATGAAGTCACATCCATTAAAGGTCAGACAGTTGAATGTACCCAATCTTACAAATATCTTCAGACAATTATCGATTCAAAACTGAACTTTGAGGCAAATTGTGAAGCTGTGTGCAAAAAGGGGCACCAGCGCTTGTTTTGTTTGAGGAAAAAATCTTATTTTAACATTGACAAAACCTTAATGGTCGTATTCTACCATGCTTTTATTCAATAAATCTTATCCTTCTCTTTGGTGTCATGGTTTGGGAACCTATCCTTAAAGAACAGAAACTAAATCAAATTGTTAAATGGTCTAGTAAGCTGATTGGTGCGTCACAGCTTAACCCAGTGTCCCAGTACACCAGACAGTTACAGCGGGTAACTGGCTCAATATTAAATGATGATTCACACCCTTTGCACAGTGAATTTCATCTTCATCCCTCTAGACGAAGGTTTATAGTCCCAAATAGTTTTGTTCCAGCACCCATCTTTCAGAGGAACAAAATGCACAGGTGACACAGAGGAATGTTATTTATATATTTTATTTATTTATTGGTTTATGATGAGTGGCCAATCTTCTTCATCTGGGCGGGTATTTTACTCATTTCCGCAAGTTCAACTCTTATAGTGTGGTAAATTCCTGCATATATTTATTCACTATAGCATGCAGCAGGATGTATGAGTTAATTCATTCATCCAGATGAACAGATCAAATTAATAATTTGAAATCTTCCATCAGACTTTAATTTCTCAGACAGCGCAAGTGAAATCAGTGCTACCCTCGCAGTTCAGTGTTCTGATGCCATACCAGCATCTACGGCTATTTTCATGGCAAGATCAATACATTTTAAAAGAATCAAATAGTGGTAACATACAGTAGTAATGAAAAACAACTCACACCGTTATAACAAACATTATATAACAGTTTCCATTTCATTATTTGATTAAAAAAAAGTAAGATTATTCCTTGTGAAATGTTTTTGAAAACATCCATTAGAGAACTTTGAGTAAAAATGTTGCCTAGTGGCATTTAAAGCAGTTCATTCCTAAAAAAATGCTTTAAAGACAGAGGAGTCTGACAAAAAATTACATGTTGGAGGTACATCACCTTTCATTAAAAACAAATGAGTAAGTCTGGAATGACTAATTTTGGCATTTTGTGTAAACAGTTTGGTCTTGTCTACACTCAAAAATAAGGATTGGATTGACTTCATATAGATTATTATTAATGCAGTTTTCCAATTCCATTTGTAATTTTTTTTGTATATACACACAAGTTTAGTACAGGTTTGAGATCTGATGGAGGAATCTGTCATTCTCAGAGACATTTTTTTTTTGCTGCAGCATCTGCCTGTTCAATACCAAATAGTCCCATTGGCTATTCTGAGTTCATTCTTTTATTAAATACCTTTGGATTAGAACTTTTGACCAGTGTTGGGCAGTAACGCGTAACTAGTAACACGTTACTGTAACTCAGTTACTTTTGACAGTAACTAATACTGTAACGCATTACTTTTTAAATAAATTAACTCCGTTACCGGTACCATATGGTGCGTTGTCCGTTACTTTTTAAAATTAATTATGTGCGGCAGACCGGCAGTCATGGCGAGTCAAGGCGAGAGCAAGGCGAACAAAAGCGAGGCGAACGCCGCGAGCGCCCTTGAAAGTGCGCGAGAGAGACCGTTGGAGAGCGCGCTCGAAAGTGCGCGAGAGAGACCGATGTGTCCGAGAGAGACCGGTGTGTATGTTGGAGAGCGCGCTCGGAAGTGCGCGAGAGAGACCGAATGTGTTCGAGCATAATATAGTTTGTTTATAAATAAATTACACACTTCAGCATTTGAATAATATCTGTAGCATATTGGTATCATCTGCAATGTTTTAATTAGTTTACATACAAAAACTCCAAAATAACCTGCAGAGAACGTTCCCAAAACACATCTGACCGGTTGTGAACACGTGCGCCAAACACGACTAGAATTTGGCTTAAATAACCTCTGATGGTGAAGTTCTCTGTAGGTTATAGAAATTACGCTCATTCATTACATTTCCGTCATTCACGGAAATGTAATGATTTTCTCTTTTCGTGGGACTCTTGGAAAGGCTGTTGCCTCCCTGGAGCTTTTTCTGTGTTAAACAACACCTGACAGAAGAAATGCAAACAAGGAAGATTTAGATTGTTTTTTTTTAGCATTTTATATTTATTTATTTATTTTTAGCGTATTTTTAGCATTATAAATGTACCAGAAAAAAAAACATTTGTTTGCACATAGCACTGGTGCAACAGAGATCCAAAGTTCTGTAGACTTGACACAGAAAAGTTCTGTAGACTTGACTATAGACTGGACACAGAATTGTTGCACAAGAATAAAATGTCTGTTACCATCTCTGAAAACAACCACAAGTAGGTGCAGTTCATCACTTAAACCGGCATGTGACTGAAAAAGGACATTAATGTTCATAACAGGGCACAAAAAATGCAAACGTTAGCAAGAAATGTTTTCAGACAAACATTTTCTTTATTTGCCCAAAATGGCAGACTTCAGGAACGTAACACCTCTTGCTTAACATTAAGTCAATTATGTTTATACAGCCCAATATCATTAATCCCAATCCAAACGAAATCCATCTGTTTTGCTTGAGCATTTGAAAATACAGCTCCATTTTCCAATAAATCATTAGAAAGGTCTAAAGTTTTATTGTCAAATATTAATGATACAAATCTGTAACAGTAATTTCATAATTTCAGGAACTATTTTGCATCCACTCCTGGGAAAAAACTTATGGATTTGCATGTTTACTTCAAATTTCTCTAGAGAAGTATTTATTTTTTCCTATTTCTACCTAAATGGGGTGTTTTGAGCATTAGTGAGTACTCGTAGCCAGAGGGCGTCCTCGCACAGAAAGTCCACAAGAGAGACTCTTAGAAGTCATAAAACTTATGTTCCAGGAAATCCCTCATATGGACAAAGGCATCCAGCTAACGCTGCAGCAGAAAACACAGATAGAGACGTTTTGACTGTTGAAACATGAAGACAATAAACATACAATTGTGACAATACATACTATTCTAATGCAATGCTAACTGACATACAGTAGCCTTTATTACTGTATAAAATAATATATATTTCTGCCTCATGCTATAGCAAAGTCAGATCACAAAAGCAATTTATTTCAAACACTCAACTCTGATGTTATGAACTCATGAAGTGAAATCTGAGTAAAAACTAGGGATGGGGCCTGATACTGAGCTCATGTACTTGTACCAACAACCAATACCAAGCAGTGTGTGTGTCCAGACAAAGAAACACTGATAACAGAGAGTATTATGGGGATAAAAAAGACTTTCTATGAAGTAAATCTTTCTAATTAGTGGAATATTAAACGAAATATAGTAACGCTGGCCTATAGAGTTGTGGTGTGTGAGCTGATCACTGATCAGAGAAAAACACGCAGTGGATTGAGCATGCAACGGCACAGACGCGCAAGCTGGTCGACTGCATCCCTTTTTCACAGATATCAGAGGAAAGTTTGTAGTTCAGTCGCATGTCAATGGCAAAGAAAGAAAAACAAGGCATGTAGCTTATAAGAGAGAGAGAGAGAGAGAGAGAGAGAGAGAGAGAGAGAGAGAGAGAGAGAGAGAGAGAGAGAGAGAGAGAGAGCACTTCTGTTAAATGCTCTTGATTGCTGATCGTTCACTCAGCATGTGTTATTTGGATTAAAACTAAATCGTATATGCAAGTAAAACATGAACTGTTACCTGGTTTATGTATAACCAGTTCCCAGATCCCAACCACTGACTGTTCTGGTACAGGACGTGAAAGAGATGCTCAGCAGGGTGAACCCCAGGAAAGCAGCGGTACCCGAATGTGTTCTTGGGAAAGTACATACTGTAGGACCTGTGCTGACCAGCTTTCACAGGTCTTCACTTACATCTTCAACCTCTCCCTGACACAGGCTACTATCCTAGCCTGTCTGAAGTCGGCCACCATCATTCCTGTACCCAAAAAATCAAATACGACCAGCCTCAATGACTACCGCCCAGTGGCACTAACACCCATCATCACCAAGTGCCTGGAACAGCTGGTCACATCAAAGACTGCCTTCCTCCCTCCTTCGACCCCCACCAATTTGCTTACAGAGCAAATAGATCGACTGGGGATGCCATAGCCATCACCCTACACACCTCGCTGAGCCACCTGGTGCACAGAGAAAGCTAAGTCAGGATGCTCTTCATTGACTATAGCCCAGCCTTCAACACAATCATTCCTGACATCCTGGTCAGCAAACTGTCTGATCTGGGACTCCACCTACTCACCTGCTCCTGGATCAAAGATTTTCTCACTAACAGACCCCAATCAGTACAACTTGGACCCAACCTTTCCTCCATTCGAACATTGAGAACGGGCTCCCCACAAGGGTGTGTGCTGAGCCCACTGCTCTACATCCTCTACACCGCCGACTGCAGACCCGTCCACACCAGCAACACCATACTGAAGTTTGCTGACGACACAACGGTGGTCGGGCTGATCTCTGAGGGAGACGAGTCAGCCTATAGAGAAGAGGTTTTAGAATTGTCCAAGTGGTGCTTGACTAACAACCTGGCTCTGAACACAGAAAAGACCAAGGAGATCATTCTGGACTCCAGAAAGCACAAGGCAGATCTAAGCCCCCTCTACATCAACAAAGACTGCGTGGAGAGGGTCCACACCTTCACCTTCCTGGGCACCATGATCTCTGCCGACCTCTCCTGGACAGCAAACACCACAGCTGTCTTCAGAAAGGCACAGCAAGGCCTGCACTCCCTGAGAGTGCTCAGGAAGAACAACGTGGTGAAGGAGCTGCTAGTGACCTTCTACCGCTCCACCATCGAGAGCATCCTGACGTACTGCATTACGGTGTGGTTCTCCCACAGCACTGAGGCAGAACGGAAGAAGCTCCAGAGAGTGGTCAACACTGCACTGAGGATCATCGGCTGCAACTCTCCCCTCCCTGGAGGACATCCATTCATCCCGCTGATTCATCCAATCATCAAAGACTGCTCCCATCCTGCCTACCCCGTTTGACCCGCTGCCCTCTGTCAGGCGCTACAGGCCAATCAGGACAAAGACTCAAGAACAGCTCCTTTCCACAAGCCATCCCTATACTGAATGCACACGGCCACTAGCACCTCACCGCACACACACACACACACACACACACACACACACACACACACACACACACACACACACACACACACACACACACCTTCACATACAGACCACGTGCAATAACTAGTACTTTTAGTGTGTATCATTTTTTTTTTTTATTATGATATTGTTCTACTATTTATTTTCTTGCCTTTTAAATTTAGATTCTGTGTTTACTGGGTGAACTGCTGCTAAGAAATTTCGTTGTTCATTTTTTGTACAATGATAATAAATCTTCCGATTCTGATAAATGAAGTTGACTTGACGACTAAATAGGCTATCTTTTGTAACTTTACAAAAAGATCCATCTATATTTAATTTATACAGTAATGAATATGCAGTGTTGTTTTACATTTGATTACTTTATTCAAATTTCTGTACCTGAAATAATGCCGGGTAAATAATGTTACATAAAGCAAATTTAGCAGTGAATGGCCGTTTCTGTTTTGAATTCCATAAAAGCACATCCATCCATCATAAAAGTGCTCCACACTCCTCTGGGGGTTAATAAAGGCCTTCTGAAGTGAAGCGATGCGTTTGTGTACGAAAAATATCCACATTAAAAACTTTATCGACTAAAATAACTAGCTTGTGACAGACGGCCGTACGCAAGTCGACTTACGCCACAAGAGTAACACTGGACGACGTGTGACGTAGAGATGTAGGATTAGCGTAAGCTTTGATGCCTCTCGCGGTTCAAACAAACAGGGATGAGCAACAAACTCAAGCTCTTCCGACATTTCTCTGTAAAAATTCAGGTTTTAGACTTCTAATTCGTGAATGGTGTTTTGTTTTGCTCTATCCTCTGCACTTCCCTGTTCGTCATTATGTTGTGCGTTGGGTCAGAGGTTTGTCTTTCCCTGTAAATCAATGCATTCGGCCGTCTGTCGAAAGCTAGTTATTTTAGTCGTTTTAAATATGGATATATTTCTTACACGAACACATCACTTCACTTCAGAAGGCCTTTATTAAAGCAACAACATGGAACTTTTCCTCTGCGGTCGCCCTACAGGTTGGAAGCGGAATTGTCCATTACCGCTGTCGTAAAATGATTTACGGTTACTGTATATGAAGCATGCAGGTTTTTTTCATATGGGCAATGACAATATTATTAATCTTCCCCCTTTCATAATTTATACATGTTTAGTAGACTAAACATTTTAACTCAAACATTTGCGATTTGCATGTCGATTGCAATGCTCAAATCTGAACTAGGATGATAGCGATAGCATCCTAACCATCTAAAACTACCATGTTAGTGTTTACTAGCTACCAGATTGATAATTCGCTCATCTACTATCTGATTCATGAAGATAAATAAATGGAGGACCAGATAGTTTCCGTAACGTAGCCAGGCAGACAACAGATTAGAAAAACTAAAGATAGTATGCAAGCAATTTACAGTTACTTTGGACTTCTTACGTTTCGCTGCTGCTTCAGCCATGACGAAAACAGACGTACGAAAACAAACGCGCTGGTTGGCCACATTTGAGGAAGTGGTGGGCGAAGTGACGTATGCCGTAAAGCAGTCGAATTTTGTAGTTCTTTTTGAGCGCAGGTTACTACCCGCACCCCGAAGTTACATAGTGCCAGTAAAAGCGATACAGACCCCGTCAGGCTCTGGCAGACGTCTCATTCAACCTATTGTAAGTCGATGTACTATCACAAGGGTCTTGGAAATATATTATGAAGGTTGAAAAGTTACATGTTGTTACTTTAATTGTTATGATGGACAGATTCACTTTTATGATGAACAGATGCACTTTTATGATGGATAGATGCACTTTTATGATGGATAGATGCACTTTTATGATAGATAAATGCACTTTTATGATGGACAGATGCACTTTTATGATAGATAAATGCACTTTTATGATGGATAGATGCACTTTTATGATGGATAGATGCCCTTTTATGAAGGATAGATGCACTTTTATTATGGATAGATGCACTTTTATGATGGATAGATGCACTTTTATGAAGGATAGATGCACTTTTATGATGACAGATGCACTTTTATGAAGGATAGATGCACTTTTATGATGGATAGATGCACTTTTATGATGGATATATGCACTTTTATGATGGACAGATGCACTTTTATGATGGATAGATGCACTTTTATGATGGATAGATTCACTTTTATGATGGACAGATGCACTTTTATGATGGACAGATGCACTTTTATGATGGATAGATGCACTTTTATGATGGATAGATGCACTTTTATGATGGATAGATGCACTTTTATGATGGACAGATGCACTTTTATGATGGATAGATGCACTTTTATGATGGACAGATGCACTTTTATGAAGGATAGATGCACTTTTATGATGGACAGATGCACTTTTATGAAGGATAGATGCACTTTTATGATGGATAGATTCACTTTTATGATGGACAGATGCACTTTTATGATGGATAGATGCACTTTTATGATGGATAGATGCAGTTTTATGATGGATAGATGCAGTTTTATGATGGATAGATGCACTTTTATGATGGATAGATGCACTTTTATGATGGACAGATGCACTTTTATGATGGATAGATGCACTTTTATGATGGATAGATTCACTTTTACGATGGACAGATGCACTTTTATGATGGATAGATGCACTTTTATGATGGATAGATTCACTTTTATGATGGACAGATGCACTTTTATGATGGATAGATGCACTTTTATGATGGACAGATGCACTTTTATGAAGGATAGATGCACTTTTATGATTAGTCAGGGGGCCAAAACTGATATTAAAACTTTGTCGGACACTTTTTGGTACAAGTATACAACCTATCCAGTATTAATATTTATCCCCTCAACATGTGTTCTAGCCAGGTTGTCAGCTTAGAAAATGTTTTTTTTTGTCCATTTTAACACTATATTCTTAAAAGTGGTAAAAGCGGATTTTTTCCCCCAAAGTGCTTCCATTTTCTTCCATGTTACCTATTGTAATTTTGGGCAAATGTGCAATATAATCCAACTTATGTGCAAGCATGATCATTAAAAAATAATAATCAATAAATACCACAAGAGTATCACACCACAAGGGGCACTGTTGTGTCAGCGCAGCTGTGATTTTGCAGCAGATTGAGGCAGCAGATCCAGAGAATATGATCACAGCAGGTGTCAACAGTACAGTCTGAACAAAACTTTATAAAGGAGTGAATCACACAATCACACAACAGATTAACTTGATCTATTTGTCTACACAAACATTTACCTCAAGATTCTACCATTCTACCATCAAATGTTGCCAGAAACAGGTAAGCTAAACTGTTTTCCAACTAGCTATATACTTACCAGACATACACTCACCTAAAGGATTATTAGGAACACCATACTAATACTGTGTTTGACCCCCTTTCGCCTTCAGAACTGCCTTAATTCTACGTGGCATTGATTCAACAAGGTGCTGAAAGCATTCTTTAGTAAGGGTGTCACGATTCTCCAAATCCTCGATTTGATTACATTTTCGATTCTAAAGTCACGGTTCGATTCGATTCTCGATTTTAAAAAAATAAATTGAAAGCACAAGCTATGCCATTTTAAGACTTTTATGCAATATAATAATATCTGACCTTTGTTCGCAATACCACACACTACATTGTCAAATTTAAAACGTTTATTAACAACATAATGTAACAATAACTTATATTTTTAGTCAATTGGAAACTTAAACAATATAACCTATTACCTGGCTATTATAGTTCCGGGGCTCCCTGGACTCCTCAGAGCAGTCACAGGCGAATAGCACGGCGTTTTAAATTGGGTTCCCACAGCGTTTGCAACGCAGTACGAGAGAACGTTCTCGTAAGGGAACGTAGGCTACTTGGTTACTTGCGTAACCTCGGTTCCCTTAGAGATAAGGGAACGAGTACTGCTTTGCCTTTGCGTGCTATTTCGCTCATATCAGGTACTTCGCTTCAGTCGATTTAAACCTAAAATCCTTTGGCGAGTTTTTTGTGAATTATACTCTCCAGCCACGTCCAAATTGGCGCGCTCAAGGTTGGCAGGGTACGCAACTGCTAACTCGCCATAGGTTTGTGCAGTTGCCGCAGCACAGACAATCAGCTCGCTCAGACGAGATATGATGCTCTCGCTGTGCAGCTGCAATGTGTTTTAAAATAAAGGCTTTAATATTCTCGAGAAAAGGAGTTTTACCTATTACAGGCAAGCCCAGCTGCCGTGACATGGGGGCGTGGCAGCATTAACGATTCCATTTTTTGATTCGATAATCGAGATTGAGCATTAATTTCGATCGATTTCGATTTAAAATCGAAATCGTGACACCCTTATTCTTTAGAAATGTTGGCCCATATTGATAGGATAGCATCTTGCAGTTGATGGAGATTTGTGGGATGCACATCCAGGGCACGAAGCTCCCGTTCCACCACATCCCAAAGATGCTCTATTGGGTTGAGATCTGGTGACTGTGGGGGCCATTTTAGTACAGTGAACTCATTGTCATGTTCAAGAAACCAATTTGAAATGATTTGAAATTTGTGACATGGTGCATTATCCTGCTGGAAGTAGCCATCAGAGGATGGGTACATGGTGGTCATAAAGGGATGGACATGGTCAGAAACAATGCTCAGGTAGGCCGTGGCATTTAAACGATGCCCAATTGGCACTAAGGGGCCTAAAGTGTGCAAAGAAAACATCCCCCACACCATTACACCACCACCACCAGCCTGCACAGTGGTAACAAGGCATGATGGATCCATGTTCTCATTCTGTTTACGCCAAATTCTGACTCTACCATCTGAATGTCTCAATAGAAATCGAGACTCATCAGACCAGGCAACATTTTTCCAGTCTTCAACTGTCCAATTTTGGTGAGCTCGTGCAAATTGTAGCCTCTTTTTCCTATTTGTAGTGGAGATGAATGGTACCCGGTGGGGTCTTCTGCTGTTGTAGCCCATCCGCCTCAAGGTTGTGCGTGTTGTGGCTTCACAAATGCTTTGCTGCATACCTCGGTTTTAACGAGTGGTTATTTCAGTCAAAGTTGCTCTTCTATCAGCTTGAATCAGTCGGCCCATCCTCCTCTGACCTCTAGCATCAACAAGGCATTTTCGCCCACAGGACGATACTGGATGTTTTTCCCTTTTCACACCATTCTTTGTAAACCCTAGAAATGGTTGTGCGTGAAAATCCCAGTAACTGAGCAGATTGTGAAATACTCAGACCGGCCCGCCTGGCACCAACAACCATGCCACGCTCAAAATTGCTTAAATCACCTTTCTTTCCCATTCTGACATTCAGTTTGGAGTTCAGGAGATTGTCTTGACCAGGACCACACCCCTAAATGCATTGAAGCAACTGCCATGTGATTGGTTGATTAGATAATTGCATTAATAAGAAATTGAACAGGTGTTCCTAATAATCCTTTAGGTGAGTGTATAGCTAGGCTAATTTACTTTCATAATTACTAGCTTACTTACTAATAGGTAAATTAAGTTTTGTGCAGATGTGTAATGGAAATATTGTTTTTAATTTATTTGCTGCACAGCAGCCTATTTTACAGTCTGCTATAGCTAAAAGTGTTAATAAGTTTGTTAGATAGCAAAGCCCTCAGCTTATGTCAGAGGACATTGTAGTGATCCACTCAGAAACCAATCAGACTAGTGTAGTGAAAAATTTATTTGCCTTCAGATGAGATAACATGGATCCAGAGGAAGCTGTAAGCCTAGCGTCCAAAGAAAAACAAATAGGAAGAGATATTGATAGGGAAAAATGTTTCATTTGTCAAGACAAATATGGAAAATACAGCCAAGATAAAGCCCTTTGATTTAAGTGATTTTTCAGGAAGTGGTGTCTTTGTGCTCTTTCTGGTGATTATTGTAGTATAATATTGTGCAATATTTTTGCAATATAATAGACACACACCATTATTTGCATTGCGCTTAGCTTGACCTTGCTTATTCAATCCATTCAGTCTCAAAGGGATGAGACTGACAACCTGAGAGCCAACCTCTGCCAACCTGAGAGCCTATGCTTTGATGGGGAAAAACATACCTTTGCCATACGACTATTACATAATTATTACTACTAACTAGTTACTAACCCCCAACCCTAAAGAAGTGAGAGAGCAGTTTTGTTAGGATGGAATTAATAACTATAGTGATATGTGAATGTAATATAATTTGTGTTACAACCTTGTACACTAATTAAGTCAAATAGCACCATAGACCATCATCTACAGTTCTAAATTTCCGCCTTGACATTAAAGTATTATAACTTGTGCAGCATTGCACTGTCTCTCCCTACAAGCTTTAAACTTGGCTTGACTCATTCCCATAGATATGGGTACTGATTGATAGAGGTTTTGGGATACTAGGTTATGTTTCCAAGCTGATATTCACTTTGAAAACTGGTTCTCTTTAGGCGGAGATAGTTTTTTTCATGTTCTAGTTCTGTTGTCTCTTACACTGTACAATAAATGTTCATTCTGACACTTCAGCAGACATCCCATGAGTGTTGGCTTTCATTTGATACCATTTTTATGAATATGGTCCTTGTGGTTGTGGAGATATTCAACATTTACTGTTGGCATGTCGTGTTGAGCAGGAAACCAAAAAATTGGCCTGAAATTGCTTGTACAAGTCACACAAAAAAAAATTCAGCTTGACAACCACCATAATATCTTACCTATGGGTGTCTTCTAACTAAAAAAATAGGGTGACAGCTTGTACCAAAACATGTCCGCAAAAGTCTTAACGGAAGCCCTTTTCAGAATTGGCCCCCTGACTAGATGGACAGATGCACTTTTATGAAGGATAGATGCACTTTTATGATGGATAGATTCACTTTTATGATGGACAGATGCACTTTTATGATGGATAGATGCAGTTTTATGATGGATAGATGCAGTTTTATGATGGATAGATGCACTTTTATGATGGATAGATGCACTTTTATGATGGACAGATGCACTTTTATGATGGATAGATGCACTTTTATGATGGATAGATGCACTTTTATGATGGATAGATTCACATTTACGATGGACAGATGCACTTTTATGATGGATAGATGCACTTTTATGATGGATAAATTCACTTTTATGATGGACAGATGCACTTTTATGATGGATAGAGGCACTTTTATGATGGACAGATGCACTTTTATGAAGGATAGATGCACTTTTATGATGGACAGATGCACTTTTATGAAGGATAGATGCACTTTTATGATGGATAGATTCACTTTTATGATGGACAGATGCACTTTTATGATGGACAGATGCAGTTTTATGATGGATAGATGCAGTTTTATGATGGATAGATGCACTTTTATGATGGATAGATGCACTTTTATGATGGACGGATGCACTTTTATGATGATAGAAGCACTTTTATGATGGATAGATTCACTTTTATGATGGACAGATGCACTTTTATGATGGATAGATGCACTTTTATGATGGACAGATGCACTTTTATGAAGGATAGATGCACTTTTATAATGGATAGATTCACTTTTATGATGGACAGATGCACTTTTATGATGGATAGATGCAGTTTTATGATGGATAGATGCAGTTTTATGATGGATAGATGCACTTTTATGATGGATAGATTCACTTTTATGATGGACAGATGCACTTTTATGATGGAGAGATGCACTTTTATGATGGACACTTTTATGATGGACACTTTTATGATGAACAGATGCACTTTTATGATGGACACTTTTATGATGGACAGATGCACTTTTATGATGGATAGATGCACTTTTATGATGGACACATGCACTTTGGTGATGGATAGATGCACTTTTATGATGGATAGATTCACTTTTACGATGGACAGATGCACTTTTATGATGGATAGATGCACTTTTATGATGGATATATTCACTTTTATGATGGACAGATGCACTTTTATGATGGATAGATGAACTTTTATGATGGACAGATGCACTTTTATGATGGATAGATGCAGTTTTATGATGGATAGATGCAGTTTTATGATGGATAGATTCACTTTTATGATGGACAGATGCACTTTTATGATGGACAGATGCACTTTTATGATGGAGAGATGCACTTTTATGATGGACACTTTTATGATGAACAGATGCACTTTTATGATGGACAGATGCACTTTTATGATGGACAGATGCACTTTTATGATGGATATATGCACTTTTATGATGGACAGATGCACTTTTATGATGGATAGATTCACGTTTATGATGGACAGATGCACTTTTATGATGGACAGATGCACTTTTATGATGGACAGATGCACTTTTATGATGGACAGATGCACTTTTATGATGGACAGATGCACTTTTATGATGGATATATGCACTTTTATGATGGACAGATGCACTTTTATGATGGATAGATTCACTTTTATGATGGACAGATGCACTTTTATGATGGAGAGATGCACTTTTATGATGGACAGATGCACTTTTATGATGGAGAGATGCACTTTTATGATGGAGAGATGCACTTTTATGATGGACAGATGCACTTTAATGATGGACACTTTTATGATGGATAGATGCACTTTTATGATGGATAGATGCACCTTTATGATGGACAGATGCACTTTTATGATGGATAGATGCACTTTTATGATGGATAGATTCACTTTTATAATGGACAGATGCACTTTTATGATGGACAGATGCACTTTTATGATGGACACTTTTATGATGGATAGATGCACTTTTATGATGGACAGATGCACTTTTATGATGGATAGATTCACTTTTATGATGGACAGATTCACTTTTATGATGGAGAGATGCACTTTTATGATGATAGATGCACTTTTATGATGGATAGATTCACTTTTATGAAGGATAGATGCACTTTTATGATAGATAAATGCACTTTTATGACGGATAGATGCGCTTTTATGATGGATAGATCCACTTTTATGATAGATAGATGCACTTTTATGAAGGATAGATGCACTTTTATGATGGATAGATGCACTGTTATGATAGATAAATGCACTTTTATGAAGGATAGATGCACTTTTATGATGGACAGATGCACTTTTATGGACTTCAAAACAGAAACTGGCCATTCACTGCCATTATAAAGCTTGAACTCCGATTGTATTCGTCTGAAAGAACAATGTCATATACACCTAGGATGATTTGAGGATGAGTAAATCATGAGGTTATTTTCATTTTTGGGTGAACTATCCCTTTAAGTATAATTAGCAAATTGGCAAAATTTGGATTTTTGTATTTCTCAAGTCTGACGGTTTTGCTGAATTGTCTTTTTGAAGGATTACCTTGATCAGCGCAAGCTTCGTCTGTGGGACTTCTTCCAAAACATCAACAAGGATGGGACAATGCGCGTTCCTGTCGTAGACTTCAGAAAAGCCGGTCAGGTATTGATACTGTGTCTTTAAAAGTCCAATTTTTCTAAAATTACAAAGTCAAATCCATGAAGTTGCTCGATGAATGTCCAGAGTGAGCAGAGCTGCAATCTAGACAACGAAGAAGCTCGAATAAAAGAGTTTTTATTTGTTCATCATCACCCCAGCCAACAAAACTATGTTCTAAGAACGTTTTGCTACCATTCCCATTAAGTTACGACAACATTATTTCTGAATATTAAGGGAACATTCCATTTCATCATTTTGCAAACATTCCAAGAACGTTACTTTTGTTTTTGAACATTCCCAAACTAGTTACATTAAAAAAAAATAAAAAATTAATAATATGTTAAACAAACATTCAACTAAAATGTTTCAGAAATAAATAAATGTTTTTGTGCTAAAATTATTAAAGACCTGGGCCCGGTTCCCCGATAACGCTAACTCTTAGCACGCTAAGAAGACTCGAAAGATATATCTTACCAAAGTTGTTTATGTTCCTAAGTGTGTTCCCCGAACCATACCTTAGGAAGCTGCTTAAGATATACCTTCTTACATGCGATGTTACCGGGTGCTGTCCGTGGCGATGGTGCTGAATTGGTTGATGGCTCGAGAATCAATTATTCTCTCGTGCAGGGGCTATTTATGTGAGAAAGCAGTGATCTTTATAAAAGAAGCACTTCAGAAATAGTTGAAATTGCATTTATTAGGACTCATGGGATATTGTAAAAAATAATCCAAACTATAATAGCCTATAATAGCCTACATATTTTTTAATTGTATCATATATTGCTGCCATAATAACCATTTCTGTTATGTGGATGATGTGGAGATGAACCCAATTGCAGACAGTAGTCACAGGAACACAGTTTATTGTACAAATAACAGGAAAAACAAAGCCCACGAGGGGGCAAAACAAGACAAGACAGGACTACGAGTAACTAAACTAGACAAAGACTCTGACAATTAACTAGACTATAAACAAACAGCAAAAACAGAACTTTCTCTACAGGATTTCTCTTTGACAGGATACTCACAAGGCTTCACAAAGAATAACACGCAATGTTAGACAATGTACCGACACAGGACAGAGAACATGAGGGGATTAAATAGGGAGCAAACTAATCAGGAACAAGTGACACAGGTGAAGCAATAATGACAAAACGAGGATAACAAGGGGGCGGGGCTGGGTGACGAGACAACACAAGCACATGGCCCAAACAAATGGCCATGTGCTTGCACATAAAACATGGGCCTGTCATGATCCTGCCTCAAGACCAGGGAAAATCAGAGACAAGAAGGCAGAATCATGACATTTCAAATTTGTACGTGCTTTCTTCTCTTTCCCATTTTTGTTCGCTGAGGTGGAGCTACGATGAAATATTGTTCTTGGAAATACTTTCCAGCATTTCAGTAATAAAAGTGTAGGCCTACATCTCGGTGCTCGGCAGTGATCAAAAAGCGGCTCTTAAATTAGACGGCAATTAAATTACCACACAACCTGTTTGTCAAAAAACAGAAGGTACTAATTTGGCCAGGGATTTTTACGCAGGTTGGGTGAGAAAAAACACTGATATTATGGATTCGGACGGCACTAAAATCACAGACTCACCCCTATAAATGTGAAAAATACAAGCCCATGAGAAACAATATTAGCATCCGAATAGGACTTAACTGACAGTAGCCTATGCTTTCACTGGCCTTTAAAAGCACTTTTTAATTCAATTAATAATATTGTATAATAATATAATTAAAAATCTAACAACAATCAGTGTAATGACAATTTTATTCTTTGCATGAAAATACTTGAATTAGCCTAATTTAATACTGTCTGGGTGTATTAAAACTTCAGAATTATATTCGTATAGACCTGCAACAGTGATAAGGTAAAGCTAAGAGTGGTCCAGACCAACCTTACAAAAGTGTGACTTACAGAAGATATACTTAGCGTACGAATGTGTCGGGAATCGTGCCATAACGTTAAGAGAGAGGTTAAGGAATAGGTTAAGAACTACTTAGCGATAAGAACGTTTTGGGAAACCGGGCCCAGATAATTCTGAACAAATGTTCTATTAACGTTAGTTCATAACTTTGAGAGAACCTTGCCCGAACTTTAGCCAGTGTTCTGGAAATGTTCTCTGTCATCTGGGACTGCACTATTATTCTGTAGAAAATAGTTTAAGAATGAGTAGATGAGTCCAAACGTCTGGTAGAGTAAAACTATGTGAGATAACCTAACCCTGAGCATCAACTGACATGTGTTGCTGTTTCTGGTCCCACCTCACAGCAATCCAGCATCCCACTGGAGAGATTCCAGATTGAGGAGTTGATTCAGAGACTGGACGGAGACCGAACAGGCATAGTGGACTACAGGTGGACTGTCTTTTACTGCTCTAACACAAACACTGAGATAAGTGGTCATTAAATATTAAATGCATGATAAAGCACACAGACCAGGATCGTTCTCACCAATACTGTAACTTTATGATCATTATGATCACACACTTACAGAAGGTCATAAATCATAAACTCTGATCGATAGTGATTTTGAGAGTGTTCAAATATCAGCGCATGAGCATGTGGGGACACGTGTATTTATTGTATGTTTAATTTGTTTGTTCTAGCTGTTGTTTGGTTGTTATAATTATTAATCACCTTTTCAGGGCCATTAGTCATCAAACCTTAAGTGTCATCATTAAATGAGGTGGTGATTTCATTTTAGTTGAGTGATCGCTAAAAACCACCTCACTTTAGAAATGTCAGGAACTGGTGAAATCCCAGTCAGTGACTCTGTAATTAGTCTGTACCAGGGTCATGACAGTTAATTAAATATACATACATCAGTGTTATAAGAACTACCTAAAATGAAAAAACTGTCATCGACAAAAAATAGCAACATTTGAAGTGTAACAGAATTTTTTTTTTTTTTTTTTTGGCTTGTGTAGTAGTAAATTACCCCACGGGAAATATGAAATAATTAATTATAACCCTTTATAATTACATATTAGATTCTTATAATACTAATATGTTGCATAGGTATCAACATATAATGTAAATGATCATTCGGGACAGTTCAGTAAAACAAAAACTCATAGATGCCAAACATGGTACACATGTGATCTTAGTTAACCATAGTATGCAATTCGCCAGACCCTATAAAAGGAAAATCATGAGATGGGAAAATTGGATAAGTTTATACATTTCTTAAGCGGTTATATATAGAATATGTAGGATTAAAAGGGGTTATTTGTCCTTTTCAACACAAGACAAAACTCTCTCTAAATTTATTTGCGTCATAAAACAGTCTTATCAGTCTTAATGTGTCCTGTAACCGGACACCTGGCTCTGCCTGTGTGTTAGCTGCACTGTGGGGGTAGTTCAGATAACTCTATCCCATGTTTTGCTTGTTGGGTGAGGTATATTATGGATTATTTGTTAAATATAACAAATAATTATGTCTGTTGTACACTCACATCCCATTCAATTACATGGAGAGGGTGGGGTTTATGACCTTTAGACCTTTATTCAGCCAGCAACCAGGAGGAGACTAAAATGCTTTGGCTTCACTCTTCAGGATGAGTGTGGCACATTTGGTGTAAAAAAACAAACAAAAAAAAAAACGCACAATGATCTGTCAAGTCCAAATTGTATATAATTCATCTGGCCTATGTCTAAACACATAAATCTGATTCCCCAGTGTGAGATAGTGAGGGAAAGATGTTAGCGTATTCGCAAACGTAAGCACTTGTACAAAACTCAAAGCTTCTCTTGTTGAGGCGGATATTTTGAACCCATAATTACATTTCGTCAACCGTGTAAACTTATTCCCACCACTCTTGCCTTCTAGGTCTTACCCATACTTCTCAACTGACCGACATTCAAACCGTTCAAAACTTGAGGGTCAATGTGGCGCTCACATTAAAAGCCAATGCAATCTTCAGTTTGAGCGGGAGATTTATGTAAATACAGATATCAGATACTCAGAATTCAATTCAAATCAGAAGTCAAGTCGTAAGTTGAATGTAAAAAGCTGGGACAGTAAAACAGGCATGGTCAAAAGATTGAATCTGTGTATTAAGCCTAGAATAAGCATAGAATTATAGGCCTGTTACACCACTTTACATTCTCATTGCACTTTGTTGATCAAAAATACCTTCAAGTGCAATTATTATTGCTGAACTATTGCCTTACTACCCCACAGAGGCCTGGCAGATACTAGGAAACAGATGATGCGAGACCATCGGCGCCAACTGCGTAAAGTGGAGTCACGGCAGAAGAAGGAGAAGCAGAAGAGCGACAGGATCCTCAAAACCTTCGAGAGCGCCGTAGAGGCCGTGACCCCACGGAGCTCCATGATAATATCACCAGGAGCCGGCAAAGAGGACTCCAGCGGCCCCCAGCACTTCTCTGCCACGCCGCTCAGCTCCTGGCACCATATAATCATGTCCAACAGCAGCCGCTACTCCGTCAATAACATGAGCAGCGAGCATGTGCACCTTCCCATGATAGGGAACCCCTCGAGATCACCAGACATGCGATCATATTCACAACCGAATCTTTTCGCCAGCATCCCTAAACCATCGACCAGCAAACCCTCTTCTGCTCAAGGATTGCACTCCACGTCTAACCCAAGTGTGGCCAGCAGTAAACTCAGCCCCACCGCTGACCTGACCAGATCCAGGCCGGCGTTAAACCCTGAGCCCGCCAGCAAAGCAAAGTTTAAAGGGAAGAAAAAGAAGACCAAGAAAACAAAAGAAAAGATATAATGGCAAAAGGATATGGTGTCCATGCCTGTCAAGCTCCACAAAGAGAACATTTTCAGTGAATAACGACATTCAGAAACTTGCAATGTAGCACATGGGATATATGGACAATTTGTATGATATTTCTTGTCCTTTTTAACATTTAATCATTTAGCAGAAGCTTTTATCCAAAGCGACTTACAAATGAGGAGTGCAATAGAAGCAGTTAAACTAACAATAGGACAACAATATACAAGTGCTGTGACCCTTCCCAGTTTAGTCTAACGCAGTATACTGTATGTCATTTGGGTTTACCCTACAGTCTAAATACATCCCAGATAGCAAATTGATTTTGGGACCAATCTGGTTGATTTTGGGCTGTGAGTTTCGACCATATGAAAATGTGGCCCAAGATGGGCCCAGAAGCTACTTGCAAAAAGTTAATTTTTAACTTTTAACTCAAATGCCAGCCAGAAGAGCCCAAACTGCCACCCCCTTTACCCCAGAACTCACCAACAACAGTCAGAAAACAGCCGCTTCATAATATTTGTATATTTGGAAATGTTTTTTTTTTTCAACTACAGAAACTAAGCAAATGCAAAGTATAAAGTTGTATTAATGCTGATAAAAAACAATGAAAAATACTCAGAACTCAGCCTAATGCCTTTTGACACAAGATTGCAAAAAAAAAAAAAAAAAACAACAACGCCAGAATGAAGTCAGGAGTACTCCCTCGAGAAGTTCGTTCCACATCAAATGCTGTACATGCTTTGACAGTACGTGATTTCAGGCGCAGCTATATTATAGATCTCAAAGTGTCCGTGGAGTCAATGCTGGGGACTTTTATCTTAGTTTGTCAATTATACCATAGTTTTTTTCTCATATTTATGTTTGTATTAATATATATTAAATGTTTTATTGTATGCAAAATTATTTGGGAATGTGAATGTAAAATATTTGACATCAATAAAATTTGAATTGACAGAAAGAGACGATTTTAGTGTATGTGATTCCAGGTCGATTCCCCAAATTAAGTAAATGAAAAAGTATTTAAATGATTTGCAGAGCTCCAGTAAAGTTATATATAGCTTTATATAAAGTTAATTAAGTTACTCAATAGTGTCTTGCTTATTTGGGACTATAGTTAATTTTGCTTAGATTGTTGGTAAACTTTTTTTTATAAATAAAGAGAAAACCGTTTTATTCTAATATCCTATTTCTCAATAAAAATTTGGGTGACCTGATGATAACAAACATCCGTAAGTGTTTCTTTACATCAATCCTTTTTAAGTGCTAGTTTATCTAAATTACACAACACAGCCGAGTCTTGTCCTGAACTGCTGATGACATATTTCATGTGGAAACACACCTGTTTTTCTCTCTCTCTCTCAGTTTCAAGTTTATACCCACTGCCTCAAATCCATAAAATAAATGGCCTTAGCAGTGTTGTGTAAAAGACAAATTTGAACATCGTCATTTGTCAGACAATAATGCTGTGAAAAATCCAGATGCTGTTTATGGCATATACGATAAGATGGTCTTTAAAAGCCAGAGAACTCTGTTCCTGCAACACAACTAACTGATGCACAATGATCGTCACACTTCTTTATTTCGTCCTCTTCAGGTCTGCTGTGGTCGAGGGGGTGAGTTCAGTTTATTTCTTGATGTTTGAAAGCAGCAAAAACTGAAAGTTCTTTACAGATAAATTAACAGTAAGCAGAGGATACATGATACTTACTGATCCCATTGCATTGCTTTGACTCAGCAGCTAAATGAAAAAGTAAGTCTTAAGATGAGATTTGAATGGCTTAACAATATAAAATGATTACAGTGTAGGAGACACCAGAGAAACCATGCTCACTCATAGATTTTAAATTGGAATATCTCAGATACCTGAAAATGAATTAAAGATCAATGCAATGTAGTTTTGGTACTGAATCTTGTAAAGCCTTAAAGGGTTAGTTCACCAATTACTGTCATCAATTACCCTCGTCGTTCCAAACCCGTAAAATTTTCGTCCATCTTCTGAACACAAATGAAGATATTTGAAATTAAATTGAGAGATTTTTGTCCCTCCATTGACAGTCTAAGCAACTACCATTTGTTGCTTCAAAAAGTACACATGAATCAAGTGGTTTATTCCTAAAGTTCTGAAGAGACTTGATCGCTTTATATGACGAACAGATTGAATTTATTAATACTTTGATGCTAGAACTTGAATGGGTCAGAGCTGGTATTATTTTGTCATGCCTGCGGTAGAGCAAGGCACCAGCAACACCAAGGTCATGGGTTTGATTCCCACTGAAGGCATGAACTAATAAGATGAATTCCTTGAATGCACTGTAAATCTCTCTTAACAAATACATGAGTGCAAACTGATGTAGAAGAGGAGAAAAGCTGATGGCTTTCACCTCTCTTCTGTTGGCACAGGGTCTCTGGACTGAGGGCAGTGGAGATCCCAGTGGAGAATGCAGATGTGAGGCTTTCCTGCCCAACGGCACATTTCCAGTCGGAGAGCTCATCTCGCTGGAGAGCACAGCAGTTGAGATCAACCACAAACTGGAGATAGAGATTAGCAAGGTTTGGTAAAATCTCAATAACTCATGAGAATAAACTGAAGTAACAAGTAGATGCTTTAACGGTTCTTTAACGGTTCTTGTACAGGTGGAGACTTACGAGGTTAAACTAAGCATCTACATGGCAAAGATAACAAACCTGACAGTGCTGATCAAGCTGATGGAGAATAACCCCGACTCCTACAGTGAGCTCCACTTGGAGGAGGTGAAAATCAAGATCATGCAAGTGGAGGCTCTAATTGTGGAACTGCAGGCGTCTATACAAACCACCTCTGCCGTGCTTATAGCCATACGTGAACAGGTGACACTTTCTGAACCTCTGATCAGTCAGCATAAACTGCACTTAAAAAAATGGTTGGGTTGACAAAGCAAAGCTACAGCTTTTGTAAAAGCTTGAGTTTGATTCTTTTCAAAAATCTCTGTTCCAAGACCAAATTTTTCAACTAACTTTTCCCATAGATTTCAAGCTGGTGTAACAGCATCGTAAAGCTGGTTAAACAGCTACACTAGTAAAAAAAAAAAACACCAATCAAAACCAGTCTGGCATGGAGATTCATGTTGGTCTTTTCAGCAGGGAATTTAACCTTCAAACTCTTGCCAATGTCCAGGCGAGTCTTTGCTCAGCCAACAATCAAAGTTGGTCTTTTTGAGTTTCTAGTTCTCAAGCGGATATTTGGGATTATTTAATTTAATTAATCAATCAACGATACTATTGATCAGCATTACCAAACGTGGACGTTCCACTAGAAACAAACATTGATGTATTGTTTTATTACTGTGAAGCTGCTTTGATACAACCTATGTTGTGAAAAGCGCTATATAAATAAACTTGACTTGACTTGACTCAAGCGGTGGATCAGTGGGTATCACTGCTGCGTCCAGCAAGAAAGTCCAGTTTTATTCCTGCTTGGCTCGAGAGGCCTTTCTGTATTAGGTGAACGTGATTTGACCAAATACAACATCTTGGTTGATCCTGGAACAACATTCCAAAAAAATAATCATATTTGAGGGACGATTTTACAGTTTAGGCTTACAAATAGGGCTAGGTGCTTCTACATCATTATTATTCACCTATCATTCCCCTCTGATTTAAGTGATGAGTTATGGTTAGGGTTAGGTTTAGGATAGGGATATGGTTAGGATACAATTTTAAGACAGGAATGTTGTTCCAGGATCAACAAAATGGGTTGAGTTTGCATGTTCTCTAAGTAAATGTTGCTGGGTGTTCAACAAACTAAAGACTTGAGGTGAATTGGCGACTATAAAATTGCATATTGCATGCATGTGAACTCTGTGGTGGACTATTCTGGGTGATTTCCTGTATTTGGCGTGAAATTAACTTGATCAAATTTTCTTTTTGATGAAAACAGATCAGTGTTGTGGTTTCTGTGCTGACTCAATTGGAGATCACCTATGACAAAAACCTGGTTCTTGTGACACGTCGAGAATATTTAATTCTTCAGCAGAAACTAGAGGCGTGTGAGATACGGCATAATGAAATCTTTAACCCCAGCATTGGTAAGTCTTTCTGTATCAAAATACTGAATGTGTACCTGTCTTGAATAATTTATTAACTAATTTACATTTTTTAACAGGAATCTGCAATCACAGTGGAATTAGAAGAATCAGCAAACCCATCATCAGCCAGCTAAACGCAGACTTGAATGGAGGTTTCAGGTATGGAGGATGGGGTAAAGACTCCAAGCCCTTGCCTGGCTCTGAGAACATGTACTGGTACTACGGCTATACGGACACTCTGGTCACTAAAATCACACAGTACTCAGACTACTACAAGCTGATCATGAGGCAGGTCTTTAAGAAACATGAGCTTTTTGTCAGAAATCAATATGATTGGCAAGGCACTGGAAACAACTACGTTGTGCGAGAAAACACCCTGTACTATCAGTTCAGAAGCACTTTTGGTATGGCAAAGTTCAACATGACCAGTGTAAAAGCTCAGAACAAGGTTATTCCCAAGGCCAGCACCAGATTCTCATACCATTACTCGGCCAACCAGAATCTGGACTTCGCAGCCGATGAGTCCGGCCTGTGGGTAACGTACGCCACAGAGGAATCGAAGGGTAAACTGGTTTTAGGGAAGATCAACGAGGAGACATTTGAGGTAGATAAGGTTTGGCAGACCAGTATTTTCAAACCATCTGTAGGAAACACCTTTATGGTGTGTGGGGTTATGTATGCCACACGGTCTGTAGACTCTAAAACTGAAGAGATCTTTTACACCTTTGACACTCGCACAGAAAAGGAAAGCTATGTTAGTGTTCCCTTTGAGAAGTTCCAGGACTCCTATGTTTACCTGGACTACAACCCCACCGATCAGAAACTTTACATGTACAACAATGGTTATTACGTCAGCTATCATGTTTGGTTCAACCGTGAGGGCTCAAGAGATAAACTTGATTAGCGACTGACCTGAGAATTAAGAATATTTGATTAAGCTGTCAAAAACAGAACAGCAAGGAATGTGCTGTATTTCACTTTGTTTAATAAATCGTTATGAGCATTATGATATAAGTGAGATTTCTTCTTATGATAATCAATAACTGTGCTTAATTCATTTTTGTCTTTGAATTCCTTATAATTTGTCTATCTTCTTCAAACTATGCAGTCATGATTAATTTACCATTGTAAATATAAGTTGTGATTAATGCATCTTCAGGAGTGGAACTCAGAACAGAATTCTTGATTGGAAGTCTTTTGATTAACAGCTGGACCATTCCCGAATGATAACTATGAAGATATTACTACGCCACTACAAATGCAACCCTAATATTACATTGAAACAAAAGATTTTATATTGTACCCTATATGATACATGTTATGAGGGTAAATTTGCTTCGGCACAACAATTTTACCTGCCATGTGGTAAATGTGGTATAACTGTGTGGAAAGTTTGGTTTTAACGCTGATCAGGACATTGTACAGTCAAAAACATATACAGATGCACATGTCCGCATGCACACTCATCCAAACCCATCTGATAAGGTTATTGTAATGTGCAGGAGCAAAGGACATGGTGTCCACATATCTTGTAACAAATTTAAAACTTTTTATGTAAAAATAAGCATTAAAATGTCTTAAATCCACTTTTTAAAGGTCTTAAAATGCAACCGGATAGTCACCGCAGTGAAGATTAATATTTCATTTTCACTCGTTGCTTTCTGAAATCTTACAACCGTCAATGCGTTGTGCCATGACTGCTTAAGTAGCCTAACTGACACGTTTAAGCGATAAAGAAACTTGGCTGAATGAGAAAATAAAAGGCAAAACGTGCTTGATAAGTTATTAAAATTGCAATAAACCACGCAAGACATCTTAGGCATGAAAACTGGTCAGGGGTAAAAAAGGTGAGAAGGATGCGGCAGCAAAAAATCCAATCCAATCAACTTTATATATATAATTTTGAATATATATATATATATACAGCTGTAAGCTGCATTGGCATAGCAATACCAGTGTTTCTCACAGGATTTTTGGATCACTGTGGTGAGTGGACCTCTGTCCCTCTAGAGGGGTTCAGGGACATGCCCCACCGTAAGAAAATGTTGTGCTTTTTAATGTTAAATTCATCAATCTGGTGCAAATTAAACAAAGAAAAATTCAAACCTCTTTTAGATACAGTGTCTGTCTACATTACTACTACATAATAATAGTTATAATATTAATCCCATGATAGTAATAGCCATATATTGTAAAACAAATGCACTGAAAAATAAAGGAAACAATTTCTATACTTAAAAAGAGTATATTTCTATACTTCACATTAAAGATGTGATTGGGCTAGCCCAGTGTCAATCAAGAAAAGAACCAATGGGCCACTGATCTATGCGTTTCATGGGGTGTCAGAAAAAAACAAACGCTGATTTTTTTTAACCAATGCATTACACACCAATTACGCACTAACCCAGCGCCGCCAATTAAGCAAAACAAAACGGATGGGCCGCCGATGTACGACTTTTATGGGCCGTTAAAACAAAAAACAAAAAAGTATGAAATGTATCGGCCCAAAAAGCACGTCGGCCCATCGGGAATCTCCCGGTAGTCCCAATGGCATTAGCCTACATGTGTGACTGGACGTCACACAAAACAAAATCCTACCTGTTGCCTTTCACCATCCACTTATTTAGCTGCTGTCGCATCAATTGACATGCCATCTCCTTTTTCCTCTTTCTTTTTTCTATTTTAAGCCCCCGACAGCTTTTTTGCTTAATCCATCTTTTTCGACGACAACTCACTACTCGTTCCTGCTCGCACAGCTCTCACGGCGCCCGCGCCTGCTCGCGATAGTATCCCGCTCTCTAAAAATAATGACATTGGCAACATTGCTGTCTGTATCTGACAGGACAGTTAACATTGTAAGCTAACTTACCTCAGGCTTGCTTTCCGACGTGCGGTTCTTTGTTCGAACTTTGAAAACATTTATGCCCTGCTCTGACTCAGATTGGCTAACAGGTTTCAGCATTAGGAATGATGATTGTTTTTTTAAAGCTGTGAAGTTTATAGTTTATGGTAGATATAGCAGGTAAATGCTGGCCACGACCACGATGCGTATTTGACATGCTTCCGGGGGAGGGCTCCGAGCTCGGAGTTCGGCCCGAACCCAGACTACTCCCCCGAAAAGGCTAAAGACAATTCCTTTGATCAGGAGGGAGGTTTGTGAATTGTATATCTCGGGGGAGGGAGTGCCATACATCAGTTTATGGAAAAACTAGATGCCGCTCAAGTAACCTTTGATGGACCTGACTTGTAGGCCCTTAAAGCTATTAAGGTAGGAAATAAATGAGGTGATTGAAAGAAGAGAAAAATCAGGGAACGGCATGTTATAAGAGACATGGAATGCTTTGAAACATCTCCAAGCAGTCACGTAGGATTGGAGGGTGCCGGGAGAAACTGCTTGGAGGATGGTGTCGAGCGATGCATCGAGGAGGGGTTTTAATGAGTGGGTTACGGGAATATTAGTTCCGATTAGCGAGGTACTGGAGTTGGGAATTGATCCGCCTCTGGAGCCAGCATTCTGAATTTCTGAAACAGGAAACGAGACAGAGTCAGCGAATTGATTTTCTGACCCAGCGACGTGTTTAGCAATTATGATGAATTGGTCGCAGGCTGAAATCCAGGTGGGGTGCCTTAAGAGTGGCATCAGAGCAGGTGAATGGGAACGGCCTTTGTTAATGCAATGCCAGGGCTCTACAGTGCGAGTATTTCACTCACATTTGCGCCTAAAATAATTATGTGCGAAAATAAGTGCATGAGTGACGGGCTGTTCTCAATACACTGAACAACAGCGCGATGAAGCGAAGCATACCATTGATTTCACACGGAAAGCAAGGAAGAGGACAGGGTCGCGATGTGAACATAACATGACGCGCTTAACTTTATTCAAATGAGAGCGATGATTCGCAACCAATGAGCCAATCACTGAAATAGTGTGGGAATGTGCGGGAACTGCTGAATTTTAAGTGAGAGAGTCAAGTGACTCCTCCCAACAGTGCTAAAAATAAACATGTGAGAGCGTGTTATTGGCTATGTGTCATGCTATAGCCAGATATGATGACGCTACTGCAACACGCATCATGACACATGAGCGATCTATTCATCAAGCCAACGCGCAAACTGCCGCAAATGAAAGTGAAAGTAAGTCAGAGACGCTCACGCTCAACACACAATCATATTCATTAATAGTAAAGAAACAACATGATATTAGGCTATCAGTGCTGCTGTCGCTCTCTCCAGTCGCTGATTTTGAAATGAGCTTATGATCAATAAAATGCAGCTCATATCTGTTGTTTTTGGTGACGTGAACTCTGCATAGGCCTACATTAAATCTGCATATAGCCCGGGAATAGAAGATCGATGTATATTAGTTTTGCGAAAACACACTTAGGTGACTAGGTGTAAATGGAATTGTTTTGATCAGTAAAAACGCATGAAGTGACCAGGTGTAAACAGGCCCCTACACCATAAAAAAATGTCAAGTAGACACTTAATGAGCTAGATAAGCAACACAGTATGAAGCCTATAGTCATTATCTCGAAAGACAAAGTGCAAAAAAACAAAACAAGGAACTCCCGCACACTATCAATACTTGCAAATGAGTATCAAAATTTTATTAGCAACGTTTAGGTCTCACCAAAAGACCAAGTGCAGAAAAGTTACAATCAAAACAGTCGACACTGAGGACAGCAAGATGTAACTTAATGCAGCCTACTACAAGTACTGCAAAGGAAAAAAGCAAGCGGGCATTTGTTTTGTTTTTAGCACTTTATACTTTATTAATAATAATAATAATTCATTACATTTATATAGCGCTTTTCTCGACACTCAAAGCGCTTTACATAGAAGGGGGGAATCTCCTCAACCACCACCAATGTGCAGCATCCACCTGGATGATGCGACGGCAGCCATATTGCGCCAGAACGCCCACCACACACCAGCTTACTGGTGGAGAGGAGACAGTGATGAAGCCAATCAGTATATGGGGAGGATTAGGAGGCCATGATGGACAGAGGCCACTGGGCAAATTTGGCCAGGATGTCAGGGTTACACCCCTACTCTTTCGAAAGACATCCTGGGATTTTTAATGACCACAGAGAGTCAGGACCTCGGTTTAACGTCTCATCCGAAGGACGGTGCTCTTTTGGCAGTATAGTTTCCCCGTCACTATACTGGGGCATTGGGACCCACACAGACCACAGGGTGAGCACCCCCTGCTGGCCTCACTAACACCTCTTCCAGCAGCAACCTGGTTTTCTCAGGAGGTCTCCCATCCAGGTACTAACCAGGCTCAGCCCTGCTTAGCTTCAGTGGGCAACCAGTCTTGGGCTACAGGGTGATATGGCTGCTGACTGAGGTGATCATTCTTTTTATATATTTTGAAGTAGGCTAAAAATAATAATTGCATAATTATTAAACAGGTAGTTCACCCAAAATAGACAATTCTGTCATTTATTACTCTCTATAATGTCATTCCAAACCCGTAAGACTTTCACTAATCTTCGGAACACAACTGAAGAACTTTTTGATGAAATTGAGAGATTTCTTTCCCTCTATTGACAGCCTACACAACTACCACTTTGATGCTTTGAAAAAAGTTCATAAAAAGATCATAAAACTAATCCATATGAATTGAGCAGTTTAATCAACTTTTTTCACTGTGCTTCTATATTTCTTTGTGTGCTCCTAAATTTTTTCATTTAGGACCACATGTTCTCCTTGGGGAAAAAGTTAGCGTAGAGCCCTGAATGCACTAAAACGCTACTAGCGGCCCATTCTTTCCCCCACAGAAAAGCTGCGACTACGAGAGGGTATAGCTTGAATAGAGCTGAGGATTGAGATATGTTCTGGAGCTTCGGTAGCCACGGAGACGTGAAACAATGACCTTGATAAAATCCCCCGAAACCAATTGAGGGGGTTGGGTCTGTGAACAGTTGGATATCGGTGGGGGACGAAACGAGATTGTTACAGAAAAAGGAAAGGCCGTTCCACTGGTTTAGAAATGTTAACCATAGCCTGAGTTCGTTGCGACATGCTTGAGTTATGGAAATAAGGTCCTCTAGCAAGTGGACGGAGGATGCAAGTGAGAGGAGATGTGATATGAAGGGACGGCCCTGCGGAATGATGCGCATTGCGAAGTTTAAATGGCCGAGCAGGGATAGGAGTTCGCGTTTTGAACAATTAGATTTTTTTAGGAGAGAAGATGAGACGAGAATTATTCGGTCGATTTTCTCTTTGGGCAGGGATGCTTGGAATTTGGCTGAATCCAAATTAATTCCTAGGAACTCGATGAATGATGCAGGGCCCATGTTTTTTCCTGTGCGATGGGGATTCCGAGCTCAGAAAAAAGTTTTGGACTGTGAGGATGTGCACAGCTGGGATGGCATTGGGAGGCGAGATTATTAAAAAATCGTCTAGCAGGTGAATGAGGTGGGGAATGGCGTAGTTGTTCAACAAAATCCAGCAAACGGCTTCTGATAGCATGTCGAATATTTTAGGGCTGCTTTTGCATCCGAAAGATAAGCGCACTGCGAAATAATATTTCCCGAGCCAGCGAACTCCGAATAGGTGCCATGAATCTGGATGGATAGGCATTACTTTGAAAGCAGACGTAATGTCAATTTTTGCTCGACTTCTTTTTTGATCAGATTGTCTACAACAGGGAATGGCAACTGGCGGCCCGCGGGCCAAAACTGGCCCGCCAGCAATATTTTCTGGCCCGCCAGATTATTTTGGAAGTCCGAAATGCTGCACAAAACTCTTCCACTACTTGAGAAAAGCCGTAGTCATGCGGCGATTTCCCCGCCGCATACTGTGTGAAATGCACATAGGGAATCATGCGGCGCGGGATTACATTTTAAAGTATAACTGTGCGTTCACACCGGACGCGAATAGTGCGTCAAATTCGCGCCTGCCGCGTCTAGTTATATGCTTGACCACTTTGTGTCCATTCGCGTGTCAAAAGACGGTAGCGGTCAGAACTCTGGTGTACTTTGGACGGAGTGGGCGGTCTGACTGACAATAGCCCATCCCAACACCTTTTGACAGAGTATCCACACTTAATTCTGACCACCTGTATACACTCTGACGAGCTGTTTGGTACTGAAACCATTGTCAGCCAACAACATTCTTTTTTTGCAAGGATGTTTGAAATAGTTCGGCAGAAAATAGCCTACTTCATTTGTCAGTAGGGCAATATGATTTTCGTTTATGTTGCTTAGAAATTTGAGTGATAGGCTTTGTCCTATTTAATTTATGTTATTTATATCTCATACATTTTTTCTGTGGCATTTTTTTTTCTGCTGACAGTAGGCCTACAATGTTAAAATAGCCTAATATTTATATTGACAGACCTCCTTAAACCTTAGGTGTGTATGTGTGTGTCCCGAATAAATAATAATAAAAAAAAGGAATAAAGTTCAAAAGTCGGACTGTCTATAAGCGAATGAGGGATGATTCACACCTTTATTAAAATGGCTGTAATCTGTTCGATTACCAGTAGGCTACTTGATCTGTTTAAAATGATTTCCTTGATATATGCCTAAGGTGTTAAATTCAAAATAAAAAATCTAAATTAAAATTTGTCTAATCCAGTAATTCATTTTTTCTAGTTTTGATCTGTACAATCAGAAAATCAGAAAACCCGTCGTTATTCGTTTTTTCATTTTAGTTCAGGAAATAAATAATGGAAAAACAAGTAGTTTTTCATCTTTTTATTTTTGGTTTTAATTTGAAAAAAAACGAATGAATGAATGATCCACGGACGGTAACGGACCCATCATATTCTGCGATTATAGGCCTATATAAGAGTATTTAATTTGTATCCATAGGCCTACTCTGTGTAGCTGGCCCGCCACCTACTAGCTAAAAAAATATTGGCCCGCGGCCAAAGTTACTTGCCGACCCCTGGTCTACAACCTCAGGTTCAATTAGGGCAGATTGAAAATTATTGCATATGATGTTTTGGGAGAGCGGGCATTCTAGGCCAGGTTTAAAGCCGTTTTTTAGGCCTGACAGCAGATAATGAGTAAATTTTGCATCTGGGTGATGAGCTAGTTCGAGGTGCATGTGCAAAATATTTATATTGATTAATGAGGATAGGAGCAGGCTTCACTCAATTTTGATAATACACTTTTTAGAGTGCTGGCCTAAAAATATAATACATAAGAATAGGACAGAGGCCGCACTATGCATAAACGTTTTTTATTCGTTGCACAAACGCGTTTCGGCGTGTGCCTTCTTCAGTGTGCAATCAAACAGACATTGTGACCAATCTTATATGCCCCCACCAATGACACACCCATAAACTCGTAAGCCAATGAATTCAAAGTATGCTACACACATATCAGCAAAAGACAATTAATTAGAGACAATAATTCTAGGCTGCATACAAAATGACTTACAATACACAGATGTTTCATAGACAAGAATAAACCCAGTTTTACAATTATAAAAAAACAAGAATCATCTCAGTTTTATATTTATAAAAAACAACTCAGTGACAACTCTTCATTCAACCCATTGGGAATACATGTGTTTAGATTAAAAATATACCAGGCTTCTCGCTGCAAGAGGCGGTTCTCACGGTCTCCCCCTCTTGGAGCTCGATTAACCACCTCTAAGCCCATGAACTTGAGCATACTGACGTCATGTCCCAGTAGATTAAAGTGCCTTGCGACTGATGATTTCTCATCATTCCTTCTGATCGCACATTTATGCTCAAAAATTCGTGTCTTGAGTTGTCTCATGGTCTTCCCCACATAGAACAAGCCACAGGGGCATGTCAGTAAATACACAATAAAAGTAGATACGCATGTGATTCTACCTCTTACTTTGTATACCCTACCTGTTTTCGGATGTTTAAAATGATTTCCCGTGAGCATAAAGTTACATGCTACACAGTTCAAACACTTAAAATTACCTTGTGGAATTTTAGAAAGAAAATGCGTTTGTGTTGGTGCAGGGAGGTGTGAACGTACTAAACGGTCTCTAAGACTAGGTGCTCGTTTGAAACAACTACGCGGCGGGTCTTGGAAAGTTTGCCCTATAACCGGGTCACTTTTCAGAATGTGCCAGTGGCGATGCACAATGTTCTGCAACCTATTAGAAATCTGTCCATAAGTTGATACAAATGTAACGGTGTTGTTCGAGTTGTTGTGATAGATGCGTTTGGACAATAAATCAGCACGTTGTGTACTGCGCGCGCGCTCTAAGCAGTCACGTACCAAGTGATGCGTATAACCACGGTCAAGAAATCTTTGACAAAGTTCTCCCGCTTGTCGCTCAAATGTTTCCTCATTATGACAGATACGGCGCACACGCAATAGTTGAGGTAGGCTACGTTTGAGAGAGGGTGGATGGAAACTCTGGTAATGTAAAAATGAGTTACGATCCGTCTCTTTTCTATAGATTTCCGTATGCAACGCGTTATCTGCCTTCCTCACTAAAACATCCAAAAACGGCAGGGCATTATCATCATGTGACAACGTGAATTTTATAGAGATTAGTCTAGTATTTACATAATTATGAAAGACAGTTAATTCTTCTTTTGGACCAGACCACACAAAAAATATGTCATCAATGTATCTGTGCCACACTTTCAAATGTTGTTTAAAAGGATTATGGTTGTCAATAAAATCATGTTCGAATTTACCCATAAAAAGATTGGCATAATTAGGTGCCATGGGTGAACCCATGGCAGTACCTTGGGTTTGTAGAAAAAAGCTGTTTTGAAACATGAAGTAATTTTTAGTCAAAACTTCACTAGCCAATGACAAGATGAACTCAGTATGTGGCACTTGGTTAATCGATAAGTAATATCCTAAGGCCGCTAAACCTGCATCATGTGGGATGTTGGTACATAAGCTGGTTACATCCATAGAACACAAGATATCAGTTTCATTCACTTCTCCAATACAAGACAGTTTTACCAAAAAATCAGTGGTGTCTTTTAAAAAAGATGGCAAGTTATGTACTAAGTCCTTTATATGATAATCAACGAATTTTGACAAAGGCTCGGTCATAGATTGATTCCCAGATACAATCGGGCGGCCAGGCGGATTATCCAACCTTTTATGAATTTTCGGCAAAGTATAAAACACAGGTCTTAACGGATTATTCTGCAGCAAATATTTATATTCTCTTTCATCAATAATTGCGTCAGACAAGGCTCTCTTCAATGTGGATTTAATGTCTTCACCAAATTTCATTGTGGGATCACCGTTTAAACGCACATAAAAGTTAGTGTCACCAAGCTGTCTCTCAATTTCTTGTACATAAGTGTCCCTATCCTGAATGACAATGGATCCTCCTTTATCCGCAGATTTAATTACAATTTCAGTATCAGACATTAATTCGTGCAATGCTTCTTTCTCAGAGTTCATAAGATTGTGTCTAATAGAGTAGTCACCCGGCTTAAAACAGGAAAAAACGTCTTGTTCCACCAGTCTTTTTTTTTTTTATAAATATAAAACTGAGATGATTCTTGTTTTTTATAATTGTAAAACTGGGTTTATTCTTGTCTATGAAACATCTGTGTATTGTAAGTCATTTTGTATGCAGCCTAGAATTATTGTCTCTAATTAATTGTCTTTTGCTGATATGTGTGTAGCATACTTTGAATTCATTGGCTTACGAGTTTATGGGTGTGTCATTGGTGGGGGCATATAAGATTGGTCACAATGTCTGTTTGATTGCACACTGAAGAAGGCACACGCCGAAACGCGTTTGTGCAACGAATAAAAAACGTTTATGCATAGTGCGACCTCTGTCCTATTCTTATGCAAAATATTTATATTCACAGATTTGTACACTGGACATACAATGCGGGCATGAGCGACGCCACAGAAGCTACAGATGTGCATGAACCGGCAGTGTGATCTGATACATTTACTCAAGTTGAAATGGTTACAGGGCTGTCTGCTTTCATCGAAAGAGGAGACTCTCCTTTCGAAATCTTGGTTTGCGCCGGTGGTTGCTGCACGAGGCACGTAGCTGGTGGATTTAGCAGTGCTTGTTCCCGGGACGGAAAGAGAGGAAGAGTTAACCTGCGGGCACGAAGCAGTTGAGTGTGCCACTGACCTGCAGACCACACAATAAATGTTTTTGCAGCCTAAAAACACCCTGCTGTGGAGATCTGGGTCGAGTGCACCCCAGTATGTGCACTGGTTCCACTGTGCGACTTGCATGGCACTGTAACACTAAAGTCAAGGGTCACATAAATAAATGAGGAGGGATCAATCACCATTTACCAACAGTTATATTTACCTTAAGTACAGTATACATTTTTAGATTATACAACATGTCTTGACAAAATTACATGAGGCAGAGCGTTTGGAAGTAAAATCTTATAAATGTACACCCAATATTAAAGTCCAGAGTTACCACAAATGTCCTTGGTCCATCACACCATTGTAGATGTTTAGGATCTTTAGAAGAACATCTTCCACATTTGTTTAATCAAGGGTTAATCCAAAGAAAAAGTGTTGTCTGCTTTGGGCTCTCGCAACATTCTCCTTCACTCTCTCCAGAAGTGATTGCTGACGTTCAACAACTTCATACGCAGATTGGTCAGGATCAGGCGAATGATATTGGAATAGTTCAAGGGGTCTTTTCAACTTGAGTCCCAGAGAGATTTCCGCTGGGGTATACTTCGTACTCTCCTACCAAGCTGAATTGATTGCAAACCTGAACTCATGGATCTATTGGTCCCAATTCCGATGATTGTCCTTGACGTATGAGGCAATCATGGTTTTAACAGTTTTGTTTACCCTTTCTGTCAGGTTAGTCTGCGGATGGTATGCAGTGGTAAGTTTTTGAATGGCACCCCATTGTCTGCAGGTAGCGTTTAGAAGTTGTGAGGTAAATTGTGGTCCTCGGTCTGATACCAAATACGTAGGTACCCCCCAACGGGGTAAAGATATCTTTGATAAGGATGTTAGTTATCAAAGGTGTCTTTGCTGACCGCAACGGGAACACCTCGACCCACTTGCTACAGTAATCCACAGAAACCAATAAATACTCATTCAACTTCGTGCTCCTTGGGAAAGGTCCCATAAGATCAATGCCTATCATATATCCGGGTTCTTTTACCGGAGTAGATTGAAGGGTTCCAGAAAGTTTGGATATACGTGGCTTGTATTGCTGACAGGTTTGGCATTGTTTGCAGTGATCCCATACATCTCGCTGGATTTCTGGCCAGTACCCCACGTTGAGTAGTCTCCGCAATGTTTTCATGCGTCCAAGATGCCCACTTAAAGGATTGTCATGTGCAAACTGGAGAAATTGCTGCCGGAGATCCTTTGGGATGACTACTTGCAAAGTATGACCCTTTTGACTTTCCGGGACACATCGGAACAGAAAGCTGTTCTGTACAACATTGTGACGGCCCGAGTGGTGGCCGCACAAGAGCGGTAATGTGGATGTACATGCACGCACATACACACACGCCAACAAGCATACATTTACATAAAGGATTTACATTTTAAGAATTTTTATTTAAACTTATTTTGTTATTTATATTAATTTGTTTCAGTATAATGATGGATCATAATAATCACACAAAACAAAGCATATTAATTATTTCTTTATTGTTAGGTTTTCACATGTTTACATTTATAGCACATTTTATATACATTGTTACTGATTTGAAGTGCACACAAATTAGTTACGTTGTATATGTTACTTATATTTGTTTCTATTTTGAGTTTAAGTTTACCGTTTGTGAGGAACTTCAGACATGGTCCGCTGCAGCCGCATCCTGGCGTAACAAGGATTAGAGTCCGGGCAGGAACAGAGAATTTAAGCGTTATTGGTTCCGCCCGAACATACCATTTGCTGGAATTGCCCGGGGAAGGAAGAAACGTTAATGTCTTTGTCAATTGATTTATTTGGTTGTATATTTATGATATTTGATTACATTTTGCTTTCCTTATCTTTATTTATTGTATACCTTTGTTTGATTTGACTTTGATTTACTTATAGTTATATGTTGAATGTAAAGTTGAATTGTTTCCCCTCTTAATTTGTAATGGGCCCATCCTTTCCTTTATAAGCTGTTGCTTTGTTCAATTGAGCAGGTCAGTAGTTTTAGTTGTTTGTTTGTTTTTTTTTTGTCTAATTGTTTGATCTCATTTTCTGTTTGTTTATTTTTATTGTAAGAAGTGTATGAGTTTGTAAAGTTATTTTTTTTCTTGGGTTCAAATAAAGACCCATTTTCTTTTGCAAAGCTTGTGTTCCTTGTTCTTGCCTCTTGGTCCCTCACATATGGTGGCAGCGGTGGGATATTTCAGTCAGTCAAGGACACAAAGCTGTGTTTTGTTTTTTTCTGCCCCTCGAGGCTGTTTTCTTTTTCCCTGTTAATATGAGTCGTACCTTAAAGAAAGGTGGGCCTAAGGCTCCTCCCTTGCAGCAAGAGGAAGAAAGGGGTGAGGAGGACCAGGACATGGTTGAAGGAGCTGAAGGAGGCGAGGCAATGGGAGACAGAGAAGTTTCAGTGACTGAGTTGGCAAATCTGCTTCGAGCCCATATGGCCAGGACGGAAGGCCGGGAGACTGTAAGACAGCAGGAGCAGGCGGATCAGGAGCGACGGTTTAAGGCTCTCCAGCACCAGTTCGGGCTTTTGCAAATGGAAGTCCAAGCACGCACCTCTCCGAATCTTCACTTATCTGATGTTGACCGGGAGTCCCGGGAAAGGCCTAATGCGGATCCTTTAGATTCTGATGGAAACTCCGTGAATTCAGCTCATCAGCAGAGCTTAAATCCGGTTGGGAACAATGTAGGCCCACCATTATCTCAGATACCTCGATTGGAGAAGCTGAGTGACATTGATGATGTAGAACACTTCCTTGTGACTTTTGAAAGGATTGCTGTTGCTTGTAGGTGGACTAAAACTGATTGGGTTTGGCATTTAATCCCTTTGCTGACGGGTAAAGCAAGAGCAGCTTATGTCAATATGGATGTGAATGAGTCTACTGACTATGACAAAGTGAAGTATGCTGTTCTAAAGAAATATGATGTCAATGCTGAAACTTATCGACAAAAGTTCCGTTCCTTATCAGTAGATCCATCGGAAAGTCCCATAGAGCTTTATAACCGGCTCAAAGAACTCTTTGGAAAGTGGGTCCAGCCTAAGAGGAAACAGGTGGAGGAGGTGAGTGAGATCATCATTCTGGAGCAATATCTTAGAATGCTGTCCCCTGAACTCCAGGTGTGGATTCGAGAGAGAGATCCCAGAACCGCAGCAGAAGCAGCGTCTTTGGCGGATGTGTTTGTTGCAGCCAGAGGAAAGAGTAAGCCGTGGGCTTGGAAACCTGTTAATGACCGCCGTTCTCTTGACATGCCTCACTTTCAGCAAAGGAAGGTGGAGGGGTCTGGTAAGCCCTACATGGGGAAACCTACTTCAGCCAAACTAAACTTTTCTCCTAAACGACCTCCCATATGTTACCTGTGTGGTCAAGAAGGGCACACTAAACCAAATTGTCCAAAGATCTCAGCTCAGCTTACACAGTTATGTTTTGTACCAAGGAGGGATGTAACCAAATCCCCAAGCTCTTTGAGAACTACAAATGTGGAGATAAATGGTGAGAAATTGACTGCTCTGATTGACACCGGCAGTGATCAGACTCTGGTGAGAAGAAAGTTCATATCACCCTCTTTGATCAGCACAGTCAACAAATTACCTATTTGCTGTGTACATGGAGACGAGAGACTGTTACCTACCGCCAATGTTTATGTCAAAATAGAAGAACAGACTTATCTGGTGAAGGTGGGGGTGGCTGATAACTTATCTTTCCCTGTGATTCTGGGTCGAGATATACCAGTGCTGCTGGAGTTATTGCACCCGACTCGACAGTGTAACGTGGTGGTGACCAGAGCAAAGGCCAACCAGCTAGAGGGGATTGAGCACCAACTAAGTACTTTACCTTTCTTCAATGCAGAGATTGAGACCGGGGTGTCGAAGAGGAGAAAGACTAGAAGAGAAAAAAGACAAGAAAAGGTAAAATATGCTGCTCATACAGTGTCTGAAAATATGGCCTGTGACTTACCTGTGAACTTCCAGGTGCCCACCAACATCGTTCAGATGCAGCAGGAAGATGTTACACTCACGGAGTGCTTTGCTAGAGCTGCAGAGGTAAGAGAGAAGCCTCTAGATGACAGTGCAGCCAGATATGTGCTAACGAAGGGAATACTCTATCGAGAGATCGGGGTCCAGAAACAACTTGTGGTTCCACAGTGTGTCCGAGAGATGGTGTTACATCTAAGTCACTCGATTCCTTGGGCTGGCCACCTGGGGAAAAACAAGACTACTGCAAGAATCAAAAAGTGTTTTTTCTGGCCCGGTTTGAAAGTAGATGTGGCCCAATTTTGTAAAAGCTGTCCTGTTTGTCAGAAGGTTTCCCTCAGATGTCCGTCAAGAGCACCACTACAACCACTTCCTATCATTGGTACTCCGTTTGAGAGGCTTGGAATGGATGTCGTTGGTCCAGTGGAGAGGAGTCGCTCAGGGAACCGTTTCATGCTGGTAATAACGGATTACTCCACCAGATACCCAGAGGTATTTCCGTTAAGATCTGTGAAGGCGAAACCTGTGGCTACTTCCTTGGTCCAGTTATTTTCCAGGGTCGGATTTCCAGCAGAAATTCTAACCGACCAGGGCACTAATTTCATGCCTACCTTGTTGAAGCAGGTCTACCAGCTCTTAGGAATTAAGAGTCTGCGCACTACTCCCTATCATCCCCAAACGGATGGGTTGACTGAGCGATTTAACCAGACTTTGAAGCAGATGTTAAGGAAGTTTGTCAGTGAGACTGGTCAAGACTGGGATCAATGGTTGCCCTACCTTCTATTCGCTTATCGGGAAGTCCCTCAAGCTTCCACAGGCTTTTCTCCTTTCGAGCTGTTGTATGGCCGTGATGTCAGGGGCCCATTGGCTCTGCTCCAGGAGATGTGGGAAGGGAGTCCTGGAAAGAAAGAGCCCACTAGTGTTGTCTCCTATGTTCTGCAGATGAGGGAACGGTTGCAGAAGATGACCGTTTTGGCTCAGAATCGCTTGGCGGAAGCCAGCGGGAAGCAGAAAACCTGGTATGACCCCCTGGCTCGAGAAAGAGATCTGGAGGTCGGTAAAAAGGTACTTGTCATGTTGCCTAGTCGAGAGAGTAAACTGCTAGCAAAATGGCAGGGTCCTTATGAGATCAAGAAACGCCTGGGTCCTACGACTTATGAAATCAGTATGCCGGGTCAAGATCGATCTAGTCGGGTTTTGCACGTTAACCTGTTGAAAGAGTGGGTTCCTCGTCCTGAAAGGTCACAGTCACTGATGATTCGCTGTATTGAAGAGGAAGAATCTGATGAGCAGTATCTGCCGCAGCCAGTTCCTGGGGACATTGGGTTGGATCATCTAACAGCTTCCCAGCGGTCACAGGTACAAGTTCTCTTCACTTCGAAAGTATTTTCTGAATATCCTGGGTTTACCAACTTGATTGAACATGGTGTAGTACTGAAACCTGATGCTGTCGTGAAACGCCAGAGCTATAGGATACCTGAAAGATTCCAGGTGACCTTGCAGGAGGAGGTAGACCTTATGCTCCGCTTGGGCATTATTGAACCTTCAAACAGTGAGTGGTGTCACCCCATAGTCCTTGTGCCAAAGAAGGATGGGAGTATAAGGTTCTGTATTGATTTCCGATATCTGAATTCAGTATCCCAGTTTGATTCCTACCCTACTCCTCGCATAAGTGACCTAATTGATCGGTTGGGCCAATCCAAATATCTCACAACAATGGATCTTTCTAAAGGCTATTGGCAAATTCCACTGACTCCCTCCTCCCGGCCCTTGACGGCATTCAGAACACCAAGGGGCCTTTTCCATTTTAAGGTGTTACCTTTCGGCCTTCATGGGGCCATGGCGACGTTTCAGAGGTTAATAGATCAAGTATTGCGTGGTTTACCTTTTGCTGCTGCATATCTTGACGATATTGTCATTTACAGTAACACCTGGGAGGAACATGTGCAGCATCTCAGAGAAGTCTTACAGCGTCTTCAGAATGCCGGCCTAACTGTCAACCCCACCAAGTGTGCTATAGCTAAACAGGAGACCGAATACCTGGGCTATGTCATTGGCCAGGGTGTTGTGCGACCGCAGGTGAAGAAAGTTCAAGCCTTGGAGAAGTGTGTGGTGCCCCAGACACGTAAAGACCTGCGATCATTTCTGGGTATGGCTGGATTTTACCATCGCTTTGTCCCTAACTTTTCCAGCAGGGCAGCTCCATTAACTGACATGGTGGGGGCACGTTGTCCAAACCAATTGCAGTGGACTGAGGAGAGATTGAAAGCCTTCCGGGACATTCAGGGAGCTTTGACAACTAGTGCTGTGCTACACAATCCTGATTTTAGTCGTCCTTTCATTGTACAGACTGATGCCTCTGAGAGGGGAGTAGGAGCCGTCCTATTGCAAGGACCACCAGAGAGCCGACAGCCAGTGGCTTACCTCAGTCGTAAACTGTTTCCAAGAGAAGTACGTTATTCAACGGTGGAAAAGGAGTGTTTAGCCATAAAGTGGGCGTTGGATTCCTTGCGGTACTATCTATTAGGCCGTGAGTTTACCATGGAGACTGATCATAGAGCATTGCAGTGGTTGGAGAAAATGAAGGATTCTAATGGAAGGATTACAAGGTGGTATCTCGCCATGCAGCCCTTCAGATTCAAGATACAACATGTTCCTGGTAAAGTCAACGTTACTGCTGACTATCTATCCCGCTCTGCTGGCGAGATTCGTGAAGGGAGGGGAAATGTGACGGCCCGAGTGGTGGCCGCACAAGAGCGGTAATGTGGATGTACATGCACGCACATACACACACGCCAACAAGCATACATTTACATAAAGGATTTACATTTTAAGAATTTTTATTTAAACTTATTTTGTTATTTATATTAATTTGTTTCAGTATAATGATGGATCATAATAATCACACAAAACAAAGCATATTAATTATTTCTTTATTGTTAGGTTTTCACATGTTTACATTTATAGCACATTTTATATACATTGTTACTGATTTGAAGTGCACACAAATTAGTTACGTTGTATATGTTACTTATATTTGTTTCTATTTTGAGTTTAAGTTTACCGTTTGTGAGGAACTTCAGACATGGTCCGCTGCAGCCGCATCCTGGCGTAACAAGGATTAGAGTCCGGGCAGGAACAGAGAATTTAAGCGTTATTGGTTCCGCCCGAACATACCATTTGCTGGAATTGCCCGGGGAAGGAAGAAACGTTAATGTCTTTGTCAATTGATTTATTTGGTTGTATATTTATGATATTTGATTACATTTTGCTTTCCTTATCTTTATTTATTGTATACCTTTGTTTGATTTGACTTTGATTTACTTATAGTTATATGTTGAATGTAAAGTTGAATTGTTTCCCCTCTTAATTTGTAATGGGCCCATCCTTTCCTTTATAAGCTGTTGCTTTGTTCAATTGAGCAGGTCAGTAGTTTTAGTTGTTTGTTTGTTTTTTTTTGTCTAATTGTTTGATCTCATTTTCTGTTTGTTTATTTTTATTGTAAGAAGTGTATGAGTTTGTAAAGTTATTTTTTTTCTTGGGTTCAAATAAAGACCCATTTTCTTTTGCAAAGCTTGTGTTCCTTGTTCTTGCCTCTTGGTCCCTCACAAACATAATGGATACGTTGGGGGTCGATAGGGTTAAGTTTCGTTTCATTCCACAGAGGCTGCAATGATTGATCACTTTTTTGGCTTCGACCAAGTTCTTCCCAGTTGATCGGTAAGTCTCCATTCACATCCTTTGCCTGGCATACAGCAACACTTCCCAGTGGCTCTCCCTCAGGCATTGCACGGGATAACGAATCAGGCACAACATTACATCTCCCTTTTCGGTATCTCACCGTAAAGTCAAATCCCTGGAGTCGGATAGCCCACCTAGTAAGTCTTGATGTTGGACGAGGATGGTTGAATACCCAAGTGAGTGCGGCATGATCAGTCAGAACTTCAAAGGGTTTCCCTTCTAGGTACTGTCGCCACTTCTCAACCGCCCAGACGACAGCGAGGCATTCCTTCTCTGAAACGGCATATGTTTTTTCAGCTCCTTGAAGCAGACGGGATGCATAGGCGATGACGTGTTCTCCCTTTTCCAAATCAGTCAGGACAGCTCCAAGTCCTAAGTCGCTAGCATCGGTCTGCACTTTAAATGATTTACTTGAGTGTGGGGGCACCAGAACTGGGGTCTTTTGTAGGGCATCCTTCAAATCTTCAAAAGAATGTTGGCACTCCTTAGTCCAGTTCCATGGTACGCCCTTCCTCTTAAGTGCATGAAGTGGAGCAGCACGTTCTGAAAAATATGGAATAAATCGGTGATACCACCCAGCAAGACCTAGGAATCGCTCAACTCCCTTAATGTTTTTGGGCACAGGAAAATTCTTGACAGCATCCACTTTGGAATCCTCTGTCTTGATGCCTTCCGCTGAAATGACGTGTCCCAGGAAAGTCAGTGATTTCCTTACCAATTTACATTTCCTAAGGTTGATGGTTAGGCCAGCCGATTCCAGCCCAACAAACACCTTTTTCAGATCCCGGAAGTGTTGCTCGATGTCTCTGGAGTACACGACAATGTCGTCTATGTACACAAAACAACATTTACCAATAAGATCTTGTAGAACTATGTTCATGAGCCTTTGGAATGTTGCTCCAGCATTTTTCAACCCAAATGGTAGACGAACAAACTCATACTGGTTGTACTTTGTAACAAAAGCAGTTTTTTGGATGCTACTTCCATCCATCACCACTTGCCAGTATCCAGTCTTGAGGTCTAGGGTACTGAATACTGTTGCTCCGTAGACAGACTCCAAGATCTCTTGTATCTGAGGCATGGGAAAACCATCCAGTGGGGTCTTGGCATTCAGTGCTCGAAAATTTACACAGAAACGTATACCCCCATCCTTCTTAAAAATTTAATTAAAAATTAAAAATTAAAAATAGGTTAAAAATTTAATTGATGTTCAACAAATAAAAAACAGCTATAATACAGATGAGCAAATGCTAAAGCTTGGGTTACTGAATATTCGATCGCTTACTTCAAAAGCACTCATTGTTAATGATATGATTTCAGATAATAACCTAGATGTGCTGTGTTTGACAGAAACCTGGCTAAAACCAAACGATTACATTACTTTAAATGAGTCCACCCCGCAAGATTACTGTTATAAACATGAGCCTCGTCTTAAACGCAAAGGGGGTGGTGTTGCTGTAATTTATAGTAATATTTTCAAAACCACTAAGAAATCAAGTTTCGAATATAATTCTTTTGAAGTGTTAGTGCTTAATGTAAAAATATATAGTATAAATGATAAATCGCGTTTGAGATTTGTGCTGGCTACTGTATACAGGCCACCAGGGCACCATACAGACTTTATCAAAGAATTTGCGGACTTTCTATCAGAGTTAGTATTGGCTGCAGATAAAGTACTAATTGTTGGTGATTTTAATATACACATCGATAATGAAAAAGATGCATTGGGTTTGGCATTTAAAGTCCCACTCCGATCATATTTCGAGCTATTTTTAAACATTCTCAGTGGTCTTCAAATGATGATTATGCCGGTTGTAGCCAAAATCACAAAACCTGTGCCGTTTTCTGGGACTTTGCTTCAGCAGAGCGGCAGTAGCTCATTAGCAATTCGCCTCTGCGTTGTGGGCGGAGCCGTTGGCACGGAGACGACCCTCCCCCTCCTCTCCTCTGTACGTTCACACCGCCACCGGCGCCGACTTGAGCTTCCTCTCATTATCGGATTAATTGCAGTTTAACCATCACAGAGTGAAAGTTTATCATTTGCATGTGTTTTTAAGTCCTGCCAGTTTAACAGGGCGCGCTTGACAGGGCATATAAGGAGAGAGAGAGAGAGAGAGAGAGAGAGAGAGAGAGAGAGAGAGAGAGAGAGAGAGAGAGAGAGAGAGAGAGAGAGAGAGAGAGAGAGAGAGAGAGAGAGAGAGAGAGCGCCCCGGCCGCCCGCGCGCACTCACTATTAATAATAATAAATAATAATGTGACCAAAACGGTTATACAAATGCTGTCATTATAAAAGGTTTCTAGTGTCAATGTATTGCTTGTTTATTCTGTTTACTTTTCATGGTGTGGCACTTCTCTTCTCCCATGATCGAACATAGAATGCTGCTACGTCAGAGCGGCCAAAGCGTCAACAAGCTTCCTCGTACTTTTTGACAAGCGTCCTTGACAGGGCGGCCAGAGCTTCTTTGCCGCTCAAGTCGGCGGCGGTGTGAACGTACAGTTAGTATTGCAACCCGCTACCGCACATGGGTGTTGATCCGCCATTGTCTTCTCTACTCCTCAGAACCTGAGCGGGCGGGGGCGGAGGGGAGTATGAGCTTGTGGCCCCACCCAGTGGAGTTACTACGTCACAACTCCAGTCTATTTTAACTGGCATTTTAGCACCTGCTACTGATTCACAGCCATTTGAATGCAGAAATACTCAGAAATACAACATTGAGCTTATTTTTCTCAAGATATGTCCTCTAACATCAGAAAAATGCCACAAGAACATGTTAACACCTAGAAAAATATCATTTTCATCGGAGTGGGTCTTTAAAGACATTGTAAACTCAATTGGAGTTAGACAACACGTGTCAGGACCTACTCATTGTCGTAATCATACTCTAGATCTAATATTATCACATGGAATCGATGTTGATGCCGTTGAAATTCTGCAGCAGAGCGATGACATCTCAGATCATTATCTAGTCTCGTGTAAACTTCATTTAGCGAAGGCTGCAAAGCCGACTCCATGTTATAAATATGTTAGACCTATCACTTCTGCCACTAAAGATTGCTTTATTAATAATCTTCCTGATCAGTTTCATCATTTTAGCATCCCGGATAGCTTAGAAAAACTTGATATTGCAACAGAAACTTTTAACTCTCTCTTTTCCAGCACTTTAGACACAGTTGCTCCTTTGCGCTTAAAGAAGATTAAAGAAAATAATCCAACGCCGTGGTACAACGAGCACACTCAGGCCCTTAAGAGAGCAGCCAGAAAAATGGAACGAAACTGGAAGAAAACAAAACTAGAGGTATTTCGCATTTCATGGAAAGAGAGCTCGATTGCATACAGAGAGGCTTTAAAAGCTGCTAGATCTGCTTATTTTTCAACCCTATTAGAAGAAAATAAACATAATCCTAGGTATTTATTTGAAACAGTGGCTAAACTAACGAAAAAGAAAGCTTCAAACACAGAAGTTTCCAAGCAGCACAGCAGTAATGACTTTATGAACTTCTTCACTTATAAGATTGATAATATCAGGGAGAAAATTATAACTATGCAACCGTCTACTACAGTATCGCATCAGGCAGTGCATTGTAGTCTCCCTGAGGAAAAATTTGATTCATTCGTTGCTATAGGAGAGGAAGAATTTACTAAACTCGTTAAATCATCTAAATCAACAACATGTACGTTAGCCCCTATACCAACTAAGCTACTGAAAGAGATGCTTCCAGAGGTCATAGATCCTCTTCTTAATATCATTAATTCGTCTTTGTCTCTAGGATACGTACCAAACAACTTTAAGCTGGCTATGATTAAACCGCTTGTTAAAAAAACGCAACTTGATCCTTCAGAATTAGTCATTTACAGGCCGATCTCGAATCTACCTTTTCTGTCAAAGATACTAGAAAAGGCAGTATCTTCACAACTGTGTTCCTTTCTAGAAAGAAATGATATCTGCGAGGATTTTCAGTCCGGATTTAGACCGTACCATAGTACCGAGACTGCTCTCGTTAGAGTCACAAAGGATTTGCTCTTATCATCTGATCGTGGTTGTATCTCGCTATTAGTGTTACTCGATCTTAGTGCTGCGTTTGACACCATCGACCACAACATTCTTTTAAATAGACTAGAAAACTATGTTGGTATTAGTGGAATTGCACTAGCATGGTTTAAATCATACTAATCTGACCGTTATCAGTTTGTAGCAGTAAATGAAGAGATGTCTCATCGATCACAAGTTCAGTATGGCGTACCACAAGGCTCAGTACTAGGACCGCTGCTGTTCACTCTGTACATGCTACCCTTAGGAGATATCATTAGGAAACATGGAATTAGCTTCCACTGTTATGCCGACGATACTCAGCTCTATATTTCTTCAAAACCTAACGAAACTTACCAATTCACTAAATTAACAGAATGCATAGCTGATATAAAAAATTGGATGACTCGTAATTTCCTACTTCTAAATTCTGAAAAAACAGAGATTCTAATTATTGGACAAAAAACGTCCTCACGTAATAACCTAGAATACTGTCTAACACTTGATGGCTGCTCTGTTAAGTCTTCGTCGTCAGTTAGGAACCTGGGTGTGCTCTTTGATACCAATCTTTCATTTGAAAGTCACTTGTCTAGTATCTGTCATTTTTCCATCTTAAAAATATATCTAAATTACGTCATATGCTCTCATTGACAAATGCGGAACAATTAGTTCATGCTTTCATGACATCAAGGCTAGATTATTGTAATGCTCTACTGGGTGGTTGCCCTGCACGCTTAATAAACAAACTACAGCTAGTTCAAAACGCAGCAGCTCGAGTTCTTACTAGAACCAGGAAGTATGACCATATTAGCCCAGTTCTGTCAAAACTGCACTGGCTCCCTATTAAACATCGCATCAATTTTAAAATATTGCTGATTACTTACAAAGCACTAAATGGTTTAGCTCCGCAGTACTTGAGCGAGCTCTTAACGCATTGTACTCCTTCACGTCTATTGCGATCTCAAAATTCCGGCCAGTTGATAATACCTAGAATATCAAAATCGACTGCTGGCGGTAGATCCTTCTCCTATTTAGCACCAAAACTTTGGAACAGTCTTCCTAACATTGTCCGGGAAGCAGACACACTCTGTCAGTTCAAATCTAGATTAAAGACACATCTCTTTGACCTAGCATTCACATAATACATTATAGACTTCTATAATTCAATATTAGGCTGCATAGATTAGGTCAGCTGGAACCGGGAACACTTCCCATAAATCCTGATGTACTTGTTACATCATGAGAAGAATGGCATCTACGCTAATTTTAGTGTCTGTGTTTATCCCGAGGTTTTCCCACAGCCTGCCGGATCCAGGCCGTTTCCAGATCTGACGAAGGCCCTTCACCTGGACCTGATGACAACGCAGTGCTAAAGTGCCAACTAGTCTCTCCCTATGGAGGATCCCTTTCCCACTCAACAGATAAAGCGTCGTCGGGAAAACTCAATTTGCGTATCTACCCCGAATTGATAAAATAAAATAAAATTCTGAATTAAAACTATAAGGAAACACCAGTAATTTGTTTAGGCTTGGTTTGTAGGGAATTCCAAACCTGCACACATATATTCAAACGCACATAACTATTGAACCCGTTCTTAATGCGCATCTGAACGCCATCAGCATTTCTCACAGGATCTCGTTTAAAGTTTGTGTAGAGAGAATGGTGTCGTCTTGGCGGCCCCTAATTTAATAACGAGTGATCGTTGCGACGGAAGCGAATCAATCAAAGCCAACTTTAGCTGGAGAATAACTTTATTAAAGAACCGCTATAAAGCCAAAACAATCTTACGGTAAATTATACATTTATCTCTGTAAAGCTGCTTTGAGACAATCTACATTGTTAAAAGCGCTATATAAATGAAGATGACTTGACTTGACTTGACTTCTTGGGCACTAGCACTACTGGAGCTGCCCATGGGGAGACAGACAGTCGTATTATTCCTTTATTCAGCATGGCTTTGACTTCCTCATCAATTAAGTTTTGCTTATTGATTGGAACAGGATATGCTCTTTTCCGTATTGGAATCACTAGATACTTGCACTATTGGCAGTGCACAGTGTATGTTAACTGATGGTGGTTGGTCATAAAATTTTAGAAAGTTTGGAAGTAAAATCGTATAAATGTACACCCAATATTAAAGTCCAGAGTTACCACAAATATCCTTGGTCCATCACACCATTGTAGATGTTTAGGATGTTTAGAAGAACATCTTCCACATTTGTTCAATCAAGGGTTAATCCAAAGAAAAAGTGTCTTTTCATTCAGGAGTTCGGATATACTTCCCCGTTGAAGATAATGACACCAATAACTTGAACCAGTTGAGAAGCCATCAATATCAAGCAGATACCAAAACCCTCTGGTCAAAATAAAACAAACAATACAACATGAGGTTCAGCAAGCAATAAACCTTTGTTAATGTTAAAGGAACATTCCACCGCTGGAAAGATGAATGTGTATTTAAAATAGGTCATTTATGTAGAAGTAGAAAAAGTGTGAAATTATTTTTGAATTTGGAGCTTTCTAGACTGAGAAAAGCCAGAAAATGTATTTTTGGCTTATGTGGATGAAAGACAACAACTCCCAGAATGCACTTGCTTCGCTGCCCTACGAGGCCACTCCCAAGCCACGCCTACCGGTAAGAGCACGCAGTTGAAAACAACAAGGCAAGGCTAGGCTACGAGTGAGTCTCCGTGACGAGTTTGCCCGTGATTACAAGATCGCCCAAAATGTCCGGGATTCGGCTTTTGCTTTCTACAGTCGCCATTCATCATGTTTACTGTGGCGAGCAGGACGAGGCTGAGGGGCACGGGAGAATGGCGCGAAGCCGGTGGCGTGATTACTGATGACCGAAACCTGTGAGGCACTGGTCTCGTATCTCTCACGGAGGAGCGGGAATCTCCTTAGCAATGGTAAAACGCACATCAACCGATCAGCTTGTTTAGCGTTCATGTAAACACTACATTTAGATTCACCAATCGGAATGAATTCAGTTAGATTGAAACAAAAGGTGAGCATGTAAACAATGAATGGCGACCGCAGAAAGCAAAAGCTCAATCTCGGACATTTTTGTTGATCTCGACGGCCGGACATGTCCGGGAAAAAGTGTATGGTAACCCCTACTACTCAAGCTTTCTTCGTCCATGTTTTCTGCAGGTTTCTGCTGGTGAAATCAAACGTACTCGCACTGATCTGTGATAGGTCTGTTAGCGCATTAGCTCCAACCCCCTATGGGCGGGTTTGAAAGTGTGGGAACTAGTGCTTGTAGTCTCAACAGAAATCCCCCCCTTTTACACTTCCTCCTATAATGACGCAAAATGACGATTTTTGCGTCATTGTAAGAGGAAGTGTAAAGAGGTAAATACAGATTTCTCTCGTCTCAGGGGAAAATGAGAAAATGTTGCACGACCATTCAATAGTATGACTGGGTTTCTAACATTGCAAAGCTTAATGCAAATGGGTGGAGTGTTTCTTTAAAGAAACAAATTAATCAACTCACATTGAGATATTGAACACAGATGTTCCTCAACAGGGTTTTCCAAATGAAAGCATGGAAAGAGCATGTGCTCTCAGCTAACAGGTATTCCTAACTCACACTTCCCTCTTCCTTTAACCCTCTGAGGTCTGAGCTGTTTTCTGGGCCCTGGAGGTGTTCTGACATGCTCTGACATTTCTGGTTATTTCTGTTACTTGTGACATTTTCATGGCTAAAGTCTAATTACACTGTATCAGCACAAACTCTGCTACAATAATATATCAGCAGCATGTATGTATGTAAAAGTTTGTAGTTTTGAGATAATGACATTTATGCATGGTTTGTGAAAATGCAAAAAAAAAAAAATTCTCACTGAAATAAGGCCATGAAACCCATACTGATTATTTCTTCACAAGACTTTTGAAAATTGTATGACGTTGCCTAGAATATTTGCTCCAAAACTAAGTGAAAATCACCCTGACTGCTCATTCAGATAAGACAATATATTGATTTAACATTTTTACGACGGGTTTTGTGTGAGAAAGCTCTATGCGGAGGTCATCAATATGTAAGCTTTTCACACCTGAGAAAGAAAAAGACCCTCCCCTAACGGCCCTATTAGGAGCTATCAGGCCCTGTCATTCTGAGCAACCTTGAACAATACTGTAAATGAGGAGATTTAAAAAAGAATGGCTTTTAAATTGTTTGGATTTATTTACAACACAACATAATCCAAAGATACACAACAAATGCCAAAAAAGCACTTATTGTAAACAGTGATCCAAAGACAAAGACCTTTGTGCCATTCCTAAAAACATTGTACATACCTTTCATTTCCAAGGTGTTTGATTTTCACTTTACCATGTTCATGTACAGAGACTCATGTGAATGTTGAAGTCGGCAGGACTCAGTGGCATCTGGGCCCTGAAAAAAAAAAGTGAACATACTGATATCAAGAGAAAGGCCTGCACGATTTTGGAAATAAATATTAGATTTTTCTGGTTAAAATTGCTTTTTAAAATTCACAGAATACACACACACACACACACACACACACACACAAATGTTTCCAACAATATATAATATAATGAACACCAGGTTTGTTGTGCCTTGTAGGCATAAGCTATGCGCAGTGCTGGATAAAATAATAATAACAATAACCTATAGCAGTATAAATCTTCCAAAAGATTTCAGTAACAACTAAGCTAGAGAAAAATATATTGATTGTCATGTTACTTCAAATGTTTCCATTCGTTATGATGACATGAAATGAGATAATAGTAAAAACATGAAGCCGTTTGGTGCGTTTTGCTTTTCAAATGCGATCGCAATCCAAAATATGATACATTCAAATGCGATTGCGCTGCAAAATATGATACATTCAAACGCGATCGCGCTGCAAAGTATGATACATTCAAACGCGATCGCGATCCAAAACATGATACATTCAAACGTGATCGCGCTCAAAAATAAAACATTATGGTTACCATATACATATCCACGTTTGAGCAGATATCCACAAACAGAGTAACAGTAAACACGGGTCTAAATATTATAATATTCCCCTTATATCTAGCAACAGTTCAACTGCAATGTGACATTTATGCAACAATAACAAACTAATATGTAAGAATTTCTTACCTTACATTTTTCTTGCCTTCAAATCGCGTTCTTCTTCTTCTGATGTAAATCCAATGTAACTGTTACAGCACTTTTGGCTGAAAAAAGTTTATGGTACGTGTAGAAGTGCCCTCCCCATAGGACAGTGTGAGCTCGGCTATGATTGATAGATAATCATTCAGTTTGCGCCGCCTGTGGGGGAAAGCTGAACAGATAATTTCAGTGAAACGAGAAAAGGCAATTGAAAATTCAGAAAATGAAAAACGTGGGATGAGTGTGTGTTTGTGTTTTTCAGGGTAACGGAGAAATCCCCACAGTCTACTTGACGGTCTGGTTCAGCAGCGGGGAGTAGAGAGAGAGAGAAGAGAAGAAAGGTCTACATCCGCACCTAAGAGGATCTAAACGCGGATGCTTTGACACTGGTGGTGGTTCCATGGCGATGGCGTTGGACGGAGCAGCATCGGCGTTGCTGTGAAGAGAGAATGTGGTTTAGGTTGTATGAGAGAGCTGGGAAGGGTATAAGCCTGGGCTGCGAATGTCGGCGGCGGCCTCACGCTTGGATTACCCGCTGTGGCTTGGAAAGGAAAGTTAGTTGGATGATAGGAAGGAAAGGAAGGATGGTAGTATGAAGTGTGGGCTTGTGCTGCAAGCGGAGGCGGGCTTGCGCTTGTTTGAGCTACTGGAGCTGCAGGCCACTGGATGTGGGTGGGATTGTAACCTGTTGGGTAAGACTGTTGAAATGGTTGGGCCTGTGTTGCTGTGTTGTGTGGGAGTAGACATGCAGCGGTGGAATCTGAGGCGCAGCCCAGGCTCGCTGAAGGCCTGTTGCTGCGGTTCAATGGGCGAAGCGAGCTGGATCTTGTGCGAGAGGACGATGGTGGTGTCTGGGGAGGCGACTTTTGGGCCCTGCAGGCTTTGGTCTGCCTGAGAGCCATCCTGGGAGTTGGTGCAGTTTTTGGAAAGAGGTTGGCTGACTGCAGGGTAACGTACAGATAATACAGCTCCGCTTAATTCATTTTTCGCGACGCCTATATATTGTTTCTTCGTCAGATGAAGAAATTTGACGTTACGATTGCGACATGGTAGCAGAACAGCAAACCAAGATGCTGCTAAACTATCAATGGATTGAGGTGAGACTGCTGCATCTATATATACACCTCTTATCATTGATTGCGGAGTGCTCTCCACTAAATAAAACATAAATAAAGCTAGCGCAAGTTCTGCCAGGGAGACTCAATCATTTACGTCACTAATTGCCTTTTCAACTACCCATTCATTTTCTTTCTGTAGCATAAAAGGGCAGCACTTACTCATATCTGAGTCCGCAGATGCTGTTGCTCCAGCCACCACCTTCCTCTCCACCACCACTAAGACGGATCTTCTCCTCCATCCCCCCCATCACGACCACCCAGGTGTCCACCTTCACCATCCCCAACATCACTAAATGGGCTCTTCTCTCCAACCTGAAGTCTTCAAGACGCCCTCCCTTCCATCCACCCCACCACCACCAGATGGCCCCCTTCATCGCCTCGGGGGGTGAGCGGCGCCCCTGCCTTCATCTTCAGTCAGCAGTCGCTGATTCAATACCCCTGGAATTCGAGTCATGAACGGGGCCTCCGCCAAAGAATTTGATTGCTTGCTGAGCTCATTAATAAATGTCTATGCTACAGCATTAATTCTCCCGAGTCTTTCTGGCAGAATTTAGTGTGTGCCCTTTAAATGCAAATGAGCTGCTGCGGCACGGCACAGGGGGCGGAGCCTCACGAGCTTGCGCTCAGTGTTAGAACAATCTCATCTCACGGAATGATGATAATATCAAAACAGAAACTCAGTAACGGTGTTCATTTCGACCTGAGTCAGACAATAATGCCTACAGAGTCAGAGAATATATGCTGTATGGAGATGGAACAGGTATAGTTTAGTTTAATTACTGTTATAACGTATTTGTCATCTGCTTGTATCCACTATTAATACAAGCCTGCTGTAGCGGACCCCATCCGAATGTTGGACAGAAATATACTGTTTAATAAGTTTAAATAAAGTTTATTGTACATCACACAAAAAATTAAGCGTCAGTTTTACTCCAGAAAATCACCGTAAGAGCTGAGTAAACACAGCATAAGAAGTGCGCAAGTACATAAACGAATTTCGGTAGAGTTGAGGGAGCATTTCTTTCGAAAACAAATTAATCCACCTCATCTTCAGCAGCTGGCTCAGATTTCGGGAGTAAATAGAGAGAGTTATGTGGATTAATACATCCAGCCACATAACACCTACAACGCTTGGGAGACATTCTCAATGACGTCACACCAGCCCCATGGCTGAAAACAGGTCGTTGGGAGACACTGCTTATGATTTATGGGGATTTTAAAAAAGGGAGTGGATTTTTATCACTATAGGGTGGTTGTGTACACACACTTCCAACACACATTTATGTCCAAACACCATGCAAAAGTGAATTTTACATAATAGGTGCCCTTTAAGAAAGAAATATTTTTTATCTCCAAATAATAATGTATAATATTATTAAAATCCAAACTGTTAATCACTTCAGACTATGGGCAACAGAATGTACACAAAAGGCCTATTTCTCTCAAATATTGTTCACAAATCTGTCTAAATCTGTGTTAGTGAGCACTTCTCCTTTGCCAAGATAATCCATCCACCTCACAGGTGTGGCAAATCAAGAGGCTGATTATGCAGCATGATTATTGCACAGGCGTGCCTTAGGCTGGCCACAATAAAAGGCCACTCTAAAATTTGCAGTTTTATCACACAGCACAATGCCACAGATGTCGCAAGTTTTGAGGGAACGTGCAATTGGCATGCTGACTGCAGGAATGTCCACCAGAGCTGTTGCCCGTGAATTGAATGTTCATTTCTCTACCATAAGTCGTCTTCAAAGGCGTTTCAGAGCATTTGGCAGTACATCCAACCGGCCTCACACACGCAGACCACGTGTAACCACACCAGCCCAGGACCTACACATTCAGCATCTTCACCTCTAAGATCGTCTGAGACCAACCACCCGGACAGCTGCTGCAACAATCGGTTTGCATAACCAAAGAATTTCTGCACAAACTGTCAGAAACCGTCTCGGGGAAGCTCATCTGCAAGCTCGTCGTCCTCATCAGGGTTTCGACCTGACTGCAGGTCGTCATCGTAACTGACTTGGGCAAATGCTCACATTCGATGGCGTCTGGCACTTTGGAGAGGTGTTCTCATTAATTTTTCATTAAATTGAAAAATTTACTTTTTTCAATTTAATGAAAAAAGTAGCCCTGTGGCAAGCAGGCCGGTGGCGTGATTGATGATGAGCGACACCAGCGCAACGCACCGGTCTCGTATCTCACGGAGGAGCTTCGGAAGCATAAAAGGAGGAGCGACGAGAGAGGACCAGGCCTGGACTATTTATGTGATTTTATGTTTTGTTTAGTTTGTGTGTGTGTGTGGCAGACGGCTGTGAGGGGCTGCCGCCTTTACTTTCGTTGTTTTTAGCGCAATTTTCCCCCGGAAATTGCGCTTATCAACTCATGATTTCTGTTCTGTGCGTCTGTGCGCACCAATCTTGCACTTCTATCTACTCCTCAACCAGACCACCTAGAGACTTCGGGTTTTCGGCATTATGTTAAGGTAGGTCTAATCTCGGGAACGCACAAAAAATAAATAAATAAATAAATAAATAAAATAAAATAAAATAAAAAAATTCAGGAAAAGATTTACTATCTCTTAGTGTTGTGATCCCATGAGGTGAGAAAATTGCGCTAAAACACTCACCGAGTTTTTATTACTTGTTTCTTATTTTATGATTATTAAAGTTGTTAAATGTTTGCCGCCTCCTTCACACAACAACATACCTTCGTTACAACCACTTACTTTGTTTCTTCATTTTAATCTCCAGTGTTTTTCCATTTTACTTCACTCAGCAGCTGTTTGTGCGTCGTAGGTTGCTTGGTAACAGACCTGAGAGTTGATTACCAAACTACAGATAAGATGAGATTTTATAAGATAGGATAAGAATCTTAAATCAACTTAAGATTTGCTTCTGTAAAAAGAATTTGTGAAAAATCCTAAATTAACTTGTCATATCTTAACTTAAGAACTTAGAACTAACTTATCTTAACTTTTTCTGTAGTACTCCCCCTGGGCTTCAGAAGAGGACTACTTCGGCGAATAGCCAGGGTGACCTGAGGATTACAGTGAGGGCTTCCCCGCCAAGTACATCTCCATGGGCCCCTCACTCCTCTCCCACATTGCAAGCTGTGAAGCTTCCGGATGGGCTTGATGGTCCTTCTCAATGGTGACCCAGCATTTAATTCGGGGCTCCAGCAGAGGATCAGATGTCAATCGCTGCATTGGGAAGAGGGCTGTTACGTTCTGGAGATGAAGGTGATGCTGAGCTTCCCACTATAATGGTGTGCTCATGCTGTATGGCCGCTACTAAGTGAGCTTGTAGTGGTCCGCACTGCGGCCGCTGCGTACATCAATCATCTAAAAGGGTCTAGGCTTCTGTCACATGTCCCAACTTGCCCGTCATCTCCTCCCATGGAGTCAGAAGCATCTGAGGTCGCTACGTTCCATTCACATTTCGAGATTGCTCAGTCGTCGAGTTGTATACTTAAGGCAATATGTATACTTTTACTACAAAATATTGCTGAAATTATTTTTTGCAAGTGAAAAATCTGAATCACCTTATAATTTAGAAAGGCACATTCTCTGAGATTACTTTTTTATTGAATTGATCCACATACAAAAAAAGAACACTTAAATTTAACTCTATCAAGGCCACCCCTAAAATAAATTTCTTTTTTATTTAAAAAAAATTGTGTGTTAGCAGTTATGCTGCTTTTTATTAGACACTCTAGAGTTTATTGCATTTCATGGACGGATGAATAAATGAATAAATGGATGAATAGATGGACGCACAGAAAGGCAGACAGACAGAGGTCTAGATCACACCAGCACTCAGTCATTGTGATGGCATGTTGTTACAGTAATCCATGAACCATCTCCAGGTTTGGCAAACAATGTTTCCTCTCAGGTCGATTATGACTGTCTTTTATGATAATCTAACAATAAAACACGAACAACGTATTAAGCAAACATGAACTGTGTGCATATGTCTTCATGACAAACGTCATTGTACATCCCCTGGATGTCAAACACAACTGTCATGAGAATAAGACATGTGCTGTAGATTAGTTCTGATAACATGCTGCATATAAGACCGTAGCTGAGAAAGAGGAACATATTTGGACACATGATGGATCTCCTGCTGCTCGTGCTCCTGCTCGCGGCCCCTGCTCACACATGGCTGGTAAGAGACTTACTAAGAGTCACTTTGACACTCACTATCTCAGTTTTGATTCATTGCTGAACCATTTCCAAAGATTCGATTTTCATACATATCTTAACGTTAAGATGAATGAGCCCATAATGTTTCTCCAGTCTCTAGAGGACTGGGGCTCTGGCAGAGTCGATGGCTCCGTCGGAGAATTTGGACAGTGTGTTTGCAACGTGTTCCTGCCTGATACTTCATTCCCAGCGGACCGTGTGGAGCAAATGCAGACGTCCTCAAATCAGCTCTCTGTAGAAATCAAACTCCACATCAGCAAGGTAGATTTATGTTTATATAGTCTAGATTAGCGGATTTTCTATTCAACCCAACGTGTTATTTTAAAGGTACAATATGTAATATTTTTTTTAATAAAATATCCAAAAATCACTTGCACAGAGTGATATATTTCCTGCAGTTGTGTACTTACAATATCCCAAAAGTCTCCAAAGATTTTTTATTTCAGAGAAATTCCAATTTTAAATAATAGTCCGTCCCGGTAAAAAATGTCGCCTGTCAATGACGCAATATCCGCGCTATCCTCGGTTTCCGCATTTCACTGCGTCATCAACAATTTTTTTTTTAAATATTGTAGCTTTAACATCGAGATGCTTTTAGAATTTTTATTAATTTAATTAATTGTATTTATTTTTTTAAATGTCTATATAGTTTTTATTCATTTTATTTCAGTTTTAGTTATTTTAGTACATCAAGTTATAAACTAAATGAAAATGAGAAATGTTTCCTTAATTTTATACCAGTTAATATTTATTTTATTTCAGGTAACAAAGGTGTTTTAGTTTTTTTTTTAATGGTTTAAGTTTTAGTTAACTATAATAACCCTGGAGCCAACACATTACCACTAGGGGTATAACGATACCCTCGTATGATATGTATCGATTCGATGGTGAAGGCTATGTGCTGATATGGGGCTATTTTAATTCCAGAGGCCAAGGGAACTTTATCAGGATGCATAGTATCCTGGATCCATGAAGTAACTGGCCTTTAAAAATAAAAATCTGCCTGCCTCTATGGGAATTTAACATAGGGGTGTCCAAACTTATGCACCCTGTATTTTAAGGAAGAACATTTATTTATTTACGATACATTATTCATTCACAAAGAAAATTGGTGTCCTTAAAGGTTGGATTTTTCCTAATTTTTTTAATTAAGGCATTAAGTTCAATTTCCAAAAGTTGATTTTTTATTCCTCTTTTTAGTCAACTTTAGCATGGGTGTCTAAACTTATGCATAGCACTGTATATAGTAGTTTCATGCAGTACAGACACTAAAACTCTGTAAACGTGATTTTTTTTTCCTCACACAGTAATTTTTATTTTGGGTGAACTATACACAATACATAGTTGGATTTTTGCATTGCGATATATCGTGACAATATATTGTTACACCCCTAATTACCACAACTGTTTTTTGTACACATTTAATAATTTAACCAAAAACTTTATATAATAATGGTTTAAGTATTTAGTTTCTAAATGCCTCCATTGGTTTTCAGTCATCTCAATGAATTTGATGGCTTTCTGCAGAGATCATTTACAGCACAGACCTTGTTCATCCTTGTCGTATTTTCTTTGACCTAGTGTAGTTTTCTTGATGTTTTTTTTTGAGGATGAGGTTGAGTTCTACCAACTGACAGAAGAGTTTGTGATCGAACACACAACCGTTGACATCAACTAAAGATATTCTCTATCTCGCTGTTAAAAGTCAATTAAATAAATGCATTTTGCTATGCTAATCATCTATTTCTCATTTTTTATAATTATATTTAATGTGTTCAGGTCAGCAGTCTGAAAGTTCAGCTAGTCATTCTTCTCGGCCAGCTCTCCAACCTGACGGCTCGCGTGGAGAATCTGGAGAGCGGACCGGACAAGTACATCAAACTAGAATTTGAGCTCCTCCGCATTGAGCTTAGAGAGTTTGAGGCTCTGGTTACGCAACTGAAAACTTCTCTAAACTCAACTTCACCCGCTTTCGAGAGTCTTTTCATAGAGGTGAAACTTCCTTCACTTACACAAAACATGGCATTATAGTGTTTGTATGACTCTAATTTGTTTTATTTTGTAAGATTCGCAATATGAGTTTAATTGTGGACCAACTGGAGAGCTACGACCGAAGCAACTTAGAAGTGATTCGCATCGAGTTCGCCAAACTTCAGCGGAAACTGGAGAAATGTCAGGATGATAAGGAAGACTACTCTAATGCACAAATAGGTAGGCTAATACTAATTTTCTGAGAAAATTATACACATTTGGCTTATTTGAAGTGTTTTTATATGATACATGTAACAAGGTTTTTATTATTTCGATTTAATTACACAAAATGTGCGTAGGAATCTCTTGTATCCATGAACTTTCTTATTCTTCTTGTTCTTCTGATCTTTAGTCTATGGCAGCCCATAGAACCACTTGAGGGAATGTAATGACATTTGGCACAGAGATAAGAGGACAGTCTCAACATTATCCACAGCAAATTTGGAGTCTCTAACTCAATCCCTCTAGCGGACCAAACTTGTACTCATGTTTATGCTAATAACTTTTGAACCTTAAAAGTATTAGTTCACTTCAGAAATAAAATTTCCTAATAATTTACTCTCCCCCACATCATCCAAGATGTTCATGTCTTTCTTGCTTCAGTCGAAAAAAATGTAAAAGAGCGAAAAACAAATTCTCGTCCAACTTCAAAATCTTGCATTCTTGCATATGGAGAAAAATGTTTTCCTCAAAAACCTAATTTCTTTTCGACTGAAGAAAAAAAGACATGAACATCTTGGATGACGTTGGGGAGAGTAAATTATCAGGAAGTATTAACTCGGAAGTGAACTAAACCTTCAAGGGCTAGTAACAAAATTCTCATTTGATTTGCCTCAAGATTCGACTGGTATCACTGTCATTTTCCATCATGAATTTTCTCCGAAATTTTGAAGTTCTCCAAAATGACGCACTACACACTTATACTCTGCACTATGAACTCAACCATCTAGTGTATGAATTAGTTATGAAAGATCATCATCGGAGTCTAAAGCCCCTCCCACTCTGCTACGCAACTAAAGCTGGGATAGTCGAATGCATGGGGGGTCCAAAACTCCACACTATTTAAAGTGCACTTTTTCTTTTTGGAATTTACAGTGTGAACACACTAATCGCTCAATTTATAATACAAAATGGCATATAGTCAAGTCACCTTCATTTATATAGTGCTTTTAACAGTATGGATTGTTTCAAAGCAGATTTACAGTGATAATAGAAATTAGCGTAACAGTGAAGTTGCGAAGATCATTAGTCATTAACTTAGGGGCCGCTAACACGACGAAACAGAAAACCCTTAACGCGCTCCGGCCGCCCATTCGCACAAAAAGTGCCTGGTGTCTCGAGAACACACTCCCTGAAATAGGTTTGAAGGTGCAAACGATTATCCGTTTTTTCTGCGCAAACCACAAAAACACAAACCCGCGAAAACGCAGACGGCGCGCACATGCGCATCACGTGTTCGGTCGATAGGGTCAATATAATAGACCATTCATCCAATTTTTACGAAATTGTACGATATATATATTAGGGCTTGCATAGACTAGTCGAGAGATCGACTACTTCCACCATTATTCGGCGCTGTCAGAAACAATCGACTACTCGAGCGTGCATTAACCATAACGTAATTCAAAATGGCGAACGTCACCAACAGACACCACACATCAGATGTGTGGAAGTATTTCATCAAGGATGACAATAATATCGTAGTTTGCCAACTCTGTAAGGAGCCGTTCACATACCGTATCGCGTCTAAAAACGTGTGGAAAGCGCGGCTGTACCGCTGTCTCCTTCTTTCCACAAGTGCTTGCTACGTGCTGTTATGGAAAAACCGAAGACCTGCTGTGCACTTGCGGCATTCTGAAGAGTTAAGATGTTTTCAACTTGCAGAGGCATCGCGCGCCTGGAAAAACTAGCGCACCGCACTGCATGCGCGTTGCGACCACGCCGCTTCCATTATGAGTGCACTTGTCATGCACCTACATTTAAAATAACGAACTTGAGTGTGCAAAAGACCCGATATGTGAACGGCCCCTAAAAGCGGACATTGGGTCTGAAATGAAAGGCAAGAACGGCTATTTATTTATTTTATATTATAAATTAAAATCTGTAATGTCATAATTATGTTTTGAGAGTTTACTTATGTAATTGTTGCATTAGGCTATGAATTAATATTTATTGATAAGAACCATTTCATGTTTTTTAATTTACAGTAGCATGAACCACGAGTAATCGAGTAACTCGAGTATTGTTTTGATAAGAAATCGACTAACAGAAATCAGTAGTTGTGCAACCCCTAATATATATATATATATATATATATATATATATATATATATATATAATAATGTGACCGTTTTATGGCCTGGTTAACTGTCAATTATACTTTACAATTAAACATTTACAGTTAGGTTTCATAGGACCAAATTCTTCAACAATATTTATACATTTTAGTTAATTCATTAATGTTAACAAAAATAAAGTGTGTTAAGTGTTATTATAAAAGTTTTTTGTCTAAAATCTCCAAGGGTCCTGTAAGCATGGAGGCATTCTCAGGATTGGAAAACCCGTCGTCAGCCAGTTAAACGCAGACTTGAATGGAGGTTTCAGGTATGGAGGATGGGGTAAAGACTCCAAGCCCTTGCCTGGTTCTGAGAACATGTACTGGTACTACGGCTATACGGACACTCTGGTCACTAAAATTACACAGTACTCAGACTACTACAAGCTGATCATGAGGCAGGTTTTTAAGAAACATGAGCTTTTTGTCAGAAATCAATATGATTGGCAAGGCACTGGAAACAACTACGTTGTGCGAGAAAACACCCTGTACTATCAGTTCAGAAGCACTTTTGGTATGGCAAAGTTCAACATGACCAGTGTAAAAGCTCAGAACAAGGTTATTCCCAAGGCCAGCACCAGATTCTCATACCATTACTCGGCCAACCAGAACCTGGACTTCGCAGCCGATGAGTCCGGCCTGTGGGTAACGTACGCCACGGAGGAATCGAACGGTAACCTGGTTTTAGGGAAGATCAACGAGGAGACGTTTGAAGTAGAGCAGGTTTGGCAGACCAGCGAATACAAGCAGTCAATCACAAACGCATTCATGATATGCGGCGTTCTGTACGCGACCAGGTCAGTAGATACCCAAACAGAGGAGATCTTTTACACTTATGACACCAATAAAAACGAGGAAAGCTACGTTAGCATTCGCTTTGAGAAGTTCCAGGACTTTTACGTGTACCTGGACTACAATCCTGCCGATCAGAAACTTTACATGTACAACAACGGATACTATGTGTATTACAATGTGAAGTTCAAGGCTGCTTAGATAAACTACTGCTTTTAACCTTTACTGATAATTGACAATGTAATCTTGTCTGTGGAAATGCAAATATTACAATAAAATTACACACAAGCATCACCTCTTGCATGTTATAATCTTGTGTGTCAAAGTTGTGCAGGTTTACCAAACATTTTCTTTTTGTGAAACATTCAAAGCTTAAAAGCTGACAGCATAAACTAAAGTGCTTCAGCTATAAACATATAAAACAAACTTATACAGTCAACAAGAATAGCCAAAGTCTTTTCTTCAAAGTTTTAGGATTCTGACTTGCCATTCATGACTGCTGATGAACTGGAAGAATAAAAAAAGGTCTTTTAATCAAACATCTTGAAGTGTGTAAGTACAAGCATCTGGACTGGTCTCTTTGCACACAATGCATGCTGGGAGATGCAGCCCAGTCCATCTTCAGACTGAAGCAACACACACTGTTCAAGTTCTGCTCATCCTCTGCTTCCGTTTCATACGGTGTCCCTCAGGGGTCCATCTTGGGTCCTATGCTTTTTAACCTGTATATGCTCCCACTGGGTGATATCATAAGGAAGCACAACATCTCTTTTCACCTCTATGCGGATGACACACAGCTGTACCTGCCTTTAAAATCTCGGGATTCCATACATTCTCTCCTAGTCTGTCTTGATGACATTAAAAATTGGATGGCTAACAACTTTCTCCAGCTAAATGATGATAAGACAGAAGTCATCATTTTTGGTTCTCGCAAGGCAAGATGCACTGTGGAGCAAAATTTAGGCCACCTCACTCCATTCATCAAACCTTATGTCAGAAACTTGGGTGTCATCCTTGACTCAGAACTCTGCCTTAACAAACAGATTAGTTCAGTTGTCAAAAATAGTTTTTATCAGCTTAGAATGATTTCACGGATAAAGTCTTTTCTATCTTATAATGACCTTGAGAAAGTTATCCATGCCTTTATAACATCACGGCTGGATTATTGTAATTCTCTCTACCTCGGCCTCCCACCGTCATCTCTTAGACGCTTGCAGCTGGTGCAAAACGCAGCAGCGCGCATTTTAACTGGCACTAGGGAGCGTGAGCACATCACCCCAGTTCTGGCCTCCTTGCATTGGCTACCAGTTCACTTTAGGACTCAGTTTAAAGTTTTACTGTTTGTTTTTAAGGCACTTAATGGGCTCGCACCAACTTATATCACTAACCTTGTACAGCCACATTCAGTACAAAGGTCATTACGATCGTCAAATAAAGGGCTCCTGTTTGTGCCGCGCTCACGGCTTAAACAGAAGGGTGATAGAGCTTTTGCAGTCGCTGCTCCGCGTTTGTGGAACCAGCTCCCCCAAGATATTAGATCTGCCACCTCCATTGTTGCATTTAAATCTAAGTTAAAAACTCATTTTTATTCCCTGGCCTTTCTTGCTCCTTAAATTTGGCACTCCTGTTTGTTATCTGTATTTTCTGTGTTGTGTGCTTTTTTACTTTTTTATTTTTATGTTTCATACAATTGTGATTATTGGTGCTATGTTTTTTTATTCTAACTGTGCTTTTCTGGTCACTGATTGTACAGCACTTTGGTCAGCTTGCGCTGTGTGTAAATGTGCTTTATAAATTAAAATTACTTACTTACTTACTGCCTTCTCTGCATCACCAGCAACATTACCTTATACAACAGCGTGAATGATCACAAACGCTCTTAGTGCCAGCATTAGAACAAGCCAGTGATGAGGCAAACAGAAAACAGCGGCACATGGTGACTTTTGTTAAGTTTCTGTAAGAAAAAAAACAAAAAAGTAACATTAAAAAGAGCCATGTACACAGTGAATCTAAATTTGGTTGTCAGTTCACCTTTTAGTGCTTAATCCTATTCTGTACACACGTTCAGTATTTTATGGGAGTGACAACCACATTCTTCAACCGAATTCTCAAAAAACATGGGATATATAAACACACTATGAAGGGCTAAACGTCCTACCCTCAATTAAACATATCTAAAATAAAAGATACAGTATGATCATTGATTTCAGAAAACATGGCCACACGCATGAAGTCACATCCATTAAAGGTCAGACAGTTGAATGTACCCAATCTTACAAATATCTTCGGACAATTATCAATTCAAAACTGAACTTTGAGGCAAATTGTAAAGCTGTGTGCAAAAAGGCGCACCAGCGCTTGTTTTGTTTGAGGAAACAAAACTGTCTTATTTTAACATTGACAAAACCTTAATGGTCGTATTCTACCATGCTTTTATTCAATAAATCGTATCCTTCTCTTTGGTGTCATGGTTTGGGAACCTATCCTTAAAGAACAAAATGCACAGATGTCACAGAGCAATGTTATTTATCTATTTTATTTATTTATTGGTTTATGATGTTTATATATTGTCTAATGTCTATTGTCTGTGTTTGTTTCTAAAATGTGTGGATAACTCTGACATTGCTACACAAATCTACCTACGGGTACAAATAACGTAACCTGAAAGGAAATAATTATATGAAATTGAATATATAATTATAAGTCTGAATATATATACTTGTATATAGTTGTAATTAAAATTATCCCTACCCCATTGCAAATAAGGTTTATTGGCAAAATTTACAGACAATGAACAAATCATACAAAAGTAATTGAAAATAGCTCAACACAACATCTTGGTTACGTATGTAACCCCCGTTCCCTGAAGGAGGGAACGGAGACGCCACGTCGGATGACCGACAAATAGGAATCTCGCTAGAGTGGCCTACTATATCTACTTCAAGTGTAACTAAAATGAGCCAATGCACATTGGCATGCGATAATTGCTTCAGCTGCACTGCATAGATGTGGCGAGTGAGCTCGCATCCTGGAACCATGGGCAGGCCGGGGTCTTAGTAACACGTGGGCGTTGCCCGGCACAAACTCTAGGCCTGATTCGTCGACTGAAGATGCCTGCAGGTCCCCTACCCTCTTGATGGAGACCATTGAAACCAGCAATAAAGTCTTTATAGACAGAACATTTAAATCTGCTGACTGAAAAGGCTCGAAGGGCGCGCTCTGAAGTGCTCAAAGCACCAGAATGAACAAAATGGAACACAAGATTCTCCACCCGGCCCTCTTCTGGGGGTGCGGTCACAGTTTCCCGAAGAGCAATCCCCTCCATCTCCGGGTCACCCGTCCTAGAGTCTCTTACCCTTGCGCTTCCCGGCTGGTTTGGCGGGGAGCCCTGTCTGCGGCCGGGGCGACGAGTAGACTTTGGTGATGCAGCAGCGGACCACCGGGGCAGGATGTGTGAGAGAGCCTCAGTCTACTTACTTCTGGATGGCTGAGAACTGCTGGGCAAAGTTCTGAACCACATCGCCGAAGAGGCCGGTCTAGGACATGGGGGAATTAAGAAACCTGACCTTGTCCGTTTCCCTCATGTCGGCCAGACACAGCCAGAGTTGGTTCCTGGACCACTAATGTGGACATCGCACAACCAAACCGACCACGCCTAAACCTTCATCGCACAAAGCGCGAGGTTCGCCATGGTGCGAAGTTCCATGCAGAACTTCTGGGTTGTGACCACACTCGTGCAGGTCCTTCAATGCCTTGGCCTGATGGACCTGCAACAATGCTATGGCGTGTATGGCAGAGGCAACTTTCCCACAGGCCTGGTAAGCCTCGCCAGTTAAATCCGACAAGTGCTTACAGGCCCGGGAAGGGAGACACGGATTCCCCCGCCAGGTGCAGTTAGGGCACAGTTGCATTGCAATGTGCCGTTCCACAGGCGAAATCGCTGTGTAACCCTTAGCGGCCCCGCCATCAAGGGTGGTGAGGGGGGAGAAGCTACCAAGATGGTTTCGGGCAGTAAAAGTGAATAGCTCAACGTCCTAGTGAGCTCCTTGTGCACCTCGTGGGACTGAGAACCAGCACAGGCCACCCCGAGAAACCAATTGTCCAGCCATGAGGGCTCGTGACACAGTGATGGGTTCCACTCGAGCCCGATCCTCTCAGCGGCCCCGGAAAGCATAGCCATAATCTCAGGATCTGACTTGGGCAGCGCTATGGTTCCCAAAGGAGGCAGCATGAACAGCTGCAGGAACAGGAACAGCTGCAGCAACACAGATAGGGTTAGTGCAGCCTATGGTGTGCTTAGACAACAAAACAAAAAAAACAAAAACAAGACAGGGTTCCTGCAGGTTTCAGTTAGTCAAATTTAAGACATTTTAAGACCATAAAGATTGAAATTTAAGACCTACACGACACATTGCCAAAAAAATATTCAAATCAAAGAATTCATTTTATTTCAATGAATTCAGTAATTGAAAAAGCATTAACTTAATTTACAGATAAAGCAATCACATTAGTAAGGGACTGTTCGTTTTTTATTTAAGGGGCCACCGGAGGAGTTTTGAGATCTGTTGTCAAAAAAGACATGACCCTCCCTTCGCCAGCAATAAATTTTTCTATGACCCTCCAAAATGATTGTGAAAAAAGGCATGACCCTCCCCGATAATTTATTGATTAGCCTACTTCTGTACTGGTTTGCGCTTGGCAAAGATGTTCAGAAGGAAAAACAATGGCTATCTGTCAGATAGCCATTGTTTGTTTGTTTTTTTAAAACCATAAACTCTTGCTTTCTCATCTTACTAGGGCTGTAACGATAGACCAAACCTACGATTCTGTTCGTATCACGATTTTTGATTTTAGATTTGAAAAAAATCATGTTTTCGGTGCTGATGCGGTGTGACGCGTTCAACATGTGGGTGGCGCTGCCAACAAAGCATCTAAAAGCTGTCACAAAGAACCGGCAAAAGTAATGATTATTAATATGTCAAATATAGCAAGGAGACATTTTAATTGTTTATTAATAAACAAGTGTTTTCTGTGTCGACTGAAAAGATGAAGTTGACGATGCGTCGCAATCTTCTCAGAATGCGCCAGAGAGAAATGCACATTTCACGCAGAAAGCAGTCTGTTTTCCTTCGTTTTGAATTGTTCTGTTTAAAAGTAGACATTTCAAGCTTTCTATATATTTCTCAGGTCTGTGAGGCAAGTAGCGTACCTTACGCTGAATTTCGGTTCATTTATGAGACAAGAGTCCAGTTCACTCGCCCGCGCCTCCGTGTCATGATTATCTATGTTCTACTATATTTACTTCTTATTTATTAAATCCAGATGAAACATTGATTAAAATTAAGATACAATTAATAAAAAAACGAAATTCACTTTAAAGAAAGGCTTTGTGCTTTCTGTTTGAGGTCTCTGTGAAATTTTTAAAGTCGCTTTCAGAGCAGTATTCTCTGTCCGTAATGGAGAACTGTCACGCCCGTAACAATTTTTTTTTTTTTCACATAAATGCGAACACGAAAAATAAAATAAAAATAATATTATATGTTCTGTGGAGGCCGATCTTTATTCATCCGGTGGGTATATATCTTTTGGTTTGCACAGATTACAAAAAAATATTTTGACACCTAAAAGTTAAAGATTTTTTGTGTCACGTCACATGTATATTTCCCTCATATTATAAAACGCATGTGTAGACTGATATTTTTCTAATGTCTTGACTCCTTTCAGACGTTTCAAAATATTGGTATTAAATGCATTTTCTGAGAATTTATATTTCAAGTTTTGACTGCAAATGTCACGTCCATAACACTGGAATCGCCCAATTTTAACAAATTTATCCTCAACTAGTTTTTGTGGTGTAGGTCTACGTATTTTATTATGTTAACTTAAATAATACTAATAGTAATTTAAAGATGTGGTAGCCCTACATCTTACACATCGTGGAAACAAAATAAGAATGGAAACTAAAACATGGTTGTATCGCGCTACAGCGCACATTCTATCAGCTGCAGCTCTGGCGCCTCAGTCCCAATACTGTAAAACTCGACGTACGTTCACATCACATGTTAATGCAGCGGTAGAGTTATGTAGTACCCCTGAAGAAGAAGTACAAAAAGATTAAAGAAGAATAAAGAAGAAAATAAAAGAGAGAGCGCTGCTGCAGTGATTGCTTCTTAACAGTGTATTGATTCTGAATCACAAATAATAAAAACATACATGTATAACAAATGCTCAGTACATTACATTATCAGTGCATATATCACTTTTCTTACAAAGTAATGACTAGCTGTATTATAAGTAACTTCAAGCATGTCTCATCACACAGAAACTGACACAGTGACACTTGTTCTTTACAAAGAGAAAACACATTTTAAGACTAAATATTTACCCAAACCCACTAAATGACAGTATGAAATTTATGACAACAATGCAGCTGAGATATATTACATGCTCATGTCTGACCAATGTTCACTCCATTGTCCAATGTATTTCCTACAATAAAGTCACTTACAAGATTGATAAAAACTATTGAAATGCATAACTCAATTCACAGACATGAAGGAGTTAATTACCCAAATGTGCAAGTTTCAGATAACTCATAAAACTGAAACAACTTAATAAACTCTTATATTCAAACAATGTTGACATAAATGACTCTCTCTCGTGTATAGCGGGCTAACGCTCTAATCGCGAGGCATCCATGCTAACCATGTGCTCAGAAATGCTAACACATGACACACTATCACTACACTAAAATAAACTGCTTTCAATCCGTACAACTCATCAGTATTACATTAAACAGTGTTACTACTCAAGACCGAAGTGTTTAAATTACCTGAAGAAGAAGTACAAAAAGATTAAAGAAGAATAAAGAAGAAAATAAAAGAGAGAGCGCTGCTGCAGTGATTGCTTCTTAACAGTGTATTGATTCTGAATGAAGCGTATCACGGGCGCGCGCCACATACCGAAGTGTGCGATGACGTCACCACGCTGGTATGCCAAATGAAAATAATTAAATGGATTAATGCACATAACGCTCTTACTCATTTCGTTTACCTAAAGCACACATAAACATTCAAACAATATTAGAAATATCAAGAAAATGACATTGAACAATTCTATAATGCATTTGAAAATAACATTTAACGATTCTATAATGCATTTGAAGAAATTAATAAACATAAAAATCACTATATCACACACTCCCCCACAGGATAAGATGTCGTCCCGACATCTACCAATGCCCTTATAACTTTCCATTGCTATTCATACCCATGACATATAACATCTTTTTTTTTCATCACGTTTCCTCTATAATGATACTTTAAGTTCACATTTGCCAACAGTCCTTGTCAACCGATTAAGTCTTTTTGTACTCAAATGTAATAGATCATACCCCATCTCAAAATAAATTCAAGTTCAGGGCTTTCATCCAGTGTCCAAAAGGAAAACAAAACACAAAAGTCCATTTCAGCACACAAAAATACTTTGAAGTCCCAGGCCGAATGCCATGTAGAGAATTGCACAAATAATGATTCAAAGTCTGTGCAAAAATGTTTCAAAAACTTTTTTCAAAGTGTTCACTCAATGTTTTTATAGGCCTTGCAAAACAGTCCATGTCCCTTTGGCCTAGAAACAGTCCCGTTTATGTGTACGTGCATATGTGGGCAACAGTTCTTTGTTTTTCAAAAGTTCTTTCACAGTCCATATGAACAATTAGTGTGTGTACTAGTCAGTAAGAACAATTAGTGTGTGTTCTCAATTTCTGTTTCAGTTTCAGTTCAAATTTAATACACAGATGGTGGTCCCGGGTAGGGAAACGCCGTTGGCACCCAAGGCGTAAATGTAGGTGTCCACATGTGAGGAAAGTGTGGATCATACCCAAAACCAGTTGCTTGCACTTTGGAACAGGTAGGAGTCCCTAAACTATCATAGGTGAACTTCTTTGGTGGACGTCGTTGTCTCCCTGAATACTGGTATCCTCTTTGCACCTCAACAGGTCTGTCACTTGACTCAATTTTCTCTGGTTCTTTCGCAGGTAAATTTTCATGTGCACTCGCTGGCTCATTTTCGATTTGTCTTCCAAACAGTTCAAATCTGTTCTCTTTCACAGGTACATGAGCAGGTGTGGGAACATCTTGTTCCGCGTCAGCTGAAGGTAACAGTTCTAGTTCAAGCTGATTCAGTGGAGAACTATCTGATGCACTCTGATGAGCAGGTAACTCAGGAGGTGAAAATTGTATTAGCGCTTCCTCTTGTCTCTGATCATTACCACTAGGCTGCTTTCTCAACTGGCAAGGCTCAACTGGTGTATAATACTCAGAGTCACTTTCACTTTCCAACTCACTTTCTTCCATTCGGTTTACAGGTATGCTGGAGTTCCCCTGTGGCTGTCTCCGCTGTGATTTCGGTTTCGGCGTTGGATCGACTTCAAGAGGTAAGTAATCACATGGCATCAGCAAGTTTCGGTGTAATACTCGTGACCTCCCTTTTCCTCGCTCAGGCTTTATCTCATAAATCGGCACATCCTCAGCAACTCGGCGTACAACAACATGAACTTGCTCTTCCCAATAGTTCCGAAGTTTACCTGGTCCTCCCCTCGGAGTCAGATTTCTTACAAGAACTCGACTTCCTGAATCAAGGTCTGTGTATCTCACTTTTTGATCATAATTCCTTTTATTACGCTCGCTTGCCTTTTTTGCATGTTCTCTAGCGATCTCTTGTGCTTCTTGCATCCCTTGTTTCCAAGTCTCCAGGTACTCACTTTTGTTTGTGGGCAGGCTGTCTACATTAAGCCCGAAGAGAACATCAATGGGCAGTCTCGGGGAACGACCAAACAAGAGGTGAAACGGGGAGAAACCAGTCACTTCACTTTTTGTGCAATTGTAGGCATAGATCAACTTGTTCAATGAGTCTTTCCAACTTGATTTCTGTTTTTCAGTGAGAGTTTTCAACATTTGCAACAACGTCCAATTAAATCTCTCAACTTGCCCATTTCCTTGGGGGTGATAGGGAGTAGTTCTTGAACCAGTGATCCCACTATACTTTTGCAATTGTCCAAACAGCTGATTTTCAAATTCTCCCCCCTGATCATGGTGTATTCTCAACGGAAATCCAAACTTGAGAGCGAAATCGTTAAAGAGTCTGTCTGCCACAGTCTTGCCAGATTTTGACGTTGTCGCATATGCCTGTGCGAATCGTGTGAAATGATCGACGATGACAAGGATATATTCATATCCTCCTCTGCATTTTTCTAAGTGAAGGAAGTCCACTGACACAAGTTCGAATGGGCAAGTCGTCGTGATAGGTTTCAGGGGTGCTCTTATTTCTCTGCACGGTTTCTTTTGCTTAATGCAGGAGCAGGTCCTCAACACATAATGCTCAATGTCACGCTGCATGTGGGGCCAAAAGAAGCGGTCTCTCATTAAACTTGTGGTCCGATCGACGCCTTGGTGTCCCATTTTGTCATGCAATTCCTCCAGTGCAATTTTCCTGAATCCCGTTGGCAATACAAGCTGAGTTCTCTGTGCTGTTTTTCTTTGCAGAATGCCATCCTCATCCAGCATCAACTTATCCCACCCTCTCATCAAACTTTTCGCTGCTGAACCCGCAGACCTCCACTGCTTAGAAGAAGGCTTTACTCCTGACTGTAAGTGATGAATTACCAACTCTATGTCGTTGTCTTCCCTCTGAGCTCTTCTGATCTCTTCTTTTGATAGGGGTCCTGCTGATGTTGTACTGGTCTCTGCAGATGTTGGTGAACTCTGGCAAGCTATAGCAAAGGACCATGGTATCCCTGATTCAGACTGGACTTCCACCGCCTGTATCATGGCTCCTATTGAATCAGATGAAAGCTCCTCTGTGTATTCTGGGACATTTTTTTCCGAGAGTGTTGTCAACCTGGATAATGCGTCAGCATCAATGTTTTCCTTTCCAGGCCGATACCGGATTGTGAAGTGGAAATCAGCAAGCTCTGCGACCCATCGGCATCCCGTTGCGTTCAACTTGGCGGACGTCAAAACGTAGGTGAGGGGATTGTTGTCACTGTACGCTGTAAATGTGGGCGCATAGTAAAGATAATCTCTGAATTTTTCAGTGATAGCCCATTTGAGAGCCAAGAACTCCAATTTACCACTGTGCAAATGGTAATTCTGTTCTGCTGTTGTTAATGTCCTCGATCCATAAGCAATCACTCTTAATTTCTCTTCCTGGTGTTGATACAGGACAGCTCCCAGTCCCTGATTTGACGCATCGGTGTGCAGTACAAACGGCTTTGTAAAGTCTGGGAACCCCAGCACAGGCGGCTTAACTAGACAATCAATCAGTTTTTCGAGTGTTTCCTGATGTTGCTCCGTCCATTCAACCAACTGACTTGATGGAACCACATGACTCTTGAGGTAAGTCCCTCTTTTCCCTCTACCTTTTGTTTGTACCTTGTTATTGTCACTTTTCAGCAGGCCATACAGGGGGCAAGCAATCCTCGAGAAGTCTTTAATGTAAGGCCGGTAGTAACTTAACAAGCCTAAAACCTTCCTCAATTCTCCAACCGTGGTGGGTCTCTTTTCCTTCAGTGCTGTCACTGCTACAGTATCCGCTGGATCCATCCTGCTCCCTTCTTTCGAAACTATCCTTCTCAAGTAGCGGACCTCATCTTTGAACAACTCACATTTTTTTGGCTTCAATTTCACCCCATGCGACCACAGCCGCTGTAAGACTTTTCTTACCGCCTCAACGTGCTCATCAAAGGATTTGGTGAAGACTAAGATGTCGTCGAGGTAAGGTACACAAATGTCATCTCGTAGTCCTTCCAGGCATCCTTCCATGAACTGCTGGAATGCAGCAGGAGCATTCATGAGCCCGAAGGGAATACGGACCCATTCATATAACCCCCACGGTGTACAAAAAGCCGTCAACGGTCTACTTGCTGGTGTCATAAAACCTTGATGGTACGCCTTTCCTTGGTCCAGTAAAGAGAAACACCTATTTCCTCCCAAACCATCCAGTATGTCCTGTACTCTGGGAATCGGTTGTCGGTCAGGCACTGTTTTCCGGTTGAGGTCCCTATAATCAATGCACAACCTCAGACTGCCATCTTTTTTTCTGACGCACACAATTGGAGATGAATAAGGCGAATGAGATTTTTCAATCCACCCCTGGGCGATCAAATCATGAAGATAGTCTTTCATTTCTTGGTACAGCGGTTTTGGAACAGATGTATACATTCGCACAACAGGTGTCTGATCTGTTACACTGATGCTCAATTGTAGGTCTTTGACACACCCGATGTCCTCATCTGACTTTGAGAAGGAATGACATTCCTCTCGCAACATTTGTCTGACTTTCTGTTGTTGCTCCAGAGACAAATAACTCACATCCACAGGTGGGTCCCACACACCTTCACCATTAGTCTCACACTCACTTGTTGGCTTCGCACTTTCATTAACACCGGCTGTTGTTAGACAGGATGATGCTGTTGTTGGTAACACTGACTTTATTGTTTGTACTGTCCCAAGCTCAGTCTTTCCTACCAGAAGGATATCGTGTTCGGTCACATTCTGGACACTGATTTGGATCACAGGTCGGCTCCCCTTTTTCAGAGTCAAGAGTGTTTCAATGGGTTCCAGTCCATCAGGGTACTGTAGATTGACAGATGGTTCAAACAACATGACACTATCCTGCTTCATACATGGTGCTTTTACTTGACACTTGACCTGCATGATAGCATGTTTTGGCACAGTCACATGGTCTCTTGTCGTCTTAACTAAATACTCACTTGACCTTTCAGCTGTCACAAGGTTAATGAATGTTTGGACTTTACTTCTCCTCAAACTCGGAAAGGCACATCTAACAGTCTTATTCAACAGTCCTTTGCTCACATCACACTGCCCAATTGCTTCACTCTGTTTCATGACCTGCTCAATTACGTTGTAACAAATAATTGGTTTGGACAACTGTTGGCCTCTTAAGACGAGTACAGGGATGACTAATTCTTTTATTTTGTTTGCAGGGGGAGCCAAGTTGAACGTGATTTCTACCCATCCTTCATAGGGCATGATGGAACCATTGGCTGCGACAAGATTCAAGTTGTCTGTGGCCTCTGTCGCTTCGGAAACTTCTCGTATTTTTACTCCAGGTATGTACTGATCCTTCCACTGTCGATCTACAATGCACACTTGTGATCCTGTGTCCCACAATGCCTCTGTTTTGTGTCCATTCAGATAACATGTCACTAAGCATTGCTTACCAACCAGGGAAGTCACAGGCGAATGTTTGTTGACTTGACACTCAGAAATTAGATTGCACTCATAAGGGATGATCTCTGGCTCCAATCCCACTCTTTCCACTTGCTGCTTTGGATACGAAGGGGACAATTTCACTTGATGGGTCACTCCCTGTCCCCGGTGGTAACCCGTCCTCGTTTAACTGAACTCTACGCTGTGTTCGGGTACCTCTCTCTTTGCAGCCCGCCAGGAAATGTTCATTGCTGCCACAGCGGTAACAATGGGTGCACAGTCCCATCGATCTCGCTTGCTGACAATGAAAACACTGTCTTGGCCTCGAGGGGCGTGACTGTCGGTACGGCTGGAAATACTGTGATTGTGGAGTTGCGACGTATGACTGTGACTCTGCGTGAAACTGCTGTGGATTGAACCCTTGAGCTGCATACTGAGATGAACGAGTTGGTTGGAAATACTGCACTGGCATTGGACTCATCTGCCGTTGATATGGTTGTGGTGTGAAATGAGAAACTTGAAATGGGTACTACTGTTGTTGCTCACCTCCATTTTGACTCTGCCTCCAGGCCTGGCTCTGCGGCACCTGATTCTCCTCTGAGATGGATTGATGGACTGTTCTTGAAGTTGAGACATCATTGTTGACAGTGCAGCATTGTTGCGGCAGAGGTGAGTGTTGCTGCATCGATTCCTTGATCTGCTTAACTTCTTCACTTAAACTTTTCAACTGTGACATCAAATCAGATTTTGGCTGCTTTTGTTTGCTTTTTAAATGCAGAGTTGGTTCACTTAACTGAGTAACATTCACAGTGGCGCTGCGTTCACTTTTCCGTTTACTCTGTCTCTCAGCCTCGTGGGAGCATGCAACATTCAACTTTTCCAGCAGTGTCTCGTCTGTGACTGTGGTGTCTGTCAGGTACGGTTGGAGATCACTCTGGATACGGTCGTTTTGTAGACCTGTTAAGACAGTGTGAAGAAACATATTCTGCACAAGTGCTGGGTCGTATTTCAACCCCGACTCGTCTTCTTGTGACGCAAAGAGAATTTTCTGCCTCAAGTCAAGCACACGTATGAGGAAACTTTGGGGTGTTTCTTTTGCACGTTGTGATTCTGCAGTAAGTTGCTTGTACAATTCAGTGGCATTTTTCTCTTGGTAATGGGACCGAAGAATTCGTCTCAACATTGGTAAGGTCAAATCAGTTTTCCCTTCTAAGTAGCTACGTAATTGAAGGCCTGGTGTAATGGCTCGAATAACTGAATCAACAATCTCGTGTTCTGGGTAGCCCTTATTTAGTCCGCTTTCAATTTGACGTGCCAAACTCGAAAAGGTTAATCTGTCTCTGTGGCCATGCTCTCCAATAAAACCTGAGATTTTAAACTCCCTGTGCCATACAGTTGGTATAATTTGTCCCTGTGGAGGCAGCGAAGAGTTAACTGCTACACTGTCTGCTGATGCTGGCCTCAGCCTCGTGCTCTGTGAAACGGTTGGATGTGTTTGCACAGCAGGGAGCAGATCAGTTGTGTGCTTAATTTCTCCTGGTTGTCTTTGTACTACATTTTCTCTTTCCTCTACCTGTCCCGGCTCTGAGCTTGGTTCACTCACATTTACATCAGTTAGCATTATTTCGCTCAATTTATCATTTATGCTTAATAGTTCAGCCATGCCTCCATCCTCAAGTTCCTCCAACTCACTTCGTAGCAGATGATTACTGAGACGACTAACGAGAAAAAGACGTGTTACATTTGCTTCTAACTGAATTTCAAGGAACTGACTCAGTTCAATTAATTTTCCTCTTGGCAATGTACACAGCCTCTCACCAATTTCTTCCTGAATACTTTGCAAGTCATCCATCGTTGCTGCAGTGTTTCACAGTTTCGCACGTGAACTTTGACTTATCTGCTTTAACTCAGCTGCCTCTGTACCTCCAGTGCATGCTCCGTTCAATCAGTTCTGCCTTGTCACTTTACTCAACTGGTATACATCTGGGTAGTTAAAGGATGAATGTCGCTAGGCGGTTCCCTGCCGATCAAGGTGGATAAACCGTCTGACATCTATCCCAGCGGTGCCTCCAAAATTGTAGTACCCCTGAAGAAGTAGTACAAAAAGATTAAAGAAGAATAAAGAAGAAAATAAAAGAGAGAGCGCTGCTGCAGTGATTGCTTCTTAACAGTGTATTGATTCTGAATCACAAATAATAAAAACATACATGTATAACAAATGCTCAGTACATTACATTATCAGTGCATATATCACTTTTCTTACAAAGTAATGACTAGCTGTATTATAAGTAACTTCAAGCATGTCTCATCACACAGAAACTGACACAGTGACACTTGTTCTTTACAAAGAGAAAACACATTTTAAGACTAAATATTTACCCAAACCCACTAAATGACAGTATGAAATTTATGACAACAATGCAGCTGAGATATATTACATGCTCATGTCTGACCAATGTTCACTCCATTGTCCAATGTATTTCCTACAATAAAGTCACTTACAAGATTGATAAAAACTATTGAAATGCATAACTCAATTCACAGACATGAAGGAGTTAATTACCCAAATGTGCAAGTTTCAGATAACTCATAAAACTGAAACAACTTAATAAACTCTTATATTCAAACAATGTTGACATAAATGACTCTCTCTCTTGTATAGCGGGCTAACGCTCTAATCGCGAGGCATCCATGCTAACCATGTGCTCAGAAATGCTAACACATGACACACTATCACTACACTAAAATAAACTGCTTTCAATCCGTACAACTCATCAGTATTACATTAAACAGTGTTACTACTCAAGACCGAAGTGTTTAAATTACCTGAAGAAGAAGTACAAAAAGATTAAAGAAGAATAAAGAAGAAAATAAAAGAGAGAGCGCTGCTGCAGTGATTGCTTCTTAACAGTGTATTGATTCTGAATGAAGCGTATCACGGGCGCGCGCCACATACCGAAGTGTGCGATGACGTCACCACGCTGGTATGCCAAATGAAAATAATTAAATGGATTAATGCACATAACGCTCTTACTCATTTCGTTTACCTAAAGCACACATAAACATTCAAACAATATTAGAAATATCAAGAAAATGACATTGAACAATTCTATAATGCATTTGAAAATAACATTGAACGATTCTATAATGCATTTGAAGAAATTAATAAACATAAAAATCACTATATCACAGTTACACTCACAGGACTGTGCACTTATTCGCAATCACAAAAGTTCATTATTTGCTCGTACTTTAAAGTTTTGCCGGGTAAACATTTCATTGGCGTTCTGTTCTGACATGATGCACTTTTTTGAGCGCGAACTGAAGTGCGTGCACACTGTCAAACAGCGCCAAACTGGATTTTTGTTGGGTCAGACCCATCTGATATCGAAGGGGGGCTGATAACGCGAGATCAACATGGAGCTAAATGGAAAAAAAATAGCACCAAACAAGCCACTTTGAAATGTTGCTGTTTTCATGAATATAAAAGTTGGGTGACCCTCCCCCTAGACTAAAAAAAGTTGGATGACCCTCCCCTCAACAAAGAATAAAAAGACATGATCCTCCCCTATTTTCAAACTAGATTTGAAACTAGTTTAAAACTAGATTAAAGACGCATCTCTTCAGCCAGGCATTCATATAATACTTTTAATCTTACAGTTAAATCCGACCTCTAGTTCATAAACGCCAGAGGAGAACTGGCCCCCGACTGAGCCCGGGTTCTCCCAAGGTTTTTTTTTTTCTCCATTAGGTCACCTGATGGAGTTTTTCGGTTCCTTGCCACTGTTGCCTTTGGCTTGCTCAGTTGGGGATATTTGGGAATATTTAATTTAATTAATCAATCAACGATACTATTGATCAGCATTACCAAATGTGGACGTTCCACTAGAAACAAACATTGATGTATTGTTTTATTACTGTGAAGCTGCTTTGATACAACCTATGTTGTGAAAAGCGCTATATAAATAAACTTGACTTGACTTATTTTCCTCCGGTGGCCCCTTCCATAAATACCGAACGGTCCCTAACCTTCCAGACCCAACAACGCGTGTCAGAGAAAAGAACAGAATCAGATATAATTTTTGGACCGTTCGACCGTTTTCTTTGCATATTATAGGCCTACTGTAAAAAAACACATAATTAGTTGATTTTAGTTGATCATAGTTGATCATAACTAGAGATGAAATGGCATGAACATTTCATTTAATTATTATAGTGCCAAAAATTATCACTGTTATCACAGAATCCTGTTCAAAAAGTACTAATACTACACAATGAAATCAATTCACCAAGTTTTATGTCGAAAAACAGCAAATAACAAATAAAATTAGCATCAATACGCACTAACATAAACATTAAAATAATACGATTAAAAATGATAGCCAGATTTTAAAAGTGTCTTGCAACATGTTATATACTAACATGTAGGCTACAAGTTAAAATAAAGTTGACAAAAAAGGTTTTTATAAAAAAGATAAACCTCACATATTTCAGACTTTAATTTATCTTTTTTGACTCATTCTTTTTATAAAAAATGATTTACTGACATTTACAATACACTTTAGCTTATCTTTTATTATTAATAGTAAAATTAGGTCCGATTTTCCCGTGGCGTCTGTCGTTGCTATGCAACCATGCGCTCTCCACAATGAGAAAAAAGTTTTAGTGGCTAATGGATTTCCACCGCCGAAAAACGCTTGCTGTAGCTCTGTTACAAGATTTATTTACGGAGAAGAGAAAAACACCCGTAGTGTTTGGGTGCACCCGCATCCTTCATGTCTTTTTTCATGTCGCTGCGCCTGGAAAAAAACGAGCGCGTCACTTCAATTATAAGCGCGCTTACCGCGCGCCTACATTTTGAGCGCGAAAAAGACGCGATATGTGAACTGCCTCTAGGCGAGCGACTTCAATACTTTTTTGCTACTTTGTAATAACTTTCTGCGGCCAGCGTTTCTGGAGGGTAAAATCTTTTTTAAGACCTGACTAAATGAAATTTAAGACCGCGGATGAAAATCTGGCTGTTTTTAAGACGTTTTAAGGCCTTAAATTTAAAGTTCAGAATTTAAGACTTTTTAAGACTTTTTAAGACCCCGCGGGAACCCTGCAAGAGGAACAAGAGGAAATCCGTCCCGCTGCAACACTGTCTCTCCAACACTGACGAGGAGAGAGCTTCTCCAAAAAGAGCTGTTTGTTAAAGAACACTGTCACAGAGAGCACACAATATGAACCGCTCGGCTCTGAAGCGAAAGGCTGAAGATGAGATGCACCTGCTGCACATTATATGCACGTGCCGTGATGCAGCGCAGCTGATGCAATTATCACATGCCTCGTTTTAGTTACACTCAAAGTAGATTGGCCTCTCTAGCAAGATTCCAATCTGTCAGTCATCAGACTTGACGTTGAGAGTGACCGACTGAAAGGGAAAAAAATGTTTCAAGTAGTTTCCCCAAACTCAACTGAAAATGCAACTTTTAATGACTTCCGCAGTCTCAAAATTATTTAACCCCCTGAATAGAATCCCTCACAACAGCACATATCTGCAAAACAGGTGTTGTCTCAAGCACACATTATACAATTCATCAAGGGCTTCATTAGTTGCACCAGGTGTGCTTGAGCTAGAACACATAAAATATCTGAATTGGTTAGGTTTATGAATGTCACGTTTGACTGCATGTTAGAAATATGGCTAAGTCAAAATAATGGTTCAAAAAGTTAAGAGAAGATATCATCGTCCTTCACAAACAAGGAACAGGATACAAAAAGGCAAGGCAAGGCAAGGCAAGTTTATTTATATAGCACATTTCATACACAATGGCAATTCAAAGTGCTTTACATAGAATAAATTAAAATAATAAAAAGAAATAAGAATAATTAAAACAGTTTAATTAGTCGGATGAACAGTGGCACAGTGCTCATTCATTAAATGCATAGCTAAACAGAAGTGTTTTGAGTCTGGATTTGAAAGTGACTATTGTAGGAGCACGTCTGATCTCTTCTGGAAGCTGGTTCCAGCTGCGGCTGGCATAATAGCTAAAAGCGGACTTACCATGCTTAGAGTGAACCCTTGGTATTTCTAGCTGATGTGATCCTAATGATCTGAGTGATCTGTTGTGTTTATATTCAGTGAGCATATCTGCAATATATTGAGGTCCTAGGCCATTGAATGATTTATATACCAGTAGGGGTGTAACGGTTCACAAAATTCACGGTTCGGTTCAATACGATACACTGGTGTCACGGTTCGGTACGTTTTCAATACAGCAAAAAGAAAGAAATGCCAGAGGAATTTCCATGATTTAATTATTTTTTTTTTAACTAAAACTAACATCATAAAGTATGGTCATTTTTTACTTTGAGCAATGATGGAGCTATACTTGACTCTTCTTAGGAGCATATAAAATAAAAACAGCTCCTTATAAAAAATAAATAATAATAATAATATTGTAGTAGTAATAAAGGTTTATTTTATTTCAGATTAACATTTGAGGGCAGCAATTTTATTTTTAATGTCAAAATAAAACCGACGTAACATTACTTGAAAGCACAATGTTTCTTCCTGGTTTCCACGTCAGCGCTGTTTGATCCGTTAATAACGGAGAAATTTGAATGCTTCTCACTAGATCTCACAGCGATGTTATTACTTCAGTGGCAAATTCAAATGCTTTCTTTACTGGATCTCTTAGCGCGGTGTAATAACAGTGTCGCTTGATCAACATCGGCTCGCGCTGCATTGGTCCAAACTGATAAACGGTCCGTGAAGCACAAAATAAGGAGTAGCGCAGTTTCGTTCTGCTTTCATTACGTTTGTCATTTGATGTTGGGCAATGTTGTGGTCGATTATGAGCCTACATCTGAAATGACGAAATGTTGTTCGACAGGAAAAATGGTCCAACGAACCGTTCAGTTTGTAATGCGTACCGAACCGAAAGCCTCGTCCCGAACGGTTCAATACGAATACGTGTATCGTTACACCCCTATATACCAGTAATAATACTTGAAATCAATCCTAAATCTAACTGGGAGCCAGTGTAAAGACCTGAGGACTGGTGTGATATGTTCATATTTTCTAGTTCTGCTCAGAATCCTGGCGGCAGCGTTCTGTATGAGCTGCAACTGTCTTATGGTCTTTTTGGGAAGGCCAGTGAGGAGTCCATTACAATAATCCACCCTGCTGGTGATGAAAGCATGCACAAGTTTCTCTAAGTCTTGTCTGGAAACAAAGCATCTAATTCTTGCAATATTTTTGAGATGATAGTATGCTGATTTAGTTATTGCTTTGACATGACTACTGAAACTAAGGTCTGACTCTAGTGTCACACCAAGATTCCTGACTTGATGTTTAGTTGTTTGACCCCTAGAGTGAAGGTATGCGTTCACCTTGAGAACTTCATCTTTGTTTCCAAGCGCAATGACTTCAGTTTTGTCTTTGTTTAACTGAAGAAAGTTTTGGCACATCCAACTGTTGACTTCATCGATGCATTGGCACAGGGAGTCAATGGGGCTGTAATCGTTAGGTGATAGGGCTAAGTAGATCTGTGTGTCGTCAGCATAGCTGTGGTAAGCAATTTGGTTCTTTCTCATTATTTGGCTCATTGGGAGCATATACTGGTTGAACAGGAGTGGCGCAAGAATTGACCCTTGAGGAACTCCGCATGTCATGGATGTCCACTCAGACTTATGGTCTCCTATACTCACATAATAACCTCTCCCATCTAAGTATGACCTGAACCATTTTAGGACTATCCCAGAAAGCCCCACCCAGTTTTCCAGCCTGTCAAGAAGTATGTTATGATCGACAGTGTCAAATGCAGCACTGAGGTCGAGTAGTACCAGCACTGATAATTTGCCTGAATCAGTATTTAAGCGAATATCGTTTATTATCTTTATGAGCGCTGTCTCTGTGCTGTGGTGCGGTCGGAAACCAGATTGAAAATTGTCAAAGTATCCATTTGAGCATAAGAATTTGTTCAGCTGATTGAAGACATCTTTTTCAATGATCTTGCCTATGAAAGGAAGATTTGAGATCGGTCTATAGTTGCTTAATATGGTCTTATTCAGATTGCTCTTTTTCAGGAGGGGCTTGACAACTGCAGCTTTCAGGGAGTTTGGAAAACTCCCAGAGAGAAGAGAGGAATTTACCACTTCTAGAAGATCTGCTTCTAAACTGTTTAACACACTTTTGAAAAATGATGTGGGAAGTGTGTCAAGAGCGCATGTTGATGTTTTAAGGTGCTGTACGGTTTCTTCCAAAATGTTGCCATTAATTTCTTTGAAATCAGACAAAGTTACTATTTTCTCAGGTGGTTTGATCTGTCTGACCCCAGGGCAACTCAAGCATGTGCTGATCACCTTTCTGATATTATTGGTTTTCTCAGAGAAGAAAGAAGCAAACTCATTGCACTTGTTGTCTAAGAGCATTTCACTGGGAATCTGGCTTGGGGGGTTTGTCAGTCTCTCTACAGTAGCAAAAAGAGTGCGTGTGTTGTTTAAATTGCTGTTTATAATATTTGAGAAGAAAGTCTGTCTAGCTTTGCCTAGTTCCATATTAAAAGCATGGATGCTGTCTTTGTAGATGTTATAATGGACTACAAGTTTTGTCTTCCACCACATGCGCTCTGCTTTTCTGCATTGTCTTTTCATATTTTGCACTGCTGTTGAGTTTCTCCAAGGTGCTTTTTGTCTGCCACTCTTCTTCCTGACTTTAACAGGAGCAATATCATCAATTACTCTTTTAACTTTTGAGTTAAAAGAATAAAGGAGAATATCAACAGAGTCCACAGGTATGCTTGGTGTTAAGGATATAGCCTTCATAAATAGTACACTAGTGTTCTCATTTAAGCATCTCTTCTTGACAGACACAGATCTAGCTTCAGTGGCAGGAGAGATCAATATAGCAAAGAAAATACAGAAATTATCAGACAGTGCTACATCCTTAATAACAATCAATGAAATGTTTAGACCCTTACTGATAAGTAAATCTAGAGTGTGTCCGCGATTGTGTGTGGGTCCATGTACATGCTGAGTCAGATCAAAAGTTTTGATTTCTTTTGCCATATTGTTTTCTGCATTATCTATGTGGATGTTAAAATCTCCAGCAATGGCAAAACAGTCAAACTCTGAGGTAATTGTTGATAACAGTTCTGTAAAGTCCTCAGCAAAAGCTGGAGAGTATTTTGGAGGCCTGTAAATAATAAGTAAAATGTGTGGAGCACCTTTTAAGACAATACTCAGATATTCGAAAGACGGGTAATTCCCAAATGATATTTGCTTACATTGATAGATATCTTTAAAAAGAGCAGCTAGACCCCCACCTCTCTTAACAGCTCAGCAGACACTTGAGGACTGTTGTGTCCTCTAGCCAGGTTTCATTTAGAAGCAGGCACGTGCAGAGGGGGGTGGGGGGGGGGTGGTGCTCGAGCACCTGCCCCTTGGTGCCCAAAGTGCCCTTTTGTCAAGGCAAAATTTCCTCTCCTTTTTTGTAATTAAAGGCTCTTTTGCCTGCCCAATCTAACTATTAGTAAAATTAATGATTAATAATTTAGCCGTAAATAAAATGACCCACATGATGACCTTTCACCTGACGAACTAATCCGGGACGATTCCTCACACTGCACGCGCATTTTTAAATTTTGCGCAGATACGCGCACTACCAGATGATATCTTCAACTCTGTGGCTGCTGGTAAGTGGTGTTTCATTCTCAGCAAAGTGATTTTGATGTTTGTTTACTTATTATTATTATTTTACAAGAACGACGTGAAGAGAGCATGCAGAGATGTTGTTTATATTGCTGTGTGTAGGCTGTAGAAGTAACGTTAGCTTGCTGTTTGAGGAAGAAAAGTTTCAGGGGCGTCGAGGGGTCTGGTCTTTTTGTTATTTGACTTAAAGGTAGGGTAGGTAGGATTTTTCTAAAAAAAAAAAAACATTCCAAATTTGTTTAAACTGTCTTTATATACCAATACATAATTAAAATGTAAGTACTCTGAAAAAGAGAGTATAAAAATCGAGTGACTGTAGACCTTTTAATCTGCAATAAACACAGCTCATTATTTCCATTCACTCCACCCCCTCCCTTCTGAGCTCCTTCCAAAGCCACGCCCCCAAAACACCTGAACGTGCGACGCCAAACGCTCAGGCTCAGCTGGAAGACGCATTTATTTACCTGAGACGAGTGGAGAGGAGTGCAGTACATGCAGTGACATCATGTCAGAATCACATGTAATAAAATACCTAACTTTATCACTATGAATATAAACAAATAAGATTTATTTTAGTACTCACTATCAAGCTAGCATATCGATACTGGTAAAGTTTGATTCGGTAACGAGCTATATTTATAAGGCAAAGCTAAAAACAGGTTGCATACACGTTTTTCCATTACCATCAGTTACACTGTGATTAAGGTGAATTTCGTGTAAGATTCATAACATATACAGTGTTTTGCATGTAAGAGTTTCCATAATGAAAACATTGTTGACTCTAATGAAGACTAACGTTACACTCCGGTGACAAGTACCGCATCGTAGGTTCGAGGACAGGTCCAGGGTCGAGGGCGAAGCAGACGAGGTCGTACAAGAGTGCGGGCAGGGTCCGAGGAAGTAGTTTTTGCCTTGTTTGCCTTCGCTGACTGAATATGCAGGTGCTTTGAATTTTGAATGCTCTTTTTCTGCCATCATTTTACGGTTCCGCGCCTCTCAAATCAAAAGGGTGCGCGCGCATATGGGCAGATCTAGCGACAGGGGTGGTAGCCATTGGTTGCGAGAGTGAGTTACAGTCGCCCAAACCAATCAATTGTTTCGTCCCGAATGGAAATAATGAGCTGTGTTTATTGCAGATTAAAAGGTCTACAGTCACTCGATTTTTATTCTCTCTTTTTCAGAGCACTTACATTTTTATTATGTATTGGTATATAAAGACAGTTTAAACAAATTTGAAAAAAAGTTTTTTATAAAAATCCTACCTACCCTGCCTTTAAAACTATTATTTATACTTTAAACTATTATTATTATTATTACAGTATTTATTTAAAAAACGTAGAGTGCCTTAAAAATTATTATCACAACACTGGTAAGGCTTGCCAGTTTCTTATGTTTTGTGTGCAGCAGCCTCTGTGAACATCTCCCCTAGCAGCCTGGGCAGAATCTGCAGCTTTACAGCAGGTCAGTGAGCTACAGATGGTGGCCAACCAGAATGAGACTTTTACCGCCGCCGTTCCCGCGGCGGCAAAATTGGGATGTGTATTTGCTGCCTTTTACCGCTGAGGTGGCGCTGTAATCACATACTTCAAAAGTGTCAGTTTATTCTCTTTATGACGTAATCTGCCGCGGCAGTAATCTGAGCTGAGGTCACAGATAAATTCAAGATAAATATTGTGGTTAAACGAATTCAAATTCATTAAATTTAAACAAAGTAGACACACGTTAACATTGTGTGCCCAGTTTTTCTATAATTTAGAAAGGCTATGTCAATAGGTTACTTGCTTCGTGTTATTTTAATGTGTTTGTAGATTTATTAACTGAAACATAACAGTGAAATAAATTAAAATAATTTACCGTAAAATTAAAACATTTTCAGGACTTGCAGTTACCCGATGTTAGTCAGTTTAAGCATTCTTTGTTATATTCAGAATTAAATAGGCTTACATGTTGTTATGATTATCATTTGAATTCTTTAATAAATAATCAACCACAATGCCTATTAGCCTACTGCCGCAGCAAAAATAAACCAGTCGAATTTCAAAGTCGTTCGCGCACAGCAGCAACTGCGGCATTTTAAAAGGTAAGTTTCCTATCTGTTTATAAAAAAAAAAAAAAAAAAAAAATGTGGCGCAAGATCTTGTAAAAAAAAAAAAAAAAAAAAACTGTTTTCATTATTTGAACAAAAATGAGACTGATTGAATATGTAAAAATATAAACAAACAAAGCAGAGAATAAAACAAACTTTTAGGGAAAGAATATAGGCCTATTATGCTACAACAGAATTGGTTAACATTAACGAAAGCAAAATATGTAAAAATACATTTCAAACAATATAAAACAAAACAAATTCGTGGCCGAGTGGTACGGCTATAACGTTCAAATCCCGAACAAACATGGGCTACTTTTTTATTATTAATGCAGAAAGATTTGATAGTTCTAAAATATTGCTACACCATAGCCTATTGTTTTTTTCTCATAGCCTATTTTAAATATTTTATATTTATAAAATAAAATTACCATTAATTTCCATTTTACATTAGGGACAATTTTTATCCAACAGAATGGCTGAATTAACATCTGCATAATAATAATAATAAATAAATAAATAAATAAACAAACAAACAGCACATGTCTTGTAAAAACACTTTTTAAAAAAATTTTCGACACATAATTTCGAGACAGTAAATTGCCAATGTTAAAAAAAATATGACATATGACAAACTTTTAAAACAGAGAAAATAGTTTACCTAGGCTATTCAGACGACAGCTCTGTGGTCAATGCAATAGGAGGATCTTTGTTGACATCTTTGTACGCATGCGCGAGTGGTTGTGTGGCAACAAATCAAACAGTATTGCGGGCTGTAAAGACGCGACGAGCACTTTCAAGAGAGTTAGCGGGCAAAATCCACAATATATAAGCACTTTAACATCTGAAGACCGGAGGAGGTTTGGAGAGAAGCTCAAAATTTGTATTGGTGACAAAATCGAAGTTATTCAAAGCCCATATGAGATCTCCGCTGACTGTGCGTGCAACTCCCCAAACAGACGAGGCATTTATACTTGACGCAACTGTTTTGTTTTAGACTGAACACCAGACCATACAACTGATTTAGACGCGCAAACTGGGTGATGATGAGATGTACTAATATCCGTCTGCTCGGGCAGGTTCGGCTCAAAGTCGTGCATCTGCGGGGGCGCGCGCGCTGTTAAGCCGAATCTGCCCGAGCAGACGGACATTAGTTTTTTTATTACCTTCGCGCTCATGCGGACGCGTCGAGTATAAACAAGGTTTTACAGCTCAGCCACTTGTTTTTTTTTTTCATATTTTTTTTGCAAGTGGAAGATCTTGGTTTACATTTGGACTTGGATGTGATCTTATAAGCTTGAAAAGGTTGGTGACCATTGCATAACGCAAACCCAGTCAAACGTTTGACTGCAGTATCTTCTACTCTATGCGCCTTATAATCCGGTGCGCCCTATATATGAAAACAGTTATAAAATAGGCCATTTATTGAAGGTGCGCCTCTGCTTATAGTGCGGAAAATACGGTAGTCTGGGTGCTGTGGATCGCGGTTTGGGACACCTGAATCAGAACGCGAAAACATATGACTCGGTTGATTTGACTCAGTTTTATTTATTATTTTTAATTTTATTCAATCTTCTATAAATACATCACTAAGACGTAGGCCTACCATGAACAAAATGAGCCTCACAAACTCGATCAGTAACGTTAGGAATCCAGGCTTCGGAGCGTCCAGGTTCAATCGCCTAATTGCACGCAACCATTTCTTTCGTTTTTCGCAATCCTTTTCGGAGGAAATTCGAAAAAACTTTTTATCAGGCCCCCAACGAGCCGTACAATCGACCACACAGCAAGAGTGAACCATCCTCTTCTCTAAATCCTCCTCCAAACGTGCAAAACAGTCAAATTACAGGTATCTAGCGGTGTTTCCTGCCACACGATTCCCGTGATGCAACGCGGCAAACATAAACAATGACGTCACAAAAGATCCGCCTATAACAATAGCCTCTCGAAGCTTCAAACGATCTGAGATCGAATCTCAGTGTAGCCGACAGTGTTTATGTTTTTCCGTTCTTGATGCTTAAATATGCATCTGTTTATTAAAGTCAATCATCTTGTTTAATTATCAATTGTACATCACAACATCAATTTGCTACATTCCAGTTGAGCCGCTGCAAAGACGACACATCAGATGAAGGAAGACTGTCAGCCGATTGCACCAGAAAATGAAGATGATGAAGCTCGTCTTTAATCTGCTAAATTATTTTTGTGTGTGTGTGAATCATTCACGAGATTGAGATGACTGACAGTTATACCCGGCCATAGCAACGGAAGACATTTTTCAAAACAGATTGAACAAATCAGAAAAATACTTTCAGTACAGTATTGCTTTCATTTAAAAAATAATGAAAATGTAAAAGAAAAAGAAAATTAATTAAGTTTGAAAACCCATTGCACATTTCAAGGTATGAATAAAGTGTCGGGAAAGTTTATTTATTTAAACAGGGTTGCATCGATGCGATTTTATTCTCTTTGTGATGCAAAATAAGAAACACAGAATCTTATTCTTGCAACATTTTAAATTTCTATTGTCAAAGAAATTGCAGCTAAATTAAAAAATTAAAACGGTACAAAACGAAAAAAGTTCAAAGCAACATAAATTAAGAACAGGCGTTTTTCTTCGCCTCTCTGTATTTTTTTAGTAAGTTTGGTCTCCCTCACTGCGTGCGGCGGGTCTTTCTCGAAATTAAGCATTTCAGCGTAAAAAAACACCATACAGCTGATAATACTGTATATGTCGCTGTGTGTCATCCACACAAATCACGAAAGAAAAAACTGTAACAAATAGCTTTTGTTCCTTCAAAGATACAACATGCCTTGCTGAATTCACCTCACAATAAAACGAGGTGGGTCGCGAATTAAAGAGCTCTGTATCTGCTAATTTGAAATTGTGTGTGGAAAACCTTTAAATACAATCAATAAAACTACAATATATAATTTAATAAGATATAGGGCCTACTGCACATAGGCTATGGACTTTTGGAGATTTTGAGATTAATCCTTAAAAGAGGATTTTGCCTTTGCTTGCTCAACAGGCTGGCTCCGACACTCTCCATATGAAAGAAGGAACATTAACACCTCTGTCCTGCACCCCCACGATAAAGCATCTATTGCCTTCTCCAAACCCCCCACAGGCTAGCTGAGTTTGCAAAACAAAACAAAGAGTTTGCCACTCGTCGTGGTGTGCCCAAACACTTAATTATAAACTTCAATATTTCATTCAAAACAATCTCAAGACGCTTTGTGACATTTTGAAAAGCCGTGGATGCATTACTGCCACTATGAACGCAACAGAATACTGGTTCTGATTTTATTGTTTGTCGTTTAAACGTCATATATATATATATATAATTTTTTTTTTAACAGAACTGCTTTTGAAATTACCATTGGAATTATTATAGGCTACAGAAGTAAAGTCATTGTATAATATTTGCTCCTTAGTGTAAAATGGAAATGCATGGTGATTTTATTTTGTAAATAGACTATAAGCAAAAAAAAAAACTATGTTTTAGAACTAGGCAAATCTCTCTGCATCAACAATAGACTATAAAATGCATTAATAGGCTAATATAAAAAAATCAGTAGTCCTAGTAAGTTCGGGATTCGAACCCGTGTCATCTAAATGATCGTAACGTAAGTTCAACCACTCGGCCACGATTCACTCGATGCGACATGGCCTAACGTTCCAGTGTGTGTTGGCTCGCAGAGCGAGAAGCGCTCTTCATTCAAATGAACGCGCCGCCGCGTTTGTCGAACACTAATTCAACATGCCAGAATAAAACCTGGCTTTAGAACAATGCATAGCGCCACTCGTCGAGGTGTGCCAAAATTTTTTACAATCATTTAGTTTAATTTATTTCAGTGTTAATGTTTGAGTTAAAAAATCCTCTACAAATTAAAGTAACACAAAGTCGGCTATAATAGTCCTTTATAGGCTACTAAAAAGCAAAGGGCTTACAGTCTTAACATTTAGGCTACTTTGCTTAAATTCGATACATTTATTTTCAGTAGGGCCTAATAAATTTGTAGGGATGTAATTTCAGTATGCTTTACCAACGCCATGTATTCAATTAAAGTTCCAAGAGGTCTGGTATATTTCCTTCGGCGGTAATAGGCATTCTGGTTGTCCACCATCTGTAGTGAGCCAGTTCCAAACACTGTCAGCAATCTTTACATCTTGTCATGGTCACATAAAAATTGTTTAATCAGCTAATATATCTCCTATATGTTTGTTTTAATGTCTACAGTCTCAGATCAACTCCAGCAGTATCAGCAACAGCAGCAAAGGCAGTATCAGCAACAGCAGCAAAGGCAGAAGATGGCGCTCCTGAGAGGGCGACGTTGCGGAGCTCTCAGAGTCAAGTTACTTTTTTGTTTATTTCTTGTTATTTTGCGCTATACTACAATAACAGCATGGTCAGCAAATGGCATCTACGACCGGGCGACCCTATTACGGCTGAGAAAGTGCAGTCATTTTGGACATTTAGACACGAGCACGCTTAGCCCCTATCCTGAGCTAGCAAGCGACAGGACGCTAGACCGACACCCGGACAACAACAGGCCCAGGCGGAGACGCGGCAGGCGGGGAGGGGCCGAACGACGACTCCGGCGCTTGGTTAGCAGTGGAAAGTTAGCCCTCCCGGTCATACTGTTTGCTAACGTCCAGTCTCTGTTAAACAAGATGGATGAGCTCCGGGTTCGGATCTCCACGCAAAGAGACTTACAGGACTGCTCCATGCTGTGCTTCTGTGAAACATGGCTGGGGGAAAGGACACCTGACGAGGCGATAACACCAGATGGCTACACGGCCTTCAGGGAGGACCGGAGCGCAGTGGACAGCGGCAAGACTCGTGGCGGAGGAACGGCCATCCTCGTCAAACAGACTTGGTGTACCGACAGTAAGCTTATTTCTAAATCTTGCTCTGAGAATATGGAGTTTTTAACTTTGAAGCTACGGCCGTTTTACTTACCCAGAGAATTGCAATGCATCATTGTGAGTGTTGTGTACATTCCCCCCTCCGCCAAAGAAGAGGCTGCACTCAGGGAGCTACATGACATGATCATTGAGCATGAAAACAAATATCCTGATGCTGCTTTTATTATTCTGGGAGATTTTAATCATTGCAACCTCAAGAAAAATATGCCAAAACTGTATCAGTTTGTGACTTTTCCAACTAGAGAAAATAAGATACTAGATCACTGCTACAGCAATATCAAAAATGCCTTTATTGCTGAACCAAAACCCCATTTCGGCAAGTCTGACCATCTGGCAATCCGGCTCAAGCCCACTTACATCAAGAGGCTTAAGGCACAGCCAGTCACAATAAAAACGGTTAACACCTGGACTGACAGTGCACAGGCTAGCCTGCAGGGTTGTTTAGAGGCCACAGACTGGAACATCTTTAAGGAGGCTACAGATGACATCCATGAATACACAGAGGCTGTAAGTGATTACATCAGTTGGTGCACATCTACATGTGCACCTCCCAGAACTGTGCGTGTGTTTCCAAACCAGAAACCTTGGTTTAATGTAAATATAAAACAGAAGATCAGGAAAAGGCAGGAAGCTTTTAAGTCAGGAGATCAAAGGGAGTACAAGAAAGCCCGGTATGAGCTACAGAAGTCCATCAGAGCTGCAAAGAGGGCGTACTCCCAAAAACTTGAAAGATTTTACCTAAGTAACAACACGCGCAGTATGTGGCAGGGAATCCAAGCAGTTACAAACTACAAGAAAATAGTACCAGCCGCAGACCCCCTGGATGTCACCCTCCCAGACAGCCTTAACACCTTCTACACCAGGTTTGACAGTATGAACACAGACATCCCTTCAAAAGCCTCCTGCAACCCCACGGACACTGTCTTTCAGGTGACTCCCACACAGGTCCTAAAAGCTCTGAGGCAGGTGAACCCCCACAAGGCTGTTGGACCAGACGGCGTCTCTCCCAGAGTTCTGAAGGCCTGCGCAGAGCAACTTACTGGTGTGTATGTAGACATTTTCAATCTGTCTCTAAACCAAGCAGTTGTCCCCCGTATTTTTAAATCCTCCATCATTGTACCAGTTCCAAAAAAGTCAAATCCATCCACTCTGAATGACTTCAGGCCAGTGGCACTTACGCCAGTCGCCATGAAGTGTTTAGAAAAACTGGTTCTCACACACATCAATCATATTGTCCCGGGCATGATCGACCCCCTCCAGTTCGCCTATCGCCCCAACCGCTCAGTGGACGACGCAGTGGCCATTGCTTTACATCACATCCTGCAACACCTGGACAGCAGAGGAACATATGTCAGAATGCTGTTCCTGGATTACAGTTCGGCCTTTAACACCATCCGCCCGGGTAGGCTGACTGAGAAGCTGACAGACCTCGGCGTCCCGACTCCCACCTGTAACTGGATCCTGGATTTCCTGATTGAAAGACCACAGGTGGTGAGGATGGGAAGGAGGGTGTCTGGAGAGCTCATCGTCAGCACAGGATCACCACAAGGTTGCTGTCTCAGTCCTAAACTATTCACCCTGTACACACATGATTGTGTCTCCACGCAGGACAATACCATCATCATTAAGTATGCGGATGATACCACCATTCTGGGCCTCATCAAGGGTGGGGACGAGTCGGGCTACAGGAGTTTGGTGAACGAAATTCTTGCCTATGGTGAGGTGAACGACCTATGCCTTAACACAGATAAGACAAGAGAAGTAATCATAGACTTCAGGAAAAATCCACCCCCTCTGCAGCCCCTCATCATCAAGGGGACTGAGGTGGAGAGGGCTGACAGTTACAGATTCCTGGGACTACAAGTAACATCAGATCTGAACTGGACTTTGAACACTGCTGCCACAGTGAAAAAAGCCCAGCAGAGATTGTATTTCATCAGGCTGCTCAGAAAAGCTGGTCTGCACTGTCGCCCTCTCACCCAGGTCTACAAAGGACTGATAGAGAGCATCCTCACCACAGGCATCACTGTATGGTATGGAAACACCACACAGACAGAGAGGAAGGCTCTGCAAAAAGTCATAAAGACTGCAGAGAGGATTATTAGAACAGAACTCCCTTCCATGGACACAAAGCGCTGTCAGAAAAGAGCAGAGAGAATTATCAGAGACACACTACATCCAGCTCACTCCCTGCTCACATACAAAAACTGTACATACAATCTTAGGCACAGACGAGCGGACAGCATTATCACAAACAGAACACGCTTCTATAACAGCTTTTTCCCAGCCACAGTGAGACTCTTGGCCAAAACAAAATGAATTACTGACTTCAGGTCCTGTGCAATATACCGGTGCATTTTATTTTATTTATTTATTTATCTATAACGCAACTTTAAATTATAATATATCATATTATATAATGTTGTCTCTGGGGCCTATGCAATATGCAACATACTTGTGTAGTTTACAATGCAAATGTACACTTTTAATGGGTTTGTGCAATTTTCAATGTATATTTTTTATAGATAGATTTATGTCTTCCTTGTGTGTCTTTTTAAACTTGACTTGACTCTCTGAGCAACAACCGCACAAGAGTTCCTATGTGTGCAAGCACAAATGGCAAATAAAGTTCTTGAATCTTGAATCTTGAACTCACTTAAGGACTTTAGTAAGAAGAAATTACCAGAACTGGTATAACATTAATGTTAAAAATCTTGTAAAGTATTAATTGCTGTATCTTTTTCTGTTTGCTTTGTTTTTATTTTCATTGTATAAATGTAACTCTTGTATTTTTGTAAATCAGTTTTTGCCATGAAAATAGCCACAGATGCAGACATGGCATTAAATAAAACTATACTGTACGAAACATGGGCCACGTTGATTTTGTCCTACACAGTTTACTATTACAGCTGTTCTTTATTATTCTGTATAACAGAAGAAAAAGCCATCAGGTTGGGACAATTTAAGATACTTCAGTTTCTAATCCCAGAGTTATTAATACACATAAATAATTTGTTTAACTTTTAAACTTAAAATTTGTCTTTTCTGTTCTGTTTCTTTTTCAAAACTGCATCAATGTATTTGCTGTCGTATCGATACAGAATCATCCGTATTGATATATTACTGTATTGATATTTTGAGCACAGCCCTATTTAAAGCCTTGTTCCATGTGCCCCCTTTTATACTTTGAGCACCTGCCCCTCCAGAGGTCTCTGCACGGCCCTGTTTAGAAGCATAAAATCCAGGTTGTTTGTGGTTATTAAGTCGTTGACTAGAAGTGATTTATTTTTAAGTGAGCGGATGTTAAAGAGTGCTAACTTAACAGACTTACTTTTCCCCACATCAATCTTAGTTTGACGTGTAATAGGCACCAGATTAGTTAGGTTTGCTGTACGGCTATTGAAGGCCTTAGACTTTCTATCTTGTAATAGAACAGCAATAGAGAAAGATACAGGCACACTGGGTTCCCGCTTGTTCTGTAAACTTTTGAGAAAGTTACTGTTATCAAAACGGGGACCCGACAAATATCACTGAGAGCTGGTATCAGTTGTTTTTGCAGAAGGAGGAGGGTGTGGGCCCTGGCGTTGTGGCAGAGGCCGAAGAGCTCTCACAGGAGGAGGGGGAGGGCGAGCTGGGCCCGCAGGCTTTGGTGCGGGTGGTTGCGGTGCCTGACGTTTTTTGGTTGATATCTGGGGGCTTGCAGCAAAAGAGTGGGATAGTCTGGTTCCAGCATGCACCAGTTCTTCCATTTTCTGTGAGAAACACAGAAGTGGAGATGCTGGGGAGAGGGATAATGTGTCTGGTGAGAGGGGCTGTTGCTCTGGTGTTATCGGAGGCTGTGATATGCTGTCCTGGCTTCCCTGGCTGTTTTCCAGGAAGTCGTCCTTGGATGCTGAATCTTGGAGCAGTTCTAATATGTCACAGTCTATCTGTGGTGAGCTCTGTGTGCAGGGCTCAGCTGAGATTGTGTCCGTGAGCAGAGGTTGTTGTGGCGGAGTGGTGTTATCATGTCCATTTTGCTGCTGAAGTGAAGTCCCGTGGTCATTCATACTGTGTCCAGGTGTGTGTGTGCCGTTCAGATTGAGTGGATTGGCACACACTGCAGAAGGATGATTGAGGGAGAAGTAGAAATTGTCCTTTGAACCAAGTTTGTTTGGGTGATGGCCATCCCGATGAAATAGTTGTCTCTGACTCCAGAAAAGATTGAAATTGTCAATGAAGTTTACTCCTTTTATATTGCAGGTTTTTTGCAGCCATGTATTAAGCCCAAGCAACCGTGAAAACCTGTTTGTTCCTCTTGCTGGGAGAGGTCCACTGATGAATGTTTGAACTTTCAGTCTTTTAAGTGTTTCAAAAAGTTCATTGAAATCCTTCTTAAGGAGTTTTGACTGCTCTTTATGAATATCATTCTTCCCCACATGTATGATGAGTCGATTTGCAGTCTTATGTTTCATCAGAATGTTCTGAAGTTCCCTGTTTACATCAGAAGTTGTTGCTTGTGGAAGGCAGCATGTAGTTGCATCCCTGCTGCTAATGTTTCTGATTATGGAGTCCCCCACTATCAGAGTCCTGGGCCCGGCTGCGCTCTGAGCTGAGTGCCGCTGTCTGCTCGACCTTGAGCGCCAGTTAGCATCAGTGTTAGCTACTGGCTGATTCAGTCTGTGTTCGATCACATTCATCATGTTTGGGGATTCCTCATTTACATTCATTAGTACTTCAAATCTGTTCTCAAGGTGTATAGGCGGGGGTAGGAGACCAGTGTTTGCAATCCTTGTCAGAGCTGTATTTGGGGTAGAGGATGCTACTGCGGCAATATGTGATGCTTGTGACAATTGAGATACCTCGTAACCCTTAGAGATAAGTATTTATTTTTTCCTATTTCTACCTAAATGGGGTGTTGTGACGTGAGCATTAGTGAGTACACACGTAATGTAATGTCTGTTTCATCATACTCGTAGCCAGAGGGCGCCCTTGCACAGAAAGTCCACAAGAGAGACTCTTAGAAGTCATAAAACGTATTACATTCCAGGAAATCCCTCATATGGACAAAGGCATCCAGCTAACGCTGCAGCAGAAAACACAGAGACGTTTTGACTGATGAAACATGAAGACAATAAACATACGATTGTGACAATATATAGCTGTTCTTCTACACAACTCTGGGTATTTTCATAAGAATAAAGTATTATTCTAATGCAATGCTAACTGACATACAGTAGCCTCTATCACTGTATAAAATAATATAATTTCTGCCTCATGCTATAAGCAAAGTCAGATCACAAAAGCAAGTTATTTCAAACACTCAACTCTGACGTTATGAACTCATGAAGTGAGATTTGAGTTAAACTAGGGATGGGGCCCAATACTGAGCTCATGTACTTGTACTCATAAAAAATGCTCCGAGACCAACAACCGATACCAGGCAGTGTGTGTACAGTGTGTGTGTCCAGACAAAGAAACACTGACAACAGAGTATAATGGGGATAAAAAAGGTGGCTTTCTATGAAGTAAATGTATCTAATTAGTGGAATATTAAACGAAATATAGTAACGCTGGCCTATATAGCTGTGGTGTGCGAGCTGATCAGAGAAAAACACGTAGTGGATTGAGCCCACAGCGGCACAGACGCGCAAGCTGGTCGAGTGCATCTCTTTTTCACAGACATCAGAGGAAAGTTTGTAGTTCAGTCGCATGTCAATGGCAAAGAAAGAAAAACGAGGCATGTAGCTTATAGAGAGAAAGAGAGAGAGAGAGAGAGAGAGAGAGAGCACTTCTGTTGAATGCTCTTGATTGCTGATCGTTCACTCAGCATGTGTTATTTTGATTAAAACTAAATCGTATATATTTAAGTAAAACATGAACTGTTACCTGATTTATGTATAACGAGTGGTTCCCTTCATTATTACAGGATATTTGCAAGTCAAGAAGTTCATGAACGCAAACATCCAAAGCGCGCCCTGAAAACCAGCGTCTCAGACAGCGGAATTTAATTCTCTTTCACGTCTTGCGCTTGTATGGACAAATTAACACAACAAATTATGTAAAAACGCCCGTCTCGTTGAGTATCCTAGTAAACAAAGTCAGTTATATCTCAAGTGAATGTAGAGAGTATATTGAAATGGGGTCCTTGCATCCGGTCTTAAAGGGTCATCGGATGCAAAATTCACTTCTATATGGTGTTTGCATATAAATGGGTCTTTGCAGTGTGTGGACACTTTTTTAATCCTAAAAACCTAAACACTCAATCAAGCAGTTTGGATTTTCTGAGCAATGTGATTTCAGTGAGCAGTTGCTCATTATTATTTAAAGAGACATGCACTGAAATGGGTTGCTGTGAACAGATGTTTTTGAGGAGGTAAAAAGGGTTTTGTTTTACACAACCATTGAGGAATTTTAACCAAAGTATGTTATAAACTTTACATGAAGTAAAACGGGCATCCGATGACCCCTTTAAAGGGCAGCAGTCTAATAAACCTGCTGCTGTGTTTTAATGGTAATCAAACAAAGGACAAAGAAATTAGTCACTGCTCTTGACTAAAAGAAAAAAAAAACTGCTCAAAAAAGAAAAATAATGCATTAAATGAAATGAGGAGCACACATTTACACCATAAATTGTCTGTTTTGTTATACTAGTCTAATATGTAGTTACGTGATTTTCATCTGGCGTTCTTACAGCAAGAAAAACAATATCTAATACAGGGTATATGCAGGAATCTTGAAGTTAATTTTAATACCTTTTCAAGACTTTTTCAAGAACTTCTCAATATTTTGTAATACCTCACCGCCACTTCAAGCTGTAACCATTTATATCAGTGATACTTTTAACTTAACAGTTTTAGTTTGTGATAAAGACTATAGACCACTCTGATACAAAAAAATTAAATAGGCTGGGATAGTAAATCAAAGCAAAGTTTATTAAAAAACAAAACAAAACTTTGCTCCACCCTCAACAACAATCATGCTGACATGTGCCTCAGTTCTTCTGATTTTGTTTCCAGCAGCTTCTCAGTTTGGACCAATTCGTTCCGTTTTTCTTTACTACGTCTTCTGAGGATGTTGGACTTCGTGATCAGTTGTGCCATTAATGTCCCAGATTTCCCCTCTGCCTGCTCGGCTAACTTATCAGCATCTGTTTGGAGCGAGTCGCACACCTCTGTCAGAACCGTTCGTTTCCTTTTCAGGTCTTCTATCTCCTCTTGCACTGCTTTTCTTTTGAGGTCCTGTGTGGAACTCTGTTTCTTCTTCCGTTCATCTTCCAGGTAACTCCTGTACCTTGACCTTGCACAGGCTACTGAAGCCATGAGCTCCTTTGTGAGAGGTACCTTCAAAACACCCCCACAGACACTGATCTTGCCACATATCAGCCTCAAAGCTTCCATCGACTTTTCAAGGATGTTGCATGTTTCAACCTCCTTGTTGATGGAAAACCCTCTTTCCACCATGGCTTGTCCATGGGACAGAAGTAGAAGGCTCTGAGAAAACTTATATAGCTCTGGATAAGACTTGCTGAGGGCTGAATGCAGGAAGACATCACGTCGCTCCTTCAGTGGCTGGAAGGAGGAGAATCTCTCATCTCTCGCCTCAAGAGAGAGAAAGCTCTGGAACTGTTGTATGATTACATCACCTGGAATAAGAGAAAAAAAATATATATACAAATAGGTCAAATATAATTCAAGTCATTTTATTAGTCTTTCATTGGACAAATACACAGCACAGCGTCTGTACACATAAAAAGGTAAGCAGTGTACTGTAGATATCTTCTGTGTTGAAAAAAATCTTAGACACTTTCACACTAACACAACAGTAACTTCTTCTCTCCCTAAGTTTTTCCGACCAGCAGAGACACCTCCTGCCAACTTCTTGTCCTGCAGCATTGCTTGTACTACAGTCTTAATCTTTGTGAGGGACCCTTCTGAATCACTGTGCATGCTTCTGGGGTCCAGACATCCAATGGCCCTGACCACTGGAATTTTCAGGGGACTTTTCACCTGCACTTTCTGAACAATCTTAACCAGGCCCTGCATGCACTCTTTCCTTAAGGTGTGAACTAAAAGCTCACCTCCCCTGCTTCCTGGCTTGCTCTGAAGTGCCTGACAAATAAGCAACATACACTATAAACATAGAATGTAAATGATGAAGAAGGTAAACTTAATCGTCTAAAAATAAGTTTCTCCATCTCGGCAATAATAATAATAATAATACAAACAGCAGAATAAAATGTAAAAATTTTACTAGTTGCATTGGTGTACAGAGAACAAAAATCCATCCCTGAAGAGAAAATAGTCAATATCAAAATTACCTTGATGGCAGATTCAGCACCCAGTCCTATGTCAACATTCTTGTAGGATACCCTATTCACTTCATCAGCAATGTCAATTTTGGTCAGCCTCAGGGAAGTGGCATCTTGCAGGAGCTCTTGCTTTACAAACCGCCGCAGGAGACTCTTAAAAGGATATAAGTAATCAGTGACAGAACCATCCTACTAGCCTACCATTAAACAGATCATTCTTCTTACTGCTTCTTTCTAATCATGAAAAATGTTGGTTTAAAATATGTGTTATGAATTTATGCATTAATTTTATATTGTATTATTGTGAACAAGAGGAACAAATCAAATGAAAGGAAATAATTGGTGTGTGTGTATGTGTTTGTTGGCATCCAGGTTCTATCTCAAGTGAGTTCTATGTAACAATCTATGTAAAACTGCACACATTGCATTGATTTTACAGAGTTGTGGACCATCACACATCCACGGGTAGATAGTTGAATTAGGCCCTATTGTAATGATTACCTTCAGCAGCTCAATCAAATCTTTGGCAAAGAAGGGCAGAACTGGCTCATCAGTTTGATAGTTGGTCAGGAAGAGGCTAAAGGTCCTGGATATTGCCAGGAAGAACTGGAGCTTGGCAATCATGAGGGGATCCGCTTGTGCTGCCTCAATGGTGTCGTAAGAGGCAGTACTGGGGTTTGGAAGCTTCTTCTGCTTAACAGCATCTACGTACATCTCTGCCACGGGGACATTTTCAATCCACCTATGCAAAAATGGACAATGTCAGCTCACTCCAATTTCATTTATTGTTGCAAAATAAAAACACAGACATTTTGGGCCAAATCCTTTTGCAATGTGTATGGCAAACAACTCTCCACCCACCTGTGGCCACAGAATGGTAGCGGAAAGGAGGTGGACCCAGTCAAGGCAGTAAAATCTTCCCTCCTAGCTGGAACATTATGAAAGAGGTACAGTAGTGGAGTTTTCAAGGAGCTTGTCCATCTGCCACATGGTAAAGCCTGCCTTCAGTGCATTGTGGAGGGTGTGAAGCCCACAGCTTCCAACAATAACCAGATGAGCACCATACAGCTCAGCATGCTCAGTCTGGAGGAAGTCTGCAAGCTTCAAGTTGACATTTGGGCCGTCCATACTGATGGAGAGAAGCTGTCTCATATTCAGTTTTGCAACACATTCCTGAGAATAAACACAACAGCAAGTATATTAATGGCAATATTCCTTTTATGTTTATTTTTGAATACACTGGCATTCAGTAAGGTATTAGCCTGATTTTCACTCATATTATATGTAAAATGGTTATAAGAAACAATGTTTTTGGTGTGCAAATTCCTGGAGCAAAAAATACAATATTAGCACACCAATATGTTTTTATAAGTGAAACAAACAAGTGGTACTAACAAACACGAGTGAATGTTCTTCACTGTACATCCAGGTAATGTGCTCCAATTACTTACAAGCCATTCAAGCTAAACTGAACTGCTAGTCTGGTCAACCAACTTCACTCTTCACTCTGAACCAACTTCAGACAATTTGCTAGTCAAAGAACCCACAGCAACCACACACACGCATATACATGTACGCACACGCACGCACACACACACACACACACACACGTGCATGCAGGCACGCAAACACACACAAATCTCAGATCTACACAACAGTAACCTTTATCACACCACTGTGTGTGTCACATTTATACATGTTTATATTTTCTGACAGACAACCAACCTCTTTATCATCCATGGCTCCTCCTCCCCAACCCCATCAACCTGTTTTTAGTCACTTGCCACATCCCAGTCTCATCTATTAATCTACACTTTAGCCACACGATTGTCCATAAGTATCAAAAATTGAAGATGAAATGCTAGTAAGTTAACTTACTTTGATGTGATGCAACAGGTCGACAGTGTGATGTGTCGTCTTAGCGGCCCCTAATTTAATAACAAATGATTGTTGCGACGGAAGCAAATCAATCAAAACTAACCTTAGCTGGAAAATAACTTTATTAAAGAACCGCTATAAAGCCAAACAATCTCTGTTACCATAAATTATACGTTTATCTCTGTAAAGCTGCTTTGAAACAATCTACATTGTTAAAAGCACTATATAAATGTTCAACACCTCAGCACGCAGTGTTGCTGTGCCGCCCAGAGCCACTCTGATGTCGGCTGCAGAAGATGACTTGACTTGACTTGACGGCTTTTCCGTGTCCCAAGAATTGAGAGTCAAGGTACCTAGCCAGAACAGATCTTTATTAATATGACACACTATCAAAACACACACATAACAGGTTGAAAATTAAATAAATAAAAATATAGTATATAGAGTATATATAATATATAGTACTAAGCAGGAGGTACCTAGATTGGACACGGTCAACTTCCCAGAATCGAATGTGGACATCAAGCTGTTTCGTTTTTGATGACTGGATGAGCGACTCATCAAACATTAACACAAACTGGCCAGCCTTGTTGATGGTGTTGATGAGCTCCTGCTTGAAGTGTGGTGCTAACCTGAATCGTATGATGTATCCAGTTTTGTCCTTGCCACAAGTGAACGACTTTGCTATATCCGAATCTGGAAACATAGCCTTGAAAACTTTAGCCAAGTTTTCGTTTGAGTTCAGTGAATGGTGTTTCTCCGCTGTGTGGAGACACCACAACACCTCAGCACGCAGTGTTGCTGTGCTGCCCAGAGCCACTCTGATGTCGGCTGCAGAAGATGAGGAAGCAGAGACAGCCTGGGTCGTAGCTGTAGCTTCAGGTGCGACTGCCGGTGGTGTAACGACGTTGGCACTAGGTTGTGGTGGTGCAACGCGATTACCACAGAAGTTAGCGATGGAGAGCTTCCGCTCTCGGCGGCTAGCAGCGGCTTTGTGGCTAGCACAACTCATGTGGGACTTTAACGAGTTAATGCCCATTGACACAATACTTATTTTTTTCTTGCATAATGTACAATATGCCTCCCTGACATTCCCCTCGACTGGCTGCAGCCACTCTTTGAAGTCCGGCATTTCCAGCCAGGACGCTGCAAATTTGCACTTCCCCATTCTGTTCTTGCGTTCACCAACCTTCTCTTAAAACATTTTGGTGCGTTCGTAACATGCACTGGGAATGCCAGAGCGTACATTGTGCTTTTGAACTTCCGCCCGCCTGCCCGCTCTGGTGCTCTCAGAGGCAATTTACGAACGCACCCACAATAGCCTAGTTTTTTATGTAGTCTACCTGTTCGTTTTTTTAATAAAAATGACTAAATTCACACACTTTTACGATGTTTTTGGGACTCAAACTGTTGGACAGCTAATTCAGAAAAAATACTTTCAAAATTTAAGACTTTATAAAGCCGTGATAAGACTTTTTAATACTTTTTAAGGGTCTTAATTTTCCCAAAATTGATTTTTCACCTTTTAATACTTTTCAAGACCCCGCGGATACCCTGTAGATGGAGCCGTTTACCTCCAGTCTTTGTGCTAAGCTAGGCTAGCGGTGAGTGTGTCAGTGTGACGTGTAAATGATGACAAAAGATGCAAATGCGAAAACCCAGGTTTATTTAAATGAACACGTAGAAGGTGGGATGAGTGAAGACACAGGCCTAAGCACAGTGGGAGCGCAGGAGGCAGATGGGCAACCCGACAATCCGTGATGTGATGAGAAGAGACAGGATCCTCCGAAGACGGCAGGCAGACAGAAACTCAACACGAAATCCAACGGGAATCGGGAACACCAGACGAAGACCACACAGCACAGGGGAACAACCAACAACGATCTGACAAACATGAGATGAAAGACAGGGCATTAAATAGGCTGGTGAGATGACATACAGCTGCCACTGATCACTGATAATCAGTGGTAATGCCCACATAAAACAATCAGCGTAACGAGACAATTAACACACACACACACAAACACACAAGACAGCGCGAGAAAGAGTCAGTAAATTCATGAACCGTGACAGTCAGACAAAGTTACGGATCGCACGGAGATGAAAAGGGTATGTATGGACTTATCTAACTCTGGGGGATACGGTGAATAAGCTAAAGTCCCAAAAAGTCGACGTGTTCCTTTAAGAGTCATAAATGATATAATGCTCACCATGATACCAGGCAAGCTGTGGCTTTGGTCTTGCTAGATCTTAGCTTTTCATTTGACCATGGTTGATCACAACATTCTCATATCATGTCTAGAAGCATGTGTGGGCTTTCGGGGTACGGTGCTATGGTTCCGTTCATTTTTAACTACTAGGAGTTATTCTGTCTGAATCGGGCAACAGTCTTCGTCTGAAATGCAATTAGGCTCTGGCGTTCCTTTAGGGCTCTATTGTTGGCCCAGTACTGTTTAATCTTTACATGCTCCCTTTCAGTTCTGTTTTATCTAGACATGGGGTATCTTTTCATCTGTATGCAGATGACACACAAATTTATTTGCCTTTGAAGCGTGATGATAAGCTTGCTTTAAAGCCGATATTGTACTGTTTGGATGAACTAAAAAACTGGCTCGCTAGTAAAGACCGAAATTATTGTGTTTTTTTTTTAAGTATCGCAGTAGCCTAGTCATGATTTTGATCTTCAAAATCTGTTACCATACAGTACCACTTGCATTCAGAATCTGGGGGTTTTGTTTGATAACAGCCTTTAATATGATAAGCAGAAAAGTGCTGTGGTTAAGTTATGTTTTCATCATCTTCGTCTTTTAGCCAGGGTTAAGTCCTTTCTGTCTGCTAGAACTTTGAGACTGCTATGCATGCTTTTGTAACATCCCGATTATATTATTGTAACTCTTTATATATTGTTGCCCCTTAGATATGTATCACACACGTGATTGTGCTTTTCCGGTCATCGACCCTAAGTTATGGAATAGCCTACCGGCTTATATCAGATCCACCCAAACTTTGTCAAATTTTAAATTCAAGGATGAGGAATGATGCAAATTCATACAAATACTGGCCATATGATATTTACCTGAAATACCCTGAAACAAAAGAAAGTGAAAGTGACATATGAAGGCCAAGTATGGTAACCCATATTTGGAATTTGTCCTCTGCATATAACAATGGGCAACATACTGCATCTAAAAAAAAATGTCTAAAACTTTAATAATATTTGTCCGGACTTTTGTGCTTCATAAACGTAATTCAGTATAACAAAGATAAAAAGTTATTTTAAAGCATATCACATGATGGTAGGCTACAGTATGTGTCAGTGTGTGACTGTGACATCACAAAGACCCATTGAAGACCCTTTATCTATGGGATAAGGTAAGTAAATCTCTCTGAAATATTTGATGATTTCACTTTTTCACCCTTTAGTAACCTTTGTAACAAAAGCACATCATTCAGTACAACACAGGAAATATACTTTTAATGTTATTATTTTATTAAAAAGCTATATTAAATATAAAAAGTAAGGATAATCTTTATAGATCAAGGTCATTACTTTACATAGTTGGCCAAGAAACTGCATGTTAAATATGTAAATGTATGAAATGTCCTTCAGTATCACGCTTTTTGTCCTTCAGCGCAACAAAAGTTTCGTTATACCACAATGCCACGCATTATGCTAAATGACAGTAGCTTTGTTATCCCACGTTTTCAGTAGTTTACACCATTTAAATCATGAAATTCAAATTTACTTGCTTTATGAAAACTGAATATTATCATATTAAACTATTATTTTAAGGTATTTCAAGGGACATTATCTTTATACTGTATATGCCATTGTCTAATAAGGAGAGGGCTGCATGGCACAGAAAAAAAAAATCAACGCAAATCATATCAAATCACGCTGCTAGGGAAGAAAGACTAGCCAGAAGAAATGCAAGGTATAGGCCCTATGCACAGCTGCACTACTTCCTGAACTTCAGCCAGCTCCTTTGTTTCCTGTCTGCCATTATTGGACAAACTGATTAATCCAGGTGTGTCTGACCAACAACAATAATCAGACACACCTGGATTAATCAGTTTGTCCAATAATGGCAGACAGGAAACAAAGGAGCTGGCTGAAGTTCAGGAAGTAGTGCAGCTGTGCATAGGGCCTATTGTTTTCATGGTTTCTTGCTATTAAAATATATAGGATATAAAGCTGGTTGGATAAGATTTAACATTAAGGTGCACTATTACACTTTAGTTAAGGTTTTATTGCACTGCAGTTAAGGTATAACTGATGGATTATATTAGTTAATATAATATTACATACACATAAATTATGGATTCAAATTGATTATGAATCATATTAGCTAATATCTGCTTTTTATTTGGGGCACTTGAACAATTTATACTGTACAAGTTTGGTAGAGTTGGTTTAACTTTTAAACTTTGATTAAGTGTTATAACCTACTATTAATGGACTACTAATAACATTCAATGGATGCAATTCATATTTTGTACCAGTGTCATAACTATCAAATTTTCATTTTTTAGTTACCAGTGAAGAAAGAAGGATGTCATTCCTGATCATCCACCAATCCATACAAGGAGCATTATTAGTCCAAAAAGTTATAACGTTTTTACAGTTTTTTGCACAATGTTTTTGAAATGTTTTGTTATTAATGGCTTTGTTTGAAATGTTCAATGTTGATTTAATCCTACATGAATGAAATTGTACCGCTTGCGTATGATAAACTATGGTGCATAGTAAAATGCAAAATCTTGCTCGCCAGTATATGGAGAGTTCAGCTAGCTTGCACATTTTAAACATCTTCCTCAGTTTTTTACACGGTTTTATAACTTAAAGAAAATGGCTAAAATAAACATACTATTGCTGCTACTAATAATAGTTCATATCACTATTGTTATTGCTGAAGGAATCGCATTTAATCAATATTTTGGGGTCATAGTGATACGTGTCATTCAGGGTAACAAAATACTGTCATACAGTATAACACCAGTATTTTATATTAAAATACAATAATTTTGTTTTTTTGACTGTTTGTTTTATAGAGATGAAAACAAATCTCAAAGGATGAAGTGAAAGATACTTTTAATAGATTTTAGCATTTCTTTTCAGTTTAAGACAGGAAATATTTGTTAAAAAAATGTAATTTTGAGTTGAATCTGTAACGCATCAAATATGAGGTATTCAAAATAAAATAATGTAATTTTTTTTCCGGGTAGGTATATTTTTGCAAGTCTAATCATGGACATATAACCTTGTGATTACGAAAAATGGGCATTAAATTATATATTTTTTAAATACACTTAGTGTTATACTGAATGACATTTTACTAGGGTACATGTCAGGAGTCAAGTTTGATTCCTCAGCTTGTCTTCTCCTGTTATGATCCAGCTGGGGATCGAACTCGTGTGTGTATGTGTGTCCTTGATGCTGACCACTCCACCACTGGAGGAGGTTGAACCCAAGTGCAGAGGAATGTGAAAACAATGAAATCGCAAAAGTCTGAGTTTGAAAGTCTGATCTTTGGCTCTTTAAAGGGTAATCCAAAACAGAAGAGATATCCTTAAACATGAGTCCAGAAACATATATCCAAGAGACCACAAAAAGGAAACAAAAAAACATTGAATCCTAGTTCAAAAATAGAAGGCAGGAAAAATCTCAAACCCAAAGAATCCTTGAGAATGACAATGCTTAGACCAGGGTTCACCAATCTCGGTCCTGGAGGGCCGCTGTCCTGCAGAGTTTAGCTCCAACCAGCTCCAACACACCTGTTTGAAAGTTTCTAGTATGCCTAGTGAGACCTTGATTAGCTGGTTCAGGTGTGTTTAATTGGGGTTGGAGCTAAACTCTCCAGGACAGCGGCCCTCCAGAACCGAGATTGGTGAACCCTGGCTTAGACCAACATCAGGACTGAACAAGAACAAAAAGACAGTGAGGCCTTAAATAGGGTTTGTCATTAGAAGTCATTCAACACAGGTGAGGGCATTACTTACAACAATTTAACAAAGGAGAATTAACCTGGGTTGAAATAACGCCATCTAGTGGTAAATTCAAGGGGCTTCAGACAAAACATTACATCTCTCTCTCCTTCACGTGCACTCTCGCACAGCTGAGCACAATCTCAATCCCTCGCTCATCTTCCCACACCTGTTTCCTATTTATCCTAATCTTCTTGGTATCTAGATCTCATGTTCTTTTCCGCTCTTTGTTGGTTTATTGTTGCTCATTCATGCCTGTTACAGACGCCTCATCATTGTGCCTAATCTTGTTCTGTGTGTGCGTACATCAGACAAGAGTTATCACCTGTTACCCTGTACCAAGCCTGCTAGTCTGTGCTGCTGTGTCTGCCAAGTGGAGTCAGTGCTCATCATCTCCTGTGTGCACTTCCTGACAGCAACTACCTGTGCCTTTCACCCTGCCTGGTTGCAGCCTGGTCCTTTTCAGTTTCACTGTCCTATTCTGTGTCCGCCTAGACGGCCGGTGATCGGCAGACAGCCTATTTTTGTCATTTATCTGATCCTCAATAAACCTCTGGAACCAGCTTTCGCTTTTGGGTCCTTTTCATACTGTGACAGTACGTTAAAATCAATCACAATAAAAATGAATTATTGGCTTTATTCTTGAATATAACTAAGGGCATAAGTGACACTCCAATGAACATAAAAAAGCCTTTTAGGGAATTGTAATTGCTGTTTTATTTTTTGCTACTTTGAAAACCTTATTCATCTTTGACCCCTTTACTTTCCATTGCAAACAAGTCTGAATTTGTTTAAACTCAAGGATGAGGGATGATGCAAATTCATACAAATACTGGCCATATGATATTTATCTGAAATACCCTGAAAGAAAAGAAAGTGAAAGTGACATGTGAAGGCCAAGTATGGTAACCCATACTCGGAATCTGTCCTCTGCATTTAACCCATCCAAGTTAGTGCACACACAGGAGTAGTGAACACACACTGCAACCTGTGGACACACACACACCTGGGGCCTGTACCATGAAGGTAGCTGAACAAACTCGGGGTTACAGGATTAGTTTTGAGTTGACAAAACCTAACCGATGCAATCAGGCTTTATTGGTACCATGATGCAGCTCATCAACTTTCTCTGTCAACTCAGGCTTTGATCCTCAAGCTATGATTACTCCACGCGCGCGTGCACATAAAAGAGTGACGTCGGCACTGAACAACCAATCGCGGGTCGCGATTTTTCCGCGGAGGAGCAAGAGATAATCATTCATAATTACGATGAATTTAAATATGTATTTCAAGCTCGAAACAATACGGTCTCTGTGGCCAAAGCAAGAGAAGACTGTTGGAGAAAGATTGCTGATTGTTAATGTGTAAGTTAAACAAATACGTTCTATATTTATGTAAAATTATGTATGTATGTGTAGCCTATACGTGTAATATAGCCTATAGCCTATTTTTATAATATATAAAAATGTGCATGTACCGGTACTAAGAAAAATTAATATTCATTGATTTTTAGATGCAACCCCAACTCCAAATGTTCTTGGCAGCAGATAAAGACAAAATATAAAAATATAATTCAAAGTGGTGAGTATTTACCACAACCTTTTATTACTTTTGTGAACATTCACAAACACTTGTTTGCAGAAAACAGAAATAAAGAATTAAATTCAGAAAACCAGAATACACTGGCGGAGGAGTTGGCTCTGAGTAAGGGACGGCTGATTATGGATGGGATTACAGGTGCTGTACAATCTGACCCTGGTGCTGGCTCCTCTAAGCAAGTAACACTGGGTACGTGTGCAATACATTACTACTTTAAGTTTTAAATATGGCTGACTCTATGTTCTGCAGTAGAGGGAAATACAGTGTCCCTGTTGAAGCCAGCACACACACACACAGTCTCCCACACAGAGGTCAGTATGCAGCAGACAGAACACCAGAAACATAACCTGCTTTACAACAGTTATGCTTTACATTGGCCTATTTTTATTTATCAGGGTGGAGGAAATGAAGACACTCTGTCTGTGTGTTCTCAGACAGTTGCTGAGGTGAATGCACTGGGCTTTTTATTATGGCAAACATTTGAATGTGTGGCATAAAAAAGGGACTGGCCCTTACACATCTCTTATTGTAGGATTTTACACAACCTGCCCCAGAAACTGAGGCCTCTACCTCAATGGGCTTCAGAACAAATGTGAACAAGGTTAAAAAACTTAACATAAATTACAGTCAGTCCTGTGTTTGTAGGAAATCAAGGAACTTTTTGTGATTTGATGAGCCTCCAGAAACTTGTAATGATCATGTTTCAGGTGGAAACAGACTCAGTCAGGGCCCTGTACAAAAGGAGTCTTGAACTAGACTGTTCACTAAAGGAGTCTTGAACTAGACTGCACACTAAAGGAGATGACTGTGAGCTGAGGAGGCTCCAAACAAAATCAAACCGCTGGATAAAACTGATCTCAGTATATATATATATGTATAACTTATTTAACCAAGTAACACTTTAGTATGAATATTTATTAATGCAACTTTCTCTTGCTCTCTTTCTCCCTCCCATCCCACAAAACCAATAAAACAGTTTGAGACATATCTGCAGTTTCAATGTGCTTTTATTAAGTGTAATATTGTATGGTGATTGCATCTACATCTGCATCAGCTGGGTGGTCAAGTGTGATCGGGTCAGTTTCATCGGGGAGAAGCTGGTTTTGTGGTGTTTCTCGCTCCTTCCTACTGGTGGCTATATTGTGCAGAATGGCACATGCAGCCACTATCTGTGATCTCTGGTGACTCTTAAGGGCCGAATTGAAACGTGCCTTTAGGATGCCAAAGGTCATCTCGATCTTCACTCTGGTTTTACTGACGGCAACATTGAAGCGGTGCTGTGGCCCTGTCTGAGGGTCATGATAGGGGGTTATTGTGTAGGTTTTTCTAGCTCAGTTCAAATTAACAGTGTTTTGTACTGTACCAAATTTAACTTGCTTTCCTCAAAGTGCTGACACAACACAGACTCACAGAAAATTCGTGAGACAAGCACTGGAGCCAGGCCATTTGGCATCCAAACTTTGATCATATGTTCATGACCACAAGTCGTCTGCAGATGAAATGTTTAGTAAATCATTGTTATATCTGTTAATGTCACTATTAATTTAAAGATTCATCTCACAGAAAATAATCATCTCACATATTCACATCATCTCTACCTGAACATTAAGGCTGTGATAGGACATCCTATTAACATAATCTGCCTCATGTTCCCCTAGAGCAGTGGAGATTGGAGCAATAGACTGCATACATGTTGCAATGACTTGGGAATCCTATCATAAGATTAACAGAATAATAATAAAAAAAAGATTCAAAATAATTCTTAACATGTATTATATTGTATAGTACACTTGTGAAATTTGCTTAAAAAAAAAAGTGTTCATGTGATGTCACCCTATCAATATATCTTACTGGCAATTTTATAAAAGCCCTCTTTTATGGACATGGTCGATAAATATCCGGGGAACACTATTAATGAAACTTTTCATGTACTCCTGCAGAGCGAGGACCACCTTACGAATGGTTTGACAAACCGTGTTTTCCCCTATAGCTTCTGTGCGTCACCCACCGTGCAAGAATGTACCACTTGCACAAAAAAATGAATGAAAATGAATTCGACGTGCTAAATTCTTTATGTGCGGCTCAAGAAGTTCGCAAAGATAAGACATTCCTTCCACGGAAAATCTGTATCTTTCATACAAGTAACTATCAGGAAAGGCAAGGGGATTTTGTCTGGCTAAAAACTCTTTCTCTACGAAGTGCTCGTCAAACAATTTGCGCTGAGATGTCCACCGGATTTGGAAGAAAAGGTGAAGTCATTGCAACAGACACTTGGAATAAGTTACGTCACCTATATGTTTCTTTGCTCTCAGCTGATTGGTCAAACTTCAGTCTGAGATCTTGAATCCAGAACATAGCCTGCCCCGGAGCAGGTTAGCCGTGCAGCGTAAGATACCATGGCAACGAACACAGATTAAAGCCGAGCTACTTTCATAGTACCTAAAACCCAGGGTTGGCGGAAACTAAGCTGAAACATAGCTGGCTAGCCACCTAATCCAGCTTCATGGTACAGGCCCCTGGAGCAGTGGGCAGTTAGGTGCCTTGCTTAAGCGCACCTCAAGCAGTTTTAAAATTGGCCAGTCTTTTCATGAATATTTAAATCTTTAAAAACATGCTGACATTTATAAACAACATCTGTGGTCTATTGTTGATGACAAGATAATAGAACTTAGAACTCTATATAAAAAACAAACAAACAAAGAAAACAGACAAAAGAAACACAAAGCCACAAGGTTAATTTGAAGAAATGTAATTCCTTAATTGTGTTGTATTAGTACCCTAACTATAAGTAGGCTACATTTCAGGAAAGTAAAAAGTGAGTGAAATTATGTAAATATTAATGTAATCCACAGATGGGAGAATTTTTCAAAATAACTTTAATGCATTTTGTAAAGAAACCATTGAAATCACAATTTTTTCTTAATGTCCTGACTAGGCTAGAAACTAATTCCATAAATATGTATATAGACTGAGAGTGTATTAGGAAATATTTTATGAAAATGACAAGTTGAGATGGGGTGTATAATTGACTATTCATACAAATTGCGAACAAATTCACCACAAAAAAAATACATTACTAGAATTTAAAAAAACAAAAACAAAAAAACAGATAGACCAACATCAATATCACTTTAAGCTCTCTCTGACGCGCACTGATGCACGCTGTCTCTGCTACACGCACACACACACATGCTACTAAGAGATAAGAGCTACAATTTTATTGTATGCCCACAAATATTAATACAGACTGTCCATTACTGAGAAGCATAAGCATGCAGTAGAGAATATTATATAGCCAAATCAAATGGGATCCAGCAGTAAATAAAGATTTACGGCCTACCCTTTTTTGATGTTAAGTAACTTTACTGAAGAACAATGTTTCAAAAAACTCTTCGCCAATTGGCTAACGTTAAATAATAATACATAAATAAATAAAAAATCCGTTGAACTGAGTAGGCTACATGTAGCCTACGTTGGTCATCATTCACTGTTCATTCGCGAGTGTTGTGAATAAAGAATAGCTATGGCGAGTGGATAATGCCACGGATAACTTACCGAAGTCTACAGTCGTGTACTTTTACGTGACAGAAGAGGTACGCCGCACCACAGACGGGTGAAACCAACGCGTGACTCCAACGTCGCATCACAGCACGTCGCACCACTGACGCGTGACTCCAACGTCTCACCACAGCATGACTCCAACGTCGCATCACAATAAAATAATATCTATTTTCCCCCCTAGCTTTTCTTATCTTTCCTTTGTTATCTTTCTAATCAATCATTCTTTTCTTGTATTCTGATGACATTGAAAATATCATTGATACTAATTCTATGTCATTAATGTCATCTCTGAATGGTTTACGAACATAGTTTTTTTTTTTTTTTAAACAATTCACTCACTTTCTACTGGATATGAGGGCTATGCAAATTATACACCATCAAAGTCACAACTTTTTGCACAATTATTAACAACAACTTTAAAGTTGAACAGATAAATTCATTAATTGTAATCTATAAACATAATATTCTGGAATGTGTCAGTCTGAGTTTTTACTTTTGAAGGTGGTAATAATTTTAATTTACACAGTTGACCATAATGGGCGAATACACAAAATGAAACCATTCACGATATTGTTTACAGGAGAAGGTGACAAGAAAGTATTTTAATAGCCTATTATTTTCAAGAAATCAACAATGAAAAAATAAGACAGGGAAATAGTCGTTTAGTCACAAAATGCAAAACAATGTAGGTTCATGGTCAAATGTTCAAGACTAGGGCTGTCAGTGTCGACTATTTATATGGCTATATATTTTTTGGTCATAAAGATAGATCTGAAGTGAACAATAGCCTTTAGTATGACTTAAATACATAATTACAAATGAGGCAATATAATTGGTTCAAATAAAGTAGGGTATTAAAAGTAATTAATTATTTTATTTTATTTAACAACACTATTAAAATACATGAAGAAATATATAAACAATGAACATATGTATATTATGTACAAATGCCAACAGAGGGCGCAAGAGGATAACTGACGATAATTGTTACACTTTACATCAAGAGCAGTACTACGGTGACGCATAGCTGCTGCCACATACATATTATTGTTTCCCCTCAATTATGTTGTAATAACGAGATCTTATGTCGTTTTAACGTCATCTTTTCTCGTAATAACGTGATGTCACGACATCTTTTTTTTTTGCCTTTATAATCCACATAAAATTGACAGCCTATCCTTTTTCACACTTCTACGTTCAAAAAGCTTATGCAAATAGTAACAGCCCCCAATCAGGCAAAATGAATCAATGAGGCCCTTTTTAAAAATATATTTTATATAGGCCTATAAGTTTTTTTATATAATATATTAATTATATATAGCCTAAGATTTATTTTTGTTAATAGGCTATATCTTCATTACCTATACTGTAGATAATTAAACAAAAAGTAGTCAAAACACATCTAACAGAACATAGCCTAAGTTGTTTATTTTTTACAACATTGTGTTCTTATTTTGTTTAATTAACGAAATGTCAATCTTCATCTTTATAACAGAAGATACAATACAAAAATCTTCAAGATACAGCCATATACAATCTTCACATGTATAACGGATTGTCACCTTATAAACAGTCCTTTGTGTGGTGGAATAAGCAATGCTATATAGAAATGTTACCGGTATAATTTAAACTTTATTTTATTATTTTATTTGTTCATGAACTAATTATGCTAACTCAACTAATTTAATGTAAAGAGCTTGATAAAATTACCAATTAAATAATGTCAAATATTAAATGTAGGCTATTGATTAGAGTTGCCATAGACTAAAGGATTTTTCTAGACTAGTAGTAATTTATTTAAGCAATTAGGACTAATCACACGTTTATATTCAATCCTGGGTGTATATATGGCTATTCCGCGCTCAAGCGCATAAAACTTGCTGCAAAGCACCGGCAAAAGTAGGCTAATGAATGGATCACATAATCAGATGGTAGCCTACCGTATTTGCTTTCGATTGGATTTTTTTCCGTTGGTGGACATTTTTATTTTATTTATAAACTTTATATAGATAGTGATATTTCTCATGTCTGTGAGGCTAACTGTTTTTCGGTTCATTTTTTAGATGCGCTCCAATTCACAGAGATCATGAAAGCGCGTTCGTTTTCTTTTATTTTACAAAAGCACAACGTTTTCTTGTTGTTGAGAGTTTACACAAATAAAGTTGCGACTGATGTATTATTCTTTTCTGTATGACCAGAAATGGAGTATTTAAGTTGTTTCCACTGTTGATAGGAAAATGCGAGTGATGGCACCGGCGCGTCCATGTCATGTAGTGCGCGCTCCACACTCCGCACAAACACTCGGATATGCGCTTAATAATAGCGAACATTTATCTAGGTTAACGAGCGGCCATGCCAGACTGATAAGTCCTTCATGTTTAACAAATCAAATTCTGTTGCATTTTATTGCGCCAGTTTGAAAAGGGCGGCTGAAACACTCTACAGATAAACGCCCAATGCTGTTTTTTTTCTTTAAACAAATTCGTTTAGTCTTTAAAATAAATATTGTTTGTGGGCTAATTAATGCCACAATAATTAGTTTATTTTATTGGCTACTTTTATTTTTCATTTTTGTTTTGCATTGAATACCATTTAAAGGATTTGCTGTGCACCGCAATGCCATCCTCCCATAGAAAGCCACGTTAAGAGCCACCTTTATTTTCTTTATAATATGGGTTTCTATCGGAAAACGCTTAACGTATAATTAAATGTATTGCGTTCATATTCTGGGCATGCTTTTCTGTAGGATAGTATGGTTTATTAATAAGGTGTGTACAGCATTTGATCTTTATCACTGAAGTAGCCTATTAAGCCACATTAAGCTTTTTCTTTATGCTTAGCCTAATATGCAATTAAACCTATTTTTTACAGTCTATGAATTAAACACAATGTTCGTATTCTGGGCTCATCTGCTATTAATAAGGTGTGTACAGAATTTTATCTTTTAACATGAATGTCCGTTGGGGGCTGCTATTTCTTCAGCTTTTTGAAGGTATGATAAAGACATGATTGGCTATCAATTTTATGTGGATAAAGACATATTTTGTACATGACTACACACGTCCTTATAAGGCCAAGAAAATGTGTCGTTTTAATGAAATAAGATCTCGTTATTACGAGAAAAATATGTCGTTAAAACGACATAAGATCTCGTTATTACGACATAATAGAGTGGAAAAAATTATATGTATGTGGCAGCAATGCGTCACCGTAGTTTTTCATAAACTTCGATTTAAGAATAAAGAATTTTCCAAGCAAAATGATTAAGTCGACTATATATTGTACAGAGAAATTTGAGTCAGAAAAGTAAAAGAAGATATCAAAATTAGATAAATGTAGGCTATGTTTGAGCCAAGTTGTTGAAACGTTGTTGCCATTAATGAAACATTGTAGGCTATATCATTCCAGCCCGGTCTCACCCCAAAACATCATGTACTGACGTGTCTTGACCAAACGGCAACATACGACGAATAGGGTACCCCTAAAACGTCCATATGAGACGAAGACATAAGCGCACCAGCAGCGCCTCCTAGCGGTACCCTAACGCATACCTTAACCTACCCATAACCCGAATAGTCACATATGGACGTTTTAGGGGTACCCTATTCGTCGTATGTTGCCGTTTGGTCAAGACACGTCAGTATGTGACGTTTTGGGGTGAGACTGTGTTAATCATTCCACAGAGAAGAGCTATGTGAGCAATTATAGAATAAATGGTCTAACGTTTCCGTTTCCATAAAGCAAAAGCTGCATTTTTCGTCTACGGTAGGCTATAAATTTAGAGATAATCTTGTTACAGGGGTAATAAATTATATTTCTTTTAATTTGTTTGTAATTAAAAATGTATGTGGGTTACTCCATGCTCTATTCCAATTAATATTTTCATACAAGGGGGACCATTTGTATCTGGAGGCAGGGATAGATTTTGCAAATAAAAGATTTTTATTACTTTGTTGTTAACTTTTCTGTCTAGAAAAGATAGACCATTTATTGAAACACTGCTGTAGAAAGACCAACAAGTTAGAGCCTGTTTATGGAATATTCGCTTCTTTTTTTATTAAATCCAAGCAATTGGGTGATGACAAATTTAAAATTAAGAGGCTTTAATATTAAACAAAAATTCACTTTAAAGAAAAGCTTCCTACAAAACAAAACAAAAATCATGTCTCCCGATATAGCCTATTGCAAATCCAATCTTACTCATGCTATTCACTTTTCGTTATCAACATCGGAAAAATAACATTAGATTGGGACGACGTGTGTATCAGGCGTCTTATTAGGCGACGTGCCTGGTTCAGACGTTATGATTTTTTATACATTTCTCACGTACGCCGTCGCCACGTCGCCGTAAGGTATACGTTACTACTGTGACGCCGCCGTGACGTCGCCGCCGGTCTGTCGTCTGACGTCTCTATCAATCCCATTCAAAAATAGACACGGACTGACGGCGACGGAAGGGTAGACTGCTCCTTCGCCTTCTTCAGGGTAGACTTAGAAAAGGCATTATCCGCTCGCCATATAGCTAGAGCTAGAGCTCCCCCTTTTCTGGAGCTCCAGCTCCACCTCGCTATGTTTAGTGAGTGGGGATTCGCTGCAGCGTAAAATGGGAGGAGCTAGAGCTCTAGATCTAATCCTCACCGAGGAATCCCTCGCTGGATACAGTGGACAGAACATGATGCGCTATCAAGCCTATTAATGTTAGTGCGAGTTCAACCGTGATAAAAAGACAAGTTTGTTTTGATGCGCAAGATGTTGGCATACATAATATTGTATTTCTCTAATATTTGTCATGATTGATTAATTATTTATCGTTTCTGTGACAAACGCGTAAACACTTAATAAGACCATTGCGCACACTATGCGTGTGTTTTTCTAAAAACTGTTGAAACTTTGTTTCTATGTATTATTTTCTCTTTATTACGATGAACAGTTTCGTTGTTTTCCTCACTTTTTAAAGCCGATTTGTACAAAAGTGTCTGCTATATGATTATGTAAATTACTAGACTTAAAAGGCAATGTGAAAGCTTATACTATCTGTGCACCCGTTTATTTTTTGTCCACTGCATTAACGTGTGTGTTATTTGTGAATTAATCTAAATCATCTGATTAATTTATGAAATAAAAATAATAAGACTAGGTTACCTAATCTGCCCTTTTTGAACGTAAATGTAAAAGGCTACTCCAACAGGCCAGTTGTAATTTTAATTATAATAAGATAGAATAGTACATTTTATGAATATATTTCAAGAACACATTTCACATAACATTGTAATATTTTAACTCAATCAATTTATTTTCATAGTACCCCCACTGGTAGATTCAAGTTCAATTTGATTTTATTTATACAGCACATTTTATAACAGCCACTGACTGACCTAATTGCTTTACAGAACTACAAAATTAAAAGAGAATAATACTTGCATAACAGCACAACACAGATAAGTGCAGCAAAGCTAAGAGCAGCCTTAAACAGGAGTAGCAAAAACATTAACGGACTTAAAATATAAAATAAGAAAACAGAAATGGCAAAAAAGTATCAGACTTATCAATAATAAAACAGAGATGGCAGTGTCAGGCTCTGGTAAAAAGGAAGGTTTCAGGCGTCATTTATATGTGGAAATTAGGGGTGGGCGATATAGCCTCAAAATTATATCACGATATTTCAAGAATATTTGCGATAATGATATTTATGACGATATAGAAAAAAAAGTTGACTTTTTTTTAATTACATTTATCTCACCTAAATGTTTGCTCACTCATTGTGTTTTTACAATTGGGTAATTTTGTTTTTAAGATTTTACACAACACAAGGAAGCTTGATTTCAATCTTTGAATTAAATTGAAAAAAGTAGCAAAAAATATATATACAAAATAATAAAGATACAAATAAAGAAAAAAGTTTTAGGGTAGGTCTAACACTAGTGTTCAGAAATGCTACAGAAACTGTATAAGGAAATCAAATGTAAAATAACACTGATAGTCCTGAGTCCTGACTAAATTAAATACATAGGATATTAAATCTGATTCCTTACAATGAAAGCTATCTTTTGTTGTTTTGACGACAACATTAATGACAGACACATATGGCTGCTGTCACTTTTAGAGCTAGTGCCCGGATCCATTACTGTTTTCATTATACTGTCTGTCACACGCGTTTTATGCTTATTTCAGACATAACCGACTGTTTATGAATATACTAACCATGACCGGCATTTTTACACAATTTTGCGTGTTTTTCCCCCCGTTAAAGCGATTTAATCCGCGAAAAATAACTTTTGTTACTCGCGAGCTGTTTGTGAGATGGCTTTACTGTATGTATGCACGCAGAGTAAACCGAGCGCGCGAGAGTACTGAATAGTTTAAAATCGCAAATGTTTAAACTGATAAGACTTAAAAGAAGTGAAAATGATAAACTTTAGTTACGATGCAAGTGACCGTCATGTCCTGACTGCTAAACACGAGTGTGGTATCGACGCTTGACTTGTGCAACCCATTTTGAGAGCGAGAGAGAAGACGCGGCACCGCTGAACACTCACGCGGTTGGTAAAATTGCGTCTTGGAGAAAGCTTTAAAATGATTGATTTGATCGTCATTGGAGGCTGACTTGCTGCTCTCGCGCTCAGACAGGTGTTGTTGTTGTGCGTGCTAGGGAACGTAATGTGCCATACGTCATTGCGTCGCTATATCAGTGATATCGCGATATGACGCTTTTTTATCATGTAAAAATTTATACCGGTATTATCGTGGACGGTATGATATGGCACAGCCCTAGTGGAAATAAATCTGATATGAATTGGATGTGCATTTTGGACCTGCCATGTAAGCGGACAGATCGTACATTCTGTCAATGCGCGTCGTACGTCATTAAAAAATTGTCTTTTTATAACTGTTCGCGGTACAGATATCTATAACAAATGAAACAACTCTTGTTGACTAACAGAGTATTCATTTTGCTCATTTGTGTTAAATAAAAATCGATCTGGAGCTGAAATATGTTGCTTTTGAAATCATGCTGAGTGTTCGTAGTCGCTGCTGCTGTCAATTTAGTGACAAGCAGTTTCTCTAAATAACGCTGCCTAGCATAATTATTTAGTCTCTCCCGATAGAGCCCGTTTCCTTACGCTTCCTCCTAATCCATATCTTTATCTTGGCCTCACTGTAGAAGTAACCATGGTAACTGATAGTTACCACCTAAAATGGCGGCGCCTTCCCGGAATGCAACGCTGCGGGAAAAGATCGTGACGTAACTCTTTGATAGCGAGAAAGTTAACCAGCGCATGCGCGGCCCCGCCCACGAAATCCAGCGAGGGGAGGAGCTGGAGCTCCAGCGAGGGGAGGAGCTGGAGCTCTAGCTCCTCCCATTTGGCTCTGCATCGAGTACCACTTGCAAAAATGACGGTGTTTGCGGTCGTGCGCATTGGGTTCGCAAGACCCAATTTTGCCTGGCGGTGTGCGCGACATTAAATCCTTGTTTAAGGCTGATTTATACTTCTGCGTCGGACCTACGCCGGAGCCTCTACGCTGTAGGCAACGCATTGGTTTTCATTTATACTTCTGCGTCGTTGTCCGCGTTGACGCGCAATTGCAATTGCAGAGGGAGCATGTGAAATCCGAGGGAGCGGTCCTAGCAGACCAATCACAGCGCTTGCGTCCGTGTAGAGTTGACGCATTGTTACATTTTTTACACACCACAATGACGTCATTTTTGCCGCGCGCACCTTTTTTTTTTTGCCGCGCGCTCGTGCGGACGCGTCGAGTATAAACAAGGTTTCAGGGTACGCCGAAGGGTACGTGCGCTACACACAGCCTACAACGTAGCTACGGCATGAGTTCGACGCAGAAGTATAAATTGGGCTTTATACTTTCGCCTGGCTCCGCAGCGCAAGTCTCCGCAGACTGCGCGCGCACCTCCCCACACGGACGAGGCGTTTTGACGCGCTCGCCGTTGTACTATTCTTTGAAACGACAGGGGGCGACTCGAGTAATTGTCCTCTAAACCATCAGGAATCAGCGGTGAGAAGAAGAAAGCTATACACACGTGTTCATTTTAGTACACCACCACCAACACCACACTACAAAAAGAATCGTGTAAAACCCAGTAAACCCTGAGATTATTACTCGTGACAATAAAACAAAATATTTGGATATGAGAATGTGTATACAACATAACTAAATTAACAATCTCTTACATATTTTCTAATTTCACTAAACATTTCATTAAGTTTCGTGAACATTTTTATTAAACATACGTTTTATGCTATTGTATGCTAATTTTTTTAATGTAAGCAACTAATTTAGACGTGCAAACTGGGTGCTGGTGTGGTGAGAAGTTCGAGCTCGGCCAGATTCGGCTTGAAGTCGTTCATCTTCGGATGCGGCGCCGCGCACTGTTACAAAAAATGTTGCGCACACCGCCAGGCGAAATTGGGTCTTGCGAACCCAACGCACGCGACCGCCCACACCGCGCTGACGTCATTTTTGCCGCGCGCACCTTCGCGCTCGTGCGGACGCATCGAGTATAAACCAGGCTTTTAATGCATTGCACTTGCGTCGCGTTTCTCGCGTAATCGCATATTGCGTTGCATACTTACAATATTATCAATATAACTATATCATACAGTAGCCTGCGCTCTACACATACTGTATATTATGGGCACGATGAAAGGAAATAAGCTAAATGAGCCCGAGTCCGACCCGAGCCCGATCTGTAAAAAAAAATTAAAATGGCCCGACTGTCCCCAATAAGTGACAAAATAACGCCAACATTTTCCTATGTTGTGATTTGTATAGTCACAGCATGTACAAATAACAAGGTCATATGAGAGACAGACAGAAGGCGAAGCCCAATCACTCAAGTGAATCACTCCGCCCAAGTAGCAGTGCTTCGCCTTCTGAGAATATAGTTCCCTGTATGGATACGGTTAGAAGATGGCTGTGTCTCTTGCCATGCGACCTTGTTATTTGTACACGCTGTGACTATACAAATCACACCATGTAAATAGGAAAATGTTGGCGTTATTTTGTCGCTTACTGGGAGCAGTATGCTAGCTGTAGCTGTTTACCTCCAGTCTTTGTGCTAAGCTAGGCTAGCGCTGGGTGCGTCAGACAGAGTTACGGCACGCACGGAGATGAAAAAGGGTATGTATGGACTTATCTAACTCTGGGGGATACGGTGAATAAGCTAAAGTCCCAAAAAGTCGACGTGTTCCTTTAAATATGTACTCTAAATGATAATGATGAGAGATCAATTAAAATTTTTCCCTACAGGGAAAAGTGTCAGTGAGATATGTAAAATGTAAATGTTGGGATGTCTAAGCAGACAGCAGATGATTGGTTTGTCTGCTGTTATACCCCTCATATGCAGAACAAAAAAAGAAAAAGGCAATGACATTTATTTGCAAGGGAAATATATACACACCCAACAGCAATTGTTCATGCCATAAAAAGGAGAAAAGACTTCCAGATATTTCATTTAACAGAATTTGCCTCAACACACATTTCCAGAGGTTCGTGAATGGTCTATTTGAACATCATTGGCATTCTGTTGAGTTTTCAGAGCACTTAAGGTGAGCAAAAATTTACTTTTGAGAACAACAGTTTTTAAGAAAATGTAGACTAAATAGTAGTACAGAAATAGAGAAGGCATTTGTTACAGTTTTTCTAAATTGCTAAAACACTAAACCCCATTCTCTGAACCAAATTCTCAATAGCCTAAACCAATCTGTCAAATAAATCACTCTTTCTGTAAAACATTAAACAAGTTCAGGCAGTTAGACACTGTTTGCAAATCTCATGCACTTTTCTTTTTCAAAACTCTAAACACATTCTCACTCATTAAAACACATTTTGCACTGTGATTCACTTATGTATCAAAATGCTAAACACAGGCAGACAAAAGTTAAACACAACTACAACACAGTTGTCATCGTTTTCATTGCTAAAACACATTTCTTAAAACAATCACTCACTTTCTCAAAACCTTAAATTCAAAACCAAATTTTCAAACCACATTCAGAGAACATTCAGACTATTCTGCTAAAATCAAACAATTGCCTCAATTTTTTTTTTATATCTGTGCTCAAAATCGAACAATGCTTTCAGATCATACACACTGCGAGTCAATATTATAAACACTACAGATCATAGACACTACATACAAAAATGGAGAACACAGAATCCAAAGCATGCAGTTACAGAAAAAAGAATATTGTAACAGTAAATACATTTTTCAAATTATGTAAAAAACTATAGTAATCGCAACTAACAGTAGGCTATAAGGTGAATAAATTGTATACTGTATGCACTGCAAGTAGTATTGTACTGAATATTACTGAATGTCTGTATATACAGCACGTGCATTGTGTAAAAATACAGTCCAACTGCATGCAAAATCCAAAAAAAGTAACAAATTTTTTTTTTTTATAATTTCTAAATGAAAAGCATGTTTTACAGTAGACTCAGAGGAGTTGTGCACCTGCAAAATCAAGGTCAGTGAGATTCATCCTGCGTTAGCATCTTGTCTTCATGCTCCGGTCTGGCCTGAGGACTTTGTCCACATCACAGGCAATGCCACCTCTTGTCAGGCAAAGGGAAAAACCCTATAGTGTGCCGGATCCAGCCTTGACAACATTCTCCACACCCTGCTCTTTCTCGTCCTCCTCATCCACCACCTCTAATTCCTCCTCTCCCTCTCAGATTGTTTCCATCTATTGGTTGAATCATCATTCAGTGCACCTTTGCCACTGCACTCTGAACTGGCTTATTTTGTACAGTTGGTTAGATCACATCATCATCATTAGAAATAAGTATGAACAATTTTGAGTCATTGTGTGTAAACGATGACAACTGTGTTGTAGTTTGATTAACTTTTGCCTGCCTGTGTTTAGCATTTTGAAACATAAGTGAATCACAGTGCGAAATGTGTTTTAGTGAGTGAGAATGTGTTTAGAGTTTTGCAAAAAGAGTGCATGAGATTTGCAAATGGTCTCTTAACTACATGAACTTGTTTAATGTTTTACAGAAAGAGTGATTTATTTGACAAATTGGTTTAGACTATTGAGAATTTGGTTCGAGAATGGGGTTTAGTGTTTTAGCAATTCAGAAAAAAAAAATGTTTACAGTTTAAATTCATTAGCCACTATTTACAGTATAGGCTAGGTATTATGAGTTGGTATATTCTGTGTACACACAATAATAGCTTCACTCTACTATATCATTTTGTACGTATTTGTAAATCATTTTGCCCTATGGTATTTTTTGTATCCCCCTCAGATTTTTTCCCTTCTAGAGACAATGGCCGGATATTTCACACTTCTTACATGGAACACTTGTGGAATTAGAGACACTTCCATGGTCCCTGACAAAAAAAGAAAGATCCTTCAAACACTAATTAAAAAACAAGCATCTGTTGCATTTCTTCAAGAGACACATATAGGGGTCGAAGATCATTCTCACATTAAAAAAATTTCTGGTTGGAAAACATTTTACAGTGTTCATAATCCACGTAGCAAAGGCGTTGCAATACTCATAGAAAAGCATGTGCCTTTTGAGTATATAAAACATGATGTGGACCCCACAGGCAGCTACATTGTACTTATCTGCAAATTATACGGTACATGCTTCACTCTAGTTAATGTATATAACCATGCAAAAGAACACAAGGTCTTGCAGTGTCTTTCTGAATATCTTCGTCAGACTGCCAAAGGCGTCTTGATAGTTGCAGGAGATTTCAATACTGTTCTAAACACAGATCTTGACCGGGAGTTTCCAACTGGACATACAGAGCCCCTTAGACCTTATCTTGAGGAGTTCATCTCATCTTTAATGCTTGTGGACATCTGGGGACTTAAGAATCCTTTTAAAAGAGATTCATTTACTCGTATTCCATGGGAATCATCAAGAAGGAGGGGTGCATCAAGACTAGATATGATCCTTATGCCACGGAGTGCTTTGTGGCTTGTGAAGGATTGTAAAATCGGACGTAAAAGGAGTATTTCAGATCACTGCCCTGTAATTCTGTCTCTGGATTTACAGGAATCAAATCAGGCAGAATGTATTCCTGTCACAAATGTGCCAAATGACACAAAGGCAGCTGAAATTTGTGAGGCTGAGGTCCTGAAAGCTATATCTTCTCTGATAGAGTGCAAAACCACAACTGGGGAGAGCCTGGAGAACATCAGGATGAACAAAGAGCATAAAGCAGGAGAGCTTAAGAAGTGTTTCAATGGAATGATCACAACTGAATTCATACCAGAAGATTTCATTGAAACTCAAGAAGTAAATGGATGGCACTTCTTTAAAGCAGAGTACATGATACTTGCCACAATACTTGTTAGGCGCATAGAGACATTCCTTAAGCCCTCATTCAAAACCAAAAACATAAAAACGAGTTATCAAAACATTGGTGTTGTTGGCTTTAATACTGCCCCTAAAACAATTGATGAGCACTTTTTTAACAACGCTTTTAAATCACTGAAGCGCATTCACCCATCACCCCCACGAGGTTTTGGGATTTTGAAGAAACTGCTCCCAAAAATTAACAGAAATGTACAGCTCAGAGAGGGATGCCCACTTACACCAACCCTTTTGACATTGACTTTGAAATATCTAGCCAGTGTCTTACAGAATGATTCTGATGAATCTGTTGTTGATGTTTGTCATCATAGAAAGTGTCTTACTATCTACATGAACTATGATCAATCTACTCTAGAACAAAAGATTGAACCATTTCAAACCGTTTTTGACATTTCACTTTCATGCTCTGTCCATGAACAGAGAAATCACGAAACAGAATCGGTGCTCCCAAATGTCTAGGGGTGTTTTTGATTACCGGCAAACTAATTTTGATACAGTGAATGTCGTCGAATTTATCTAAATTTTTCACTAAAATAAAACTCAAATGAAGCACTTTGAGCCATGAGTTAAAGTGTATTTGGTGTATTTATTTTATTATAACTGTCTTTATTTTATTTATTAAAGTGTAAAGTGTATTAAAGTGTTTTTGAACATCATTTATGTGTTAAATAATTCAACACTTGGATTTGGAAAGCAATTTTACAAATGACTGAGTATGGAGGAGGTCATCACACACAATTTAGCATTTTTTACTCCACAATATTTTTTATAATTTCAAGTTGATATTTTTTGTCTGCTGCCTACATCTTGTTTTACTTTTTATGACATGGCTTTTTATTTTATTTTTGAATGTAATATGTTCATTCATAAGTTTTTGCAAAAAACAAAATACTGCTTATTAATAGTTTGTAGTTGTTAAGTTTATATATTGGGTGTTGGGTATAGTATTAAGGGATGTATAAAATGTTCATGCAGAATAAGGCATTAATATGTGCTTTAAAAGTAATAATAAACAGCCAATATGTTGTACCTCAATGATGTTTGTTTGGTCAAACACAATCACACATTTTTAATCTTCTTGGGTTGTATGTCATGTAGAATTTTGTAATTCTCGTTATGTTCTTGTTCCGATAAACAGTTTGTGTAGTGTGTACAAAGATCTGTGTTGTGTAATAAATGATTAACACTGACTGTAAACAACTAAATTACTTTGTTTATTGTGTATCCCCGAAAGGATGTAGACACTCAGCGGAACTGGTATGAAAGTAAAAAATATTAATATTAATTTAATATTAATTAGTTTCAGAAATCAGTGATACATAGATTTTTCTTTTTTTTCTTTAAACTTTGAAAAATGTTAATTTGTAGCCTGGACGCCAGCCGAACTTAGCCCCACCCACAAAATGTTCAGGTTGGGAAGTTCTGACTAGAATCTGAGTATGAAAACGTCAGGCTAGTTAATTTGTTAAAGATGAAGAATGATTAGTGTTTGACTGACTCTACCTACCTCTCTAAAAAGGTTCCTGAAAAGTGTTAAAGAGTGAGGAAAAGATGCCATCTACATGATAAAATCAGGGTGACCACATTCAAGGTCACATCCACATCTTTAAAAAAATAGTGATTACACTGATTGATTTTTGAAGGAAATGTTATGCATTTCCACCATTTTATGTTAACAATAATAAAGTTAAGCAGACTTAATATTATTTTATTTTTTTATTTTATATTTTGTCATCCATACATTTCGGGTAACACCTTTAAATAATCTGTTTTGTCTGTTTACTTTGTCTTGTTAAAAACATTAACATTGAAATATTCAAATAATTTTACTGTCTTAGATACCATTAAAACAGCTTATAGTGTAGGGTTCAAAATAATGAAAGATATTTGAAAATGAACAAAGACATTTGCTTTATGTTTCAACGCCCTCTTTCTTACCACAAGGGCCATTTAGAATTCCTAAAGGCAAATAGGTGTTGGTATGGTGCTCAAGACCTGTAGACCAAGATGTGTATACATCAGGGTTTATGAATTGTCACACCTTTCTGGGGGGTTGTAATTATCTGTTTGGGCAGTCTGAGGGCCCTATTTTAACGATATAAGTGCATGGTCTAAATGGCGCAAGAGCACTACTGTATGGGATCGATATTCTGCCAAAAATGTAAAAACACATTTAAAAATATATTGCACAAACTGAAAAAAATAATGCAAAATGATCAGAATAGCAAACAACGTGGTCACGGATCAAAATATAATAAGCGTGAATCAAAAAATAAAAAGCATGAATAAAAACTTTAAACACATTAACAATTATTTTGTACGAAACTTAAGTTCATGTTTTCTTTAAAATTATGTTTTCCTTGGTTTTATTACTCTGTGCTTTATGCTCTCTTGCATCTTCTGCATTTAATTTTTTTGTACGCTTGTGCTGTTTTTCTCTTCGCTCTTCTTTCCATGTTCTGTGCTTGCTTTTCCAAATGTTGCAGTTCGAGTTTCATGTAAATGAGGGCGGGCTTAAGCATCACATAGTTCACTAGTTCTAGATTGACAGCTCCTCCTCTACCCAATCAATCGAAGAGTGGAGTTGATGTCACTCCAGCGGAAGAATTCCAGAGCGGAAGAAGAAGAAACAGAAGAAGAAGAATAAGATGATTTGAATAGGTGCCTACAGTGCTTGGCCCCTAATAATAGGCTAATAAATATAGCTGCAAGCACAACAGAAGCAAACAACAAAACTGGCAGCAGACCAACTGCAAAAACAGTAAATAAAGAGAATTTTAGACAATTTTAAGCAAAATGTTTGCCAGCCCATAAATACATGAGTTGTAATGAGAAATAATTGCTTATAGTATAATTAAATTGCGATTTTTGACCACAAGGGGGCGCTGCCCTGAAACTTAAATTTGTGTCTACAAGAAGAATGATCTTCCAATGACAGAAATATTAATGATAAACTACAACATGATGCTAAAGTCTAAATATATTCCTAAATGTTTTGTTGAGTCATTGCTTATTCAGACAGTATGGATTGTTTCAATCTTGACTATTTGATATTGGCTCACATTTTAGCCAAACGCCTTCAAGTGTTTCTAATGCCATCTTTTAGGAAAAGAAAAAGGGTAGTACAGTGATCGCGTTTGTGTAACTTTTGCAGAATGCCCCAAAAAAGTCAAGATGTCTTCTTCTTGAATCAAAGTCTCTCGTCACTTACGTCTCTTAAACATTTTACCCTTACATCACCAAAGGACATCAGCATTCTGGAAAATCTTCTCCCCAAGGCCAAGCACTCCATAAATGACTAGAAAAACTAGTATTTTTTCAAGCCTGCCCTGCTCTGACCACATTCATTCTTACAATGGCATTGAAACAACTGGAAAGTGATATAGTGGCAGCAAGCAAAAGCTCTGGCAACACTAATGTCTGCTACTTCACACAGTCTCAGCTAATTTGAACAGACATTCAGACAATTGAAAGTTTTTTAAGATTGTTGATACAATTTGAAAAATTTATGTTCTGGGATTAGAATGAATTTAACATTTTTTTGACCGTCTTAGACTTTTTTTTACAGCTTTTAAAATTCTACAAAAATGCTGTCTACTTGAGTATAAATTCTTAATCTGCGTATGAATATCTTTAAATTCATATTTTTAAATAAATGTTAATGGGATAGTTCACTTTGAAATAAAATTTTGGTATGTTTTAGCTTACCTCAAGGGCATCCAAGATGTAGGTGTCTTTTTTTCCACAGTAGTTTCAATTTTGATATTTTTAGGTCAAACCGTTCTTGTCTGTCAGTCATTTAATGCAGGTCGATGGTCACTGTCTCAAAGAGCTTGCACAGAGTCCAAATTAAAACAATTCCCCATCGTCCAAATTAAACAATTCCCCATCGTAAGTACACATTGATGGCCTAAGACACGAAACGAGGGGTTTGTGTGAGAAAACGAACAGTATTTATATCGTTTTTAGCTCTTACAGCCGCGTCCAAATGATCTGAGGGCTCGGGCGGGTATAGATATATACACTAGATGTCGCCTTGGCTACTGCAGTTCATTGGAATGAAATATCAAAATTGAAACTACTGCGGAAAAAAAGACACCTACATCTTGGATGCCCTTGAGGTAAGCTAAAACATACCAAAATTTAATTTCAAAGTGAACTATCCCTTTAAAGGTCCCGTTATTCGTGATCCCATGTTTCAAACTTTAGTTAGTGTGTAATGTTGTTGTTAGAGTATAAATAATATCTGTAAAATTATAAAGCTCAAAGTTCAATGCCAAGCGAGATATTTTATTTAACAGAAGTTGACTACAAAAAACGGCTGGATTGGACTACACCCCTCTACATCCTGCTTTAGTGATGTCACTAGAACCGTAACCTCCGCCCACACACAGGCGTATTGAAAAAAAAAAAAAAAAAAAAAAAAAAAAAAAAAAAAAAAAAACACAGGCGTATTGATGGCGAAATGTCGACAGACGTGGTTGATGTTTATCTATAATCGGATACCGCTACAGTTTAATTCGAAGTTGTTAGTTTGCTCTGTCCATTTCACCACGGACTGTTTTTCTAACCTGGGATAATATCAAGCAGACTTCTCTCAGCGTTTCATACTGACGAAGGGGGCGATTTCAACTATATTCCAGCAAGCGGTAAGTAGTGATTTAATATGGAAGTAGCGATCAACTTCACATCGTTTCTCTTAGTAGGATGAAAATAATCTTACTTAAACTGTGATTAATATACAGAAAGCGATCACAGAACAATCCCTTTCCAATCGCCCAAGCTATCAATCACACAGCGCGAGTTTATCTGGACACTTGCCAAAACTCGTTATGAAATCAATGACGCTGTTACACTGCACAACGAAGCTCTTACTGTATTTATATGTCTCATGTTTGCATTGGTGAAATCATTAGTGAGTGCAGAAACTGCGTTGCAATGATAAGATCTGTCACGCGATCAACAGGCTGTCATCTGCTCAATGCTCATAACTGCAACCTTTTATGTGATGGTAATAGATCTAAATACTTAAAAAACTTCTCACGATTCGTTAATCCAGATAGCTGTAATAGTAAAAACGTATAATAGCTGTAATAGTAAAAACGTATAATAGCTGTAATAGTAAAAGTTTTCCAGATAGTTCCACATGTAATGCCAGATATTTCATATGCAAGCATTTCAGCCAATCACAGCAGAGGGCGTTTACACTGAAGTCTCACAGCAGACACGCCCCTTCAAACAGAGTGTTCAAACCAGGGAATGAAATCAGGCTAGGAAATATGCCTTTTATTTCTAAATAATACAAATTTTTGATCTAAAAAACATACTAACATTATAAGGGCACCCCTGGAAACATTATAAAATAATAAAAATAATCCATGGAATGGGACCTTTAAATGGGACCTGTTAAGCTTTTTGGATTTTACCTTTCCTTTAGTGTGTATTAGTTGTTTGTGCATGTAAACAATCTGCAAAGTTACAAAGTAAAGTCCACAGCAAACAGTTAATCAACAGACCCCGCCCCCCCCCCAAACAGTGTTCAAACAGAAGGTGAAAACAAGGTGCGGCAACAATGTAAACAAGAAAAAGAATGAGTTTTTTAACATTAGATCATGTAAACCTATTCTAGACCCCCTAAACAAATTAGCTACTTATGTCTCGATGAAAATGTATTTTTCCAAAATTTGAAATTTATTAGGCTTAAAAAAATATAACAACTTTTAATTTAAGTAAACTTAAAACAATCATCACTTAAACCCATAATAAATGTCATATTTACCTGTACCTTACCTGTCTAACCGATGTGAATTATATAGAAATTGAATACGTTTATAAAACAGTCCGCACTGCATAAATTATATATACATATATATGTATATATGTATATATATATATATATATATATATATAATGAAAAATAGATTAATCCTTAAGCGTTGAGCAGTTAGTAATTTTCCCATTGTTCTTTGGTTAGCAACTTTACTAACAGAGAGAATTGCTGTCACTTTAATACCCGCCGCTGCTGACAGGATCTCAGGCATCTCATTCTCTACTCTTTACGAACTATTTAAGATTGTATTTAACTCATTTGACTGTTCTTGTGAAGATACTTGACAAAACTGTCATTTTGGCATAAATGTGTGTGTTATGGTTCGTACAAGCGCGAAAGAGAACTCAATGGCGCACTGTCGACTGCGATACTGGCGCGCGTCTTTCTGTGTGTGTGTGTGTGTTTCAGGAGGACATTCATTCACTGACAGCGCTTTCTCTTTTGTCTTCTCGCGCATTGATAGTTTAAAACATTTGCATGAAGGAGCATGATCATATAATCCAAAGGATGACAGAAAGAACGGACGCTGCGATAAATATTTTAACACGTTAAAGCTGGACAAATGAATCGCATGCGTTTATGTTGACAGCACTAACGTTAGGCTACTTGTCATACAGTGCTGACAGAAAATGCTGCGGTTTAAAGTGGACTCGTTTTCATGGTAGGCCTACACAGAATGTTTTTTTTTGTTTTTGTTTTTTTTTGTAAGCTAAACAGAATATTTAATTAAATATTAAAATTAAATATTTAGCCAAGTCTGAAGTTACCAAGCAGCAGTGTATGTTAACGTTAGCTCAGTTATCAACAGGTGTAGACAGAAAATATGATTATCCTGACCTGAACTAATTTACTGAACCAACTCACATCTCCTTTCTTTCTTTTCATCCACGATGACATTAAAGTCACCTGTTGTTGTTTCTGGCGTTTCATCGCTGTCTGTGCCGCAACCGCTACTTGTTCATAGAACATTCAGTGAGCTACATTACACAGGCTCGGTCCTGCTCCTCCGTGGCAATGACGGCATGCGGTAAAACATCATAACAAATGAATTTGAGTGGGGGTGGGGGGGGGGGGGGACAATGGGATTTTGGAAAGTGTCCCCATAGGAAATTACGCCCGTGGGTATGACATCATCCACAAGCTTCATGAACTAGCGCTCCTTTCCCCGACAACGCTAACGTGACGTATACATCTCAATCACACTGTGTTGCCAGGCCCCGCCCTGCTCTACTTCTGATAGGCTTGTAACGTTAGTAAGAGCTGCGTTCCTTTCATATGATTGGTAGGTGAATTCAATTTACTCGAAAATACTGAACCGCATGCAAGTTTCAATTTTTTTTTTTTTTCTTCCTCACGGCCGCACGCCGGAGATCCGGCACGGTGCCGGAATACTTTAAGCCCTGTCCTTGTATTTATGACCTCAGTTTTGTTTAGGTCTTTGTCCAGTGTCTTTTGTTTTGCAAAGCATTTACATTCTTTAAGTGTTTGGATAACCTGTGTTTGTTTAAGCCTCCTTATTGCACTCTCCATATATAATACTCTCTCATGGAATACAGACAAAATAAGTCCCAACGTTTGATATCTTCATAACAGCTGAGCCGACAAACAATGCTGAACTGGACAAACAATATTAGTTGCAAATGGCATAATCTTGTTTGAAATTTTAACAAACCTCAAACCCTAATTATTACAATCTTAATGATGCCTCAAAAAGTGCAGCTTGTTGAGGAGAGGATTTTAGATCAGACTTAGGCCTGTATAAAAACAATAGGGATGTGTGCTAAGACTAATTTACATTGCGTTTAAACCGAAATCTTGCAACCAACTATTCAACTAGTCTAAGGTTATTTCAAATCACATCTTTTTTTGACTTTCTTCTCAGAAGATATTGTGAGTATGTGCCAGATAAGTTTGGAGGGTCATTGTTCATAAGGAATTAGCTGGGAATAAAATAATAAATAAATAAAATTGTAGTAAAAACTGGCCCATCACAAACCATATCAGCTAATTCCCCAACAGATCTTCCTTTATCAAGTCTATTCATGATTATTAAATTATTTGTTGAAAATTTATTGGAAATAGTTTCAGTTTTGATCCTGTTTACAATAACTAGAAGCAAACAAAACTAGCTACACACACATACACATGCACAAAACACGGCAAGCAACATTCTTAGCTGACAACAACAGCTGTGTGTTCAACCACACATTCTGAAGAAATGCACAACCGCTGTCACTTGGGTAATACCCATTCAAAAGGTACACCTTTGTACCTTATTTACTTCTAAGGTGTACATATTAGTACCACAAAATACAGTTTGAAAGGGTACACCAACAGGACAATATTTTTTAACTTAATTATGTGCCGCATAGATAACCTAAAAACTAAGATCACTGTCTACAACTGAATAAAGTTTTTTTTGAGTATCAACACAGAAAACAAAACTGATATAGATTTATTTGCAAAATTGTCTTTCAGATACCTTTGAACCCTTTCATTTGGCTTCAATGTGTAGACATACAAAAACATCAGTGCTGTTTGCATGTCATGTCAACAATACCTTTCCCACTCTATTGTTGTTCCTGCAGGAATTTTTTTTTACAAATGAAACTTAATTTTAATGCACAGTCACCTCTATGGAATTTATTTTATGTCAATGCATGGGTATTACTTGTGGGACAACCTGTTTTGACACATTTGAACAGGTGGCACTCGAAAGCTTTCTTAAGAATGTTTCTTAAGAGGTTATAGGGCTGGGTATTGTTAGGAATTTCACAATTCGATTCGATTTCGATTCTTGAGGCTTCGATTCGATTCGATTACGATTCGATTCAATATTGATTTATTAGCTTCGATATCGATTCAATAATAAGTAAATACACAAGTAATTAAGTACCTGAGTATATTTTTAAATAATGTGTGCAGTATTAACAATGTTTAAGAACAAATTGACCCCAGTATGTTTCCTGTCATGGTTTATTTAGCAGAACAAACTGTACAATATTGTACATGTGTTGAATACAAAACACAACTGTAACAAACAGGTGCTTTATTAACACCTCTAAAGTGCATGTAACTGTAAGTAGTAGAAAGTATATTTCTTTCTTCCTATACATTCAAGTTATAAAATAAATGTAAACAGAAGCACAAAATGTGCATACTCATAAAAAAAAGTCCAACCATATATTATAACTAGAGGTGGGCATAGATTATTTTTTTTAATCTAGATTAATCTAGATTAATTTTGAAATTAATCTAGATTAATCTAGATTAAAATGGCTCATTTGAATTCTGCCGAAGGCATTCAGAATATGTGTGCTACCCAAATAATGACTATAAAAGTAAGTCTTTGTGAACGGGTTTCTCAAGCCAGGTGGCGCATTAGACCAGGGGCTCATCTCCTGTTTCCACAATGCATCACAAACTGCTTGAGAAAGCTGTTCTACTCATAGACTGTAAAGGTTACTACTGTACTGTTACCGTCCGTAGGCAACATTAGGTAGGCCTATGTTATTATCAACTACTGGCTATCAATTAGGGATGGGCGATATGGCCTAAAATCTATATTGTGATATACATTGCAGCCTCTTGCGATAACGATATACAGTATATTATAATAAAACCATTTCAGAACAGGTTACACAGACCCTGCTAAACAACTGCTAAATGTATTTTTTTAAAGGGTATATGTAGTTTTGATAACATATATTGTGCAAAACTATAAGTATACAACATAATTTTGCAGATAAATAAAATTTAAGTACACTAGCTGCAGAGACTTAAGTAGGTCTAATGTTTATTATAGCTTTGAGCTTATGAAACCCCAAATTTAAAGTTATAATATTGTCTAACTGATGTCTTTTCAGTTAAAAAGAAACACAACAACGATTCTTAAAATCGGGCATAGACAGAGATTATGTTAACGTTACACCACTAAGATATATTGGAATGAGAATAATACGCGCGCGCTGGTATTCAGTGATATCATGTTTCGTTTTGAATTTGAGGTGGTAGAACGGATTAGTCGTGTGTTAACTTACCGAACCGTTACCCCACACACTCTGTCTATAGTTTGCTGCTGTTTGTCGGACGGCTTAAATCCGAACCAAGTCCAAATAATGGATGTTGCAGCTTTCACTTTCAGCCGTGTATACTTAAGATGACGACGAATATGCGTTGCAGCCGGGTTTACCTCGCGGCCGCGGGTAGATTGCGTCATCATCTCCCAACCCAACTTGGGGAATAGATTAACGGCGATATTTTTTTTATCGCGCGATAAGAGTCTCGCGTTAACGCCGATAACGGCCCACCACTAATTATAACATTACAAAGTGCTATTTTGTCAACACAATAAATAATACTGCCAATTAAAAGTTCCTATTTTTGCCCTTCGAAATATTATGATAGTTAAAAGACATGGCTACAAGTGAGACTGTGTATCGTGATTCTGTACTATTCTGCTAGTTGAAAATGTATTAAAGGGTAACTAAACCCTAAACCAACTTTTTTTAGTTAATGATCTGTAAGAATGGGGCTTTATTAGTGCTGTTCATTGATTCAAGTAATTTTTTTGACATTTGTGTTTAAAGTGTTTTAATTTTACAAAATATGGTGTAAAAACGTCTGAGTGCTGCCCTCTTCAGGTTGAACAGTGGCTACTGCAGTTGAATTTTCCTATTGGAAGTTATGGTGGCCGGTGATGTCAGAGGGTACCAGCTAACCACGCCCTTGCCTGCAAAGAGATACGTCTCAGATACACGCCCCCTCTCCACTGGGCTCTGCCTACTTTTCTAGCATTTTTCAAATTTGCCAGTGGGTGGAGTCAGGCTCTGACCAGGGGTTTAGTTACCCTTTAACGTTATGCAGTAACTTAATATTACTCTGAGAGAGAGTGTGTAGGGTGATTTATGTGCATACATGTCAGCACGGCATCGCTCGTCAAGTTCGTAGAGCTTATTCAGTCCATTTTAAATTCTGATTTTGGCCGCCTCTCAAACGGGTTAAACCATAGATATATTACCTATGAAGTTCAAGTAAATGCGCTAGAAATCCACACTCATTCAAGGATGTGCATTTATTGCACGGACGGAGAAAGCGCCGACGCCTGCAGGATTTCATCTGACGGTACATAAGCATATTATAATCCCTCTGTTCCGTGAGAGCAGAACGAACGAGCCTTTATTGACGTTTTTAAATCTGATAACTCCAAAAAGCAACGAAATTGTCAGACATCCATTAGTGCATGTTCACAGAGGAAAACAACTGAAATACAGCGCTGGTTGTTCTCTCGAACGATACTCGACGACAACGACTGAATCCAAAGATGTGGGCTTTGTACCCAAGTATTAAATTGTATGAAATAATCCCGGAAAAAAAGCACAAACACTGCAGAAATGGCAAGTTCAGCAGCAAACATTGCTGAGGTGAAGTGACGGCTAGTAACAGCAGACAAAAGGCTAGCATTGACATCAGCGGCAATCCATCTGTCACTCAAGTGGCCACACCCTTAATTATGCAGAACTTTAAATATTAATCAACTAAACGGATGAGTTATAAAAAAATTCACCCTCCTCACAGTTGTTATGAAAGGCAAAATTAGCTGTATAGACCAAAGCCACATAGAGATCCAGGCTGTAAACACGTTTTTTTTTTCTGCTTTAAGAGACGGGGAGGTTGCCGCTTGCTTGTACAACGCTGAACGCTCTCACTAGTGTGTTGCCCACAGCGCCGCCACTGGCCGGCGGGCTGAATCGATTCATAGGATTTGATGAATCGATATTGAATTGAGAAACAAATAATTGCAATGCATTGATGAATCGATATTTTTACCCAGCCCTATATGGAATTCAGTTTTTATTTTTCTCTCTGTTCTTCCTGCTGTAAATCACTTCTGGAATGTATTTCACATGTGAGTACAACATGATCTCATGAGTTTATTTTTACATAAAGTATGGTTCTACCACACATACATTTATATGTTTACATACAATAAGGTCCATTAGTGATATTTTATTAATAAATTTATATTAATAACATTTAACAATACTTCTACATCATTTATTAATATTAGTTAATATTAATTTCAACATTTACTAATTAATTAAAGTCAAAGGTTGTATTTGTTAACATTAGTTAATGCACTGTGAACTAACAAACAATGAACGACTGTATTTTTATTAACTAACATTAACAGAGATTAATAAATACTTTAGCAAATGTATTGCTCATTGTTAGTCAATACATGAGAACTTATAATAAAGTATTACCTTTGATTCTATTGTAGCCTATCCTTTGTTGATAAAACAGTCGTTCACTGTTTGTCTATTTCCTATAAACATGCAGACTGAGTTGATACAAAATCACTTGTTTTTGAGACTGATTTGTGAAAACTTTCACAAATCTTATTTTATCGTGTTTCTCACTGCTCTGTCCTCTTTTTCTTGTTTAACAATAACAGTCTGTGCCAATAAATAACAGTCCAAGCCATTAGATAAATCGGCTTATAAGTTTAAACATGGTCATCTAGTCGAGTATAGCCTCAAATAGACTATTTGTGAAATATTTCACAATACATTTTTGGTCAGTTAACCCTTCATTGAGTCCTTAACTTCACTCTTCTTTCACAAATCAGAATAGTGAAGTTAAGCAGTTAGTGAAGGGATAACTGGCTAAAAGTGTATGTGAAACCTTTCATGACTCACTAGTGAAGTTATCTCAGGGGAGGATTACTAACTGATAAAAAATGTACAGTAAATTTTTTTACATATAACAATTGTAAAGTTTGGCACTCAGGAAAGGGTTAAATGACTAAAATTGTACTGTGAATTGAGCTGTGAAAACTTTCACAAATCACAATAGTGAAGTTAGGCAATCCAGCAAAGGGTTAAATGACCAAAACTGTACTGTAAAAGATTTCACAAATCAGAATAGTGAAGTTAAGCTCTCAGGGTGTCACATTCTTTTTTTATGTATTCTTTGTTATGTTCTTTTTTAGTTTGTTTTCTGGTGTTGCTGTTTTCCTTCCTGCCCTAGTTTGTTAATTTCTATGGTTACTCATTTGATTAGTCATTCTGTTAAAGGGGGGGGTGAAATGCTATTTCATGCATACTGAGTTTTTTACTCTGTTAAAGAGTTGGATTCCCATGCTAAACATGGACAAAGTTTCAAAAATTAAATTGTACGTTTGAAGGAGTATTTCTGTGCCAAAAATTGTCCCTCCGGTTTGTCACAAGTTTCGGAAAGTTTTTTTCGAGTATGGGTCTTCGTGACGTCAGCTGGGGCGGAATTTCCTTATAAGGGTCCTAAGGGCACTTCTCCGCGGGCGCGCGCGCACTCTTAGACCAGATAGAGAGAGAAGAGCGAAAGCAGTACCTCATCAAAGTACCGAAAGCGCTCTGCTCGGCTCACCAAAGAAGTGTGTTTTTGGTTGCCAGGGCAAGACAACCCTGCACAGATTCCCAAAGAACCCAGCGTTAAGGCACCAGTGGATGGAGTTTGTTTTTTTCAGAGACTGTTTGTTCCCTGCATTTCGACGATGATTGTTTTATAAACAAAGCCCAGATCGACGGATTTGCAGATCGTCTAATGCTTAAGGATCAAGCAGTCACAATGATAAAGGTTCGGTGAGTAAGAAACTGCTTCAAATGTCTCTGTGTGTTGTTAGCTCAGTTAGCACTGCTTTAGCACACCGCCCACACGGCTCGCCTCCAGCCGCTCGTTTTTTTTCCCGGAAAGACTCTTCCCGGTACAGCCTATCTTTCTTTTATAAATATAATAAAACTAAAGACTTTTTGGAGAAATAGGATGCAATACTACTCTATAGGTACTCAAGATTAACAGGAGATTGAGTGAAAATGAGCATTTCACCCCCCCTTTAAGCTGCGTTCTTTTTAGCTCCCTTTGTATGTTCCTTGTATTTAAACCCTTAAGTTTCATTTGTGATAGGTCAGGTCTCGCTAATGCTATGTTTTCTTCACCATCAAAGTCTGTTTGAGTCTGATTCATCATGGTCATGTGTCTCCCTGCAACCTACTGTAACAAAGGGAAGGGTTAACTGGCCAAAACAATACTGTGAAAGATTTTACAAAGCAGAATGTGTAAATTAAACAGCCAGAGAAGGGTTGACTGACTAAAACTACTGGGAAAGTTTTCACAAATCAAAATGCTGACGTTAAAAACCTCATGGATGGGTTAACTGGTCAAGTGTACTGTGAAACGTTTCACAGATCAAAACAGTGAAGTTTGGCACTGAAGGAAGAGTTAACTGACTAGAACTACTGGGAAAGTTTTCACAAATCAAAATACTGATGTTAAAGGGCAAATTAAAAGTATAGACGTTAAAGTTCATCCAGAAATTTAAATTAGCCCATGATTTACTCACTATTAAGTCATCCTAGGTGTACATGACATTCTTCTTTCAGACGAATACAATTGGAGTTATATTAAAAAAATGTCCTGGCTCTTCCAAGCTTTATAATGATAGTGAATGGCCGTTTCTTTTTTGAAGTCCATAAAAGTTTGTCTATCATAAAAGTGCTCCACACGGCTCCGGGGGGTTAATAAAGGCCTTTTGAAGTGAAGTGATGTGTTTGTGTAAGAAAAATTTCCATATTTAAAACTTTATAAAGTAAAATAACTAGCTTCCTGCTAAAAGAACGAACATTTGTATTTCACAAGTTGTGTAAGTAGACAGCGTAGGCCGTTTGGCCGGAAGCTAAAATTTTACTTTATAAATAATAATTTATTTTATCTATCTGAAGCAACAATGCAAGATCAGTTATTGTGATTGGCTGTAATAATTTAAAGAGATATGATGCTACAACCTTATTTAGCCCAATTTACCTGATAGCCCATTTTAGCTGACTTCACGACATGTTAAAGGGGGGGTGACACGCTATTTCATGCATACTGAGTTTTTTACACTGTTACAGTGTTAATTTTGACAGCAAATTCTGATTTAGTCTTAGTCTTAGTCTTTTGAATAACACACCATTTAGTTTTAGTCACATTTTAGTCATCTGAAATATTTTAGTCTTAGTCTAGTTTTAGTCGACTAAATATCATAAGAGTTTTAGTCTTAGTCTAGTCTTAAGTCTTTTAGTCTTAGTCTAGTTTTGTTTTAGTAGAACAAATATTAGCAGATTTTAGTCGACTAAATCTAGTCGACAGTTGACCTGACTAAATGTTTCCATCAGTCTGTTATGGAATGGTATTAAGGTTTGAATATGCAATACATACACAGATTTAACGGCTGTAATACAAAACATGTATTTTATTTTATTCCTAATGTCAAAAACACTGACTGTAGCTTTTTCACAAAAGATAATCTCACATCAGTGTTAATTTTGACAGCAAATTTTGATTTAAAATATAATGGGTTTAAATTGAAATGCATTCATTTAGAATTTCTCTAAAATTTCCAAACCCATATACTCCCAGAGAAAATGATTTTAAAGTTTGAACATGCAATACAGATACAGATTTAAATACTGTAACTTAAAAAATGTATTAAAATTAAATAAAACCACTTTTCCATAACACAGTCTTCTTTTTCAATGAATGATAGCCTATGTGAATTCTTTATAACTTGCATACATCATTCTCTATTCTTTCAAACAGACATATTTATTTGTATGAATTAAATATAATTAATCCTTATTTTAAAGCTATTAACGAGCAGTGAATGCTTTTCTCTTTTTCTTTTGTTGCTTGATCAATATTAAGGACACAGACCGCATTAGGTTTATTACCCACTGTCACTTTAAGACATCGGATCATGTCCAATGACATGCGGATCCAATTGCACTGATGCATATGATACATTCACAACTGTTTAAGACAACCCACATTATTTACGTGAATACTCTCCAAAACGGACATTTAGACATAATGTTGTGTGTATTTGTCGATTCAGAAACGAAAGAGAGCTCAATTCTGTACTCGCGCGCTGTATAGGCTAGGTGTCTATGTGAATGGCTGCACGCTTCGCGGGTCGGGTGTGTGCGCACAGAAAACCGTACCGAATATAGCTCTTTTTTGCGTCGTCACTCTTATTCAGATTTTCATGTCTGCTCTACTCATTCTCCCAGACGTTTACATGTTTTAACGTTTTATGAGACATGCAGCGCATGCCAACTTGTGTGCCGCTGGGAAGAGCACGTCACAGTACAAATGTGCGCATCTACCACAAATGCAGGACATATATATATATATTTATTTATTCAGATTTGTATTTATATATTTGATACATTTATATATTCAGATTCGGATGATCTGATTTGATCAAACGTGCTTGTAAATTGAGAACTTTGCTTTCAAACAACATACCTCAAACTGCTGCATCGTCACCATCAACAGCCACGTCTGCTTTCTTACTGTAGTCGTGGTCAGTGGTATGAACTGAGATTGTTAAAAAATAAATTAGATTGACAATTTGAATACATAGAATTTTAATAAAACTTGAGCCAAGTTCTGACTCACTATTTTTTTGTCCCAGAGTCCATCTCATGTTCGCATTTGAAGTATGTCTTCAGACGGGACACGGTGGCTTTCTCCATGCGGCCCGACTCATCTGCCCATGCAACCTGACCTTGGCTTGAAATATTTCTCACCAGGAACGGTCCGGTCAAGCCGCTCTCCACATATGCGTGTTCTGTTTTTTTCTTGTTTTCCAACAGTACATCCTCTCCTTCACGGAAATGTAATGATTTTCTCTTTTCGTGGGACTCTTGGAAAGCCTGTTGCCTCCCTGGAACTTTTTCTGTGTTAAACAACACCTGACAGAAGAAATGCAAACAAGATAGATTTAGATTTTTTTTTTTTTTTAGCATTTTATATTTATTTATTTATTTTTAGTGTATTTTTAGCCATTATACATGTACCAGAAAAAAAACATTTGTTTGCACATAGCACTGGTACAACAGAGATTCAAAGTTTCAAACCATCTCTGAAAACAACCACAAGTAGGTGCAGTTCATCACTTAAACCGGCATGTGACTGAAAAAGGACATTAATGTTCAAAACAGGGCACATGAAATGCAAACGTTAGCAAGAAATGTTTTCAGACAAACATTTTCTTTATTTGCCAAAAATGGCAGACTTCAGGAACGTAACACCTCTTGCTTAACATTAAGTCAATTTTGTTTATACCAACGAAATCCATCTGCTTTACTTGAGCATTTGAAAATACAGTTCTATTTTCCAATAAATCATTAGAGAGGTCTAAAGTTTTATTGTAAATTATTAATGATACAAATCTGTGACAGTAATTTCATAATTTCAGGAAATATTTTGCATCCACTTCTGGAAAAAACGTTTCAAATTTTCAAATTTCTTTAGAGAAGTATTATTTTTTCCTATTTCTACCTAAATGGGGTGTTGTGAGCATTAGGGCTGTCACTTTTTATTCGATATTTGAATATGCATTCGAACATGACGTGAAATATCCGAAATCGAACTATAAATAAACTATCCGGTTTTTAAAGTGCCATGTTTTGGGCATTTTTTACAGTCTATGATTAGACCGTTTGCTTTTTATTTTATTGTTTGCCATCTCATCCAGTAGCGGCCACTCTAAACGTATTGTAGCGTAAGCCCATGACCAAATCAAGCGAATAATAGCCAATAGCCAGCTTGTTTTGAAAATGGAAGATAACGACAAGACTAAAGAGACTGCGCTGTAATTCCTGCCTATTACACACACACGACCCACAGAAAAGACGCGTGTCAGTATCGAGTTCTCTTTCGGGCTTGAACAAACCACAATACACAAATTATGCCAAATGTCCGTTTTGTCGAGTGTCCTCATAAGAGCAGTCTTAAATTATTTACATAAAGTCTTAAATGAACGTAGAGATGTGAGAAAATGCGACGCAAAAGAAAAACTCTTCATGAAGCGCAGTGAAATTCAGCGACCATGTGACGTGTCCTGATGGATCAAGGTTGTTCGTTAACTTCATTTTACATTTTACTCGTAGATATTCAGATATATTCGAATACATTGCTTGATATTCAATATCCGTTCGAATTAGATTTTTCTCAAAAGTGACAGCCCTAGTGAGCATTAGTGAGTACACACGTAATGTGATGTCTGTTTCATTCATACTCGCAGCCAGAGGTTGCCCTCGCACAGAGAGTCCACAAGAGAGTCTCTTAGAAGTAGGGCTGTAGCTATCGATTATTTTAGTTAGAGTATTCTACTGATTATTCCATCAATTAATCGAGTAATCGGGAAAAAAAAATTGTGGTAATAAAAATAGATCCAAGTGAACAACAGCCTTTGAAATGACTTAAAATACAAATATAGGTAACACTTTACAATAAGGTTAATTAGTTAACATTAGTTAACTTAGTTAGTTTCTAAGTTATTAGTTACTTTAGTTAACATCCTAAGAATGAATATGGTCAAGCTACACATTGGCAGTCCGGCAGTCTGTACTGCATTCTACAGCATTTATTAATCTTAGATCATATTAATTTCAACATTTACTAATACATTATTAAAATCAAAGGTTGTATTTGTTAACATTAATGGACTGTGAACTAACATGAAAAAACAATAAACAGTTGGATTCCAGGATTTGTATTAACTAACATTAACAAAGATTAATAAATGCAGTTACTAATGTAGATTGTTCACTGTTAGTTCATGTTGGTTAATACATTAATGTTAACTAATGAACCTTATTGTAAAGTGTTACCCAAATATATAATAAAAAGAAATAATTATTGGTTCAAATAAAGTATCAAAGTAATCATATGGGTTTAATTGAACAACGCTGTTAAAATACACCATGCAAAATATATGATATAAACTAATATAAACATAACTTATGTATATTACGTATATAATGCAAATACAAATGCCCGCAGAGGGCGCCAATGGCCTGGTTACACTAAGCCTAAAGCATGATCAAATCCTTGTTTAATATTAGGCAAACAACTTTTAATTCAAATGTCAACTTAATCTTTCATATTTGGTCACTTCTGTACGATAGAAATGCAATAGAATCACATAGAAATGTGATTTCTTGAACAAAATCATGTGCAAGTCAAAACATGCCTACTCAGTGCAAGGGTTAAACTTTTATTTTGAAATCGTGATGAACAATTATTCACATATTCAGAAACATACTTATGTATTCTCCTGTGTTGGAGAATAGACACAGCTTTATAAATGTATAGATTTATAAATGAGTTGCATTACGAATCTTGTGAAATGGCGCAGACTGCGTGCAGATGAACGTTATAAACAACACAAACTCACAGCATGCAGAGATGGAGTTTGGGAAACCCGAGACGCTCCACGAATATAAATGATAACAGTGCAACTATGAAACACGCGTCCAAGGTTTTGCGTTCCCAAATGTACATTATTGGAAATCTAAGCAAACAGTACATGCAGAGACTGAGTATGGGTGGAGCAGCATTTACTGTGAACAGGGCTGAGGTAATTTTAACATTCAAGTTAATCTGCACGTATGTAAATAATTAAGCGTCGTGCTTCTGTGTGAGGAAAAAAAACAAAAACAAAAAACAGCGCATATATTTATTTAACTGAATCACAGCCTTTGTGATTTCATGATAGCACTATGCTATATTATTATTGTAAATGGTTTTAAAGGAGTGGTAAAATGGACTTTTCACAAGATGTAAAATAAGTCTCTGATGTCCCCAGAGTGTGTATGTGAAGTTTTAGCTCAAAATACCCCACAGATATTTGTATATAGCATGTTAAAATTGTTGTTTTTTGAGGGTGAGCAAAAACACACCGTTTTGTGTCTGTTCCTTTAAATGCAAATGAGCTGAAGCTCCCGGCACAGGGGGCGGAGCTACAACAGCTTTCACTCACACAGACATGCACTGAAAATTTCAAAAACCTTTAGCCTTTTATGTTCAAACCGGAGTCAGACAATGATGGAGAGACTAAAGAAGTGACAACATGTAGAAGCAACAGGACATTTCTGAATGGTTAGTTGATGAATTTATGTAGCTTATGTGTAGTTATCTTCTAGTCATTGATTAGCATATTCTGTTAAATCTTTTTTTTAGGAGGCGGGGTTTATGTAAATTCTAGGGTTGATGATGTCACTAACCCGGGAGGAATGTTGTGTAGTCTCTACCAGCCGTTTGTTGTAGTCCTTAAAGGGTCATTTCACCCATTTGAACATTGTTTTTTATTTAAAGTGGGTCATATATGTAGTCGAAATGTAAAATAATTTTTTAATTTGGTGCCTTCGTGACCGAGAAAAGACAAAAAATAACTTCAGAACGCATTTGTATGAAAGACAACAACTCCCACAATGCACCACATTGCACAGCTCCGCAAGCCACTCCCACTAATCCAGAAAGCGCATATCTGCCTATAAGAGAAATCACTCTTCCGTCTACAAGGCTAGCTACTACCAGAGCTTGAAATTCATTTCACATTCACACAAAATGTCTAGTTAGTTGGCGAACTCATATAGTGCATTACTCCTCGTTTGTATTTCTTTCGAAAAGGTGAATTATTGCATGGTACCTGGATGTTCAGTCAGAACATATGCGGTGCGAAACTAGGATAGTTCACAACACAAACGTCCGTGTCCTCGTCTGATTCAGAGATTTCGTCCAGGAGAAATTGTCATCGTTGAAATTCTTTGCCGCAGACGGACTCTATCTCTGTGTTCGTAGCTGCATCACCGGCGCCACCAGTCCGCCCTAACCCGAGCCAGTCCGGGCTCCTCGTCCGCGGCAGGCAGGTCTTCTGCCTCGGCTGCTCTTCGCTATAATGCGGCTTGTAAAGGTAGCCACAAACACCTGATTCAAGCATCAGACTTCCGAAATCCTCTTCTTCTATATCATATTGAGCACTCTCCTCCGCTATTGTCATAACTGTACATCTGTCTCCACAGCGCCTGTTAGCTTAGCTTCAAACAAGATGGAGGATATTGCTTTCAGTTTCAGAGAGTAAAGTCCCACCCACTGATCTGTAATAGGTCTGTAGCGTGAGCGCGCCCCACCCTGGGAAAGATGAGAAACTAGTGTCTGTAGTCTTAACAGAAATCCCCCCCTCTAACACTTCCTCCTACAATGACGCAAAATGACGATTTTTGCGTCATTGTAGGAGGAAGTGTAAGAGGTAAATAACAGATTTCTCCCGTCTCAGGGGAAAATGAGAGAGTGTTGCACGACCATTCAATAGTATGACTGGGTTTCTAACAATGCAAAGCTTAATGCAAATGGGTGAAGTGTCCCTTTAAAAAAAAGATTTCTTTAAAAGCAAATATCTCCCTTTGCTTTGAACTTTGCAGATGTTGTTTATGCTCAAACAGCAACATTACACACTAACTAAAGTTAGAAAAGTGAAATCATATTCAACCACCCCTTTAAATATATTGCGTAGCTTTAGGCCCCGTCCACACTGCTGTGTTTTTGTTTAGAAACGGAGACCTTTTGCTACGTTTGCACCTCCCGTCCAGACTAAAACGTCAAAAACGAAGACCTGAAACGGAGAAGTTTAGAAACGCTGCCGACCCCGTTTTGCGTTTTGAATCTCTGGAGGGCGTTTTAGTGAAGACGGGTCAAAACGGAGGACTTTAGAAACGATGACGCAGAGGCTCACGCTCGGCTCTATGATTGGGTGTCATCAGTCATGGAGTATACACAGGTAATATTCAGTACCAGTAAACTCCACCCGCTGGAAGAGTTTCTTACAGTAAGAAACTGCCGCGGCTCAGGCGCGGTAAACACGTGCATGCTACAAATAGAACCGACGCCTATTTTTCATGCGGCACGCAAGCATGTTGGAAGCGTTTCCAGGCAAAATAGAATGGGAAAAGATGTTTATGTCATTTTGACACAAATACATATTAATAAATGACATTTTGATGCATGAAAGCATTTTTTTACAGTCTATGTTTGAAAGTCTCTAGGTTTACACCGGCACGCGCATGCCCAGTGTTGGTGAATGGTCACGTGATCCGCGTTTTCAGTCGTTTTAATGTGGATGGAGATCAATTCTAATACGCAGCTAAAACACTGGTGTGGACGGAGATCGTATTCGTTTTAATTCTCCGTTCTAAACTAAAACGCAGTAGTGTGGATGGGGCCTTAGAAAACGGTGTAATAATCCGATTCATGGATTCCCATCTGTGGAATGCGCCACTTCCGGTATTTAGCCGGTTACTCAAAATGGGTAAATTGCAATCGAGGATTTTATTTAAATCGAGTACTCGACTTTAATCGAGGAATTGTTAAAGCCCTACTTAGACGTCATAAAACTTATTACATTCCAGGAAATCCTTCATATGGACAAAGGCCCTCACTGTTGACAATTTATAAAGATGTAACTCATTCATGCACGTTTGGTTTGTGTGTGTATTTTGAAGTTTTCCATGGTGGAAGCGGAGAGAGGACTCGGATGCAGAGAATTCCTGCTCAGATGCTGAGGAAGACGCACCTCCAAGGAAAAGACTGAGAGCTGAAAACATCTGGAAGAAAGTTATCAACAAGAAAAGAAGAATGGTTGGGAAGTCATACGTTGGAAAACAGAAGCACAATGAAATAATGAGGGAGCCACGGGCTATCGGGCCTAGATGTTCATCAGCAGCATGTGCCAAGTCAACTAAACATCACTGCAGTGCAATCGGCGAGCCTGAGAGGAATAACATTTTCAATGACTTTTGACAACATATGACCTGGGATGTATGTGCATGGTCTAATTGATGTGGTCCCCGTGCAAAGGAGAAGGGGGGCTGAAAATTCTCGAAGATCAAATTCCCTGTTGTTTTTTTTACGGGTCAGCGGGCAGAGAAGATGCGTCTACAAAGATATGTTTTTGTCTACCCTAGGAATAGGCGAGTGGTCTGCCCTTAACTGGGCAAAGGAGGGACACACGCAAGCAGACACAGAGGGACAAACACACAGCAACGCACGTCGTTCAGTGGCAGGTCATGAATTCATTCACAGCTGTTTGCAGGACATCCCAAAGGTGCCCTCACACTTACTGCAGATCCACAACATAAAAACAGTATCTGGAACCTGTGTTTCAGTCGATGTCTGATCTGTATGCAGTGTATTGTCGCGCTGCAGCAGAGAAGAATCCAACACCTTTGTCAAGGCAAGTGTTCACAGATGAGTTCATGCGTCTCAACCTAGGCCTTTACCACCCAAAAAAGGACCAGTGCAACATGATCTGTGGTGCTTTCAAGACCGGCAACTTACCTGATGACGAGTGGCAGCACCACCTCCTTCAAAAAGAAGAGGCCCGCGCCGAAAAGTTGTCAGACAAAAGCAAGGCCAGCAACAACACTATGGTCTTATGTATGGACTTACAAGCCCTTCTTTTGTGCCCAAAGCTAAAAGCCTCTGCCTTGTATTACAAAACAAAGCTTGCAGTTCACAATTTGACTGTGTACAACATGCTGACACACAGTGCCACGTTATGTCTGGCATGAAGGTGAAGGATCCATGTCTGCCAGTGAGTTTGTTTCATGCATTGTCAACTACCTCTCTGCACACACTGAGACTGACACATTTATTCTGTGGAGTGACGGCTGCGGGTATCAGAACCGGAATGCAGTTCTCAGCAATGCACTTCTTCTGTTCTCCGTGAAGAAAAACAAAGTCGTCATACAGAAGTACCTTGAGAAAGGGCATACTCAGATGGAATGCGACTGTGCGTTCACAGCGTCATCGAGAGCCGTCTGAGGGACTAGGATGTGTATCTCCCAGCAGAGTATGTTAACCTGATGAAGAGGGCCCGTGTGAAGACTCATCCATATGGAGTCAAGTACATCGACCATACCTTCTTCCAGGACTTCACCAAGTTGAGGCTCTGCAAGTCTCTGCGCCCTGGAGTAAGGCCTGGTGACCCAACTTGTCCACGATTTCAGAGCCATCAGGTAATTACCAATGTAAATCTTATGTCTTACCAATATACTGTAGGCATTACATTATGATGTTGCATATTATTTTATGAAATCTTCAGTGATTATGTTGTTGTGTTATATTTTGTGCTATTAGGTACAACAACAATGGAACGATGGACTTCAAAATCAACCAAACTGATGACTGGCATCCACATCCAAGTCACCAACTCCGAAACTCCACCTCAGACAGCAACACAGACACCCCACTCTATTCAGACCGCCTGAAGATAAAAGAGCTGAAATTCAAACACCTCCAAGACCTGAAGGAAGTCATCCCAAAGGACTTTCACAGCTTTTACAACAATTTGCTTCACTAGCTTAATATAGGATGCAGTATTGAAGGGATAGTTCACTTCAAAATGAAAATTCTGTCATCATATACTCACCCTCAAGTTGTTTCAAACCTGTATGAGTTTCTTTCTTCTGCTGAACACAAAGGAAGATATTTTGAAGAATTTCAGTAACCAAACAGTTAACTGGACCCATTGACTTCCATAGTAGGAAAAAAAAATACTATGGAAGTCAATGGGTCCAGTTAACTATTTGGTTAGTGACATTCTTCAAAATATCTTCCTTTGTGTTTCACACCTTTCACAGTGTGTGCTCTGAACACAGCAAAGACCAAGGAGATCATTCTGGACTTCAGAAAGCACAAGGCAGATCTGAGCCCCCTCTACATCAACGAAGACTGCGTGGAGAGGGTCCACACCTTCACCTTCCTGGGCACCATGATCTCTGCCGACCTCTCCTGGACAGCAAACACCACAGCTGTCTTCAGAAGGGCACAGCAAGGCCTGCACTCCCTGAGAGTGCTCAGGAAGAACAACGTGGTGAAGGAGCTGCTAGTGACCTTCTACCGCTCCACCATCGAGAGCATCCTGACGTACTGCATTACGGTGTGGTTCTCCCGCAGCACTGAGGCAGAACGGAAGAAGCTCCAGAGAGTGGTCAACACTGCACTGAGGATCATCGGCTGCAACTCTCCCCTCCCTGGAGGACATCCATTCATCCCGCTGATTCATCCAATCATCAAAGACTGCTCCCATCCTGCCTACCCCGTTTGACCCGCTGCCCTCTGTCAGGCGCTACAGGTCAATCAGGACAAAGACTCAAGAACAGCTCCTTTCCACAAGCCATCCCTATACTGAATGCACACGGCCACTAGCACCTCACCGCACACACACACACACACACACACACACACACACACACACACACACACACACACACACACACACACACACACACACACACACACACACACACACACACACACACACACACACACCACGTGCAATAACTAGTACTTTTAGTGTGTATCATTTTTCTATTTATTATGATATTGTTCAACTATTTATTTTCTTGCCTTTTAAATTTAGATTCTGTGTTTACTGGGTGAACTGCTGCTAAGAAATTTCGTTGTTAATTTTTTGTACAATGACAATAAATCTTCCGATTCTGATAAATGAAGTTGACTTGACGACTAAATAGGCTACCTTTTGTAACTTTACAAAAAGATCCATCTATATTTAATTTATACAGTAATAAATATGCAGTGTTGTTTTACATTTGATTATTTATTCAAATTTCTGTACCTGAAATAATGCCGGGTAAATAATGTTACATAAAGCAAATTTGCCTGTGAACGCTTTATATTAGGGCTGTCACTTTTGTGAAAAAATCCTGTTCGATTTTAGAGACACAAGTGTTCATTGAATCGATTGTAAAATCGATTTTCCATGTCTAAAGACGTTTCCATTTTAAACGCAAAATATGGGCAAATCCACGGACAACGAACAGGCATTAGGACTAACGTAAAGAGGGCGCTTGAGACGCGCCCAAGTCAGCAAAATTTCTGATGATTTATTGGCGTGAAGTTTCGTACACAGTGACAAACAGGAGTGCAAAATTCTCGAAAAGCAATAAGCAGAGTGGACTGCAATAGCATAAATGAAAAACATTACCTCAGTCTTCAACATGGCTGTGTTTACGATTAGAAATGTCAAACAAATTTCGCCTACGTAGGCGATTGTAGACGCGTAGCCCGAATTTGTATCTGAATGCATGAGACTGTCTGCATACCGGCAGAATTCACAGTTTTGTAGTAAAAAGAGACGCATTATGCAGAAAGATAATCTGCTGTTATGCGTGTTTGTCAGAGCCTGCAGTTGCTGTGTGACGCGCGTTCGCTGCGGGCGTATCGATTTCTCTGCCTAGAGTCCAGCTGTTTCTGTGAATTGCAGCGATCCATTTGCTTCTCTGTTCTGTAGCTTTCAGCAGTCTGTAAAAACATACCTCAGATTTCTTGTCAAATTTATTTATAGTCAATCTCAAAGCTCTTTCCCATTTTAGATGTGTTTTGTGTTTTTTTGCGGCATTCACGCTGAAACGCAATGCTGCCACTCAGTGTTTCTGCCACTCGGTGTTTTTCAGTGTTTCCGCAGTCACTCCGGCCGACGGTCACGCGCATAACCTCTATTGTTCTGTATTGTAATTATTGTGTGGTTTTTATAAGCTCATACTGAGAGACAAGGAATATTTGTACTCTTAAAGTATCATTTGTAATACCGTAGGACAATTTGAATGAAGAAAAACCCAGTGAAATTGTTAAAAGAAATGGTGACCAGTTACAGAGTATACATCTTTCCACACAAACAGATTTAAACAAAATGCTGAACATCACAACTACAAATAACACAAATGACTTACCTTAGCATTTGGCAACACCTCAGCAATCTTTGTCACAGTGCCGAGCTCTGGATTGTCAATGACAAAGTCTGCATGCATTGCCTCGACTGGATTGTCAATGACAAAGTCTGCATGCATTGCCTCGACTGGATTGTCAATGACAAAGTCTGCATGCATTGCCTCGACTGGATTGTCAATGACAAAGTCTGCATGCATTGCCTCGACTGGATTGTCAATGACAAAGTCTGCATGCATTGCTTTGACTGTTTCGTAAAGAAGTGGATGACGGTTGAACATGTAAAAGAATGGTGTTAACTTCGTAGAGCCCTGAAAACACAAAATGCTGCTCAAATGACAAACAAATCCTGCTAATCAATGTATACTAATGACTCTGTTGTAGCGTAACAAACCTGCGCTAAGGTGTTGATGGCGTACATGATTGTACTCAGGTGCTCGTCCCAGTCATTCTGCTCAGCATTGCAATACTTCGGCAATGTCCTCTCGATGATTTTATTGGTCCTGTTTACTAGCTCTTTCGCCTGGGAGTTGTAACCCGATGTCAGACACTTCCACACACCGAAGACTTCAAATATGACCTCGTTCACCTGTTTTCAGTAGGTATATAAAGCACAATTAGGGCTGCACAGTATTGGGGGGAAAACCTAACAGTGCAATATTACTTTTTCTGCAATATATATTGCGATATGAAGAAATCCAGGAATGTTCACCTGATTATTTGAATAGCTATCTTTGGACCATTGGTTCAGACCATTCTGTTTTTCCCATAAATCTTGAAATTATACTAATTTAAATAAAAAAAATAACTGCTTATGTTTGTGTAGCATCTTTGTTTGGATTTTGATTAAAATGCAGTGATTGCCTCTAATATCAAATGGCTACACATATTTTTTGTTTAAGGCCAGTTTGACCTGTTCTAGACCAAATAAACAACAAATACATTTAACATTTAATTAAAAAAATAAATTAAAACCGATATCAGAATTGGCCAATTTACTTGTAAAAAAAAAAATTGGAATTGGCCATAAAAATCTAAATTGGTGCATCACTAATAATTTTTTTAACATTTTAAAAATCTGATAAAATCTTTTTGCTGTAAAAACAAATGCAGTTTAAAAAAAAGGTAATTTTTTCCCCATCTACCTTCAACCTAAAATGACTCTTTACAGGAACAAACACAAAACTCTTACAGTAATATGGAAGCTTTTTTTGCCACAAAATAAAAAATTAAAAGGTTATTTTGCAATTCTCTATTTCCTCACAATTCATACTATAACTGCAAGTTTATATCTCACAATTGTGAGGAAAAAAGTCAGAATTGTGTGATAAAGGCGCAATTACATTTTTATCTTTTTTATTCCATGGCAGAAACAAGCTTTCATATAACAACCATAAAATTAACAGTTTAAAAAACTGAGTTTGCATAGGGCACATTCCCACTTTTAAACAATTCCGTATAAAATAATAATTGTTATTTTTTTAGTGATTATTTATTACTTTATATATTAAATTAAATAAGAAATATATTGTGTTACTTTAATTATTGTACTGTAAACTATGAAACTGAATACACAATATATATTTATTTAATTAAAGGGATAGTTCACCCAAAAATAAAAAATAAATCCTCACCTCTTTACCCTCATGTTGTTCCAAACCTGTATGAGTTTCTTTCTTTTGTTGAACACAAATGAAGATATTGTAAAGAATGCTGGTAACAAACATTTCTGGTCCCCATTGACTTCAATAGCATTTTTATTTCCTACTATGGAAATGAATGGGTGCCGACGACTGTCTGGTTACAACACTCTTCAAAATATCTTCTTTTGTGCTCAACAGCATAAAGAAACTCAAATGGGTTTGGAACAACATGAGGGTGAAAAGTGAGGAACTTTTTAAAATTTTTGGGTGAACTATCCCTAAATATATTAATTAATTTTATTTAATTTGATAATCGCACTAAGCCATTTCATGATATTGATTTTATTTTCGATATATTAGGCAGCCCTAAGCACAATAAATTCATAAAAATGTGAAAATCTAACTTGCAATACAATTTCAGTACATCCCAAGCAGCACTAGCACTAGAAACAGCAAACACCAGTGATTATACCAATCATTAGGATTAATAATAAAAACCTGGTCCTCAAACTCCATCTTCTGGTCTGTGATTATTTTTTTCACTTGTCCGAATTCAGATAATTTCAGATTTATGACTATGACGGTCCACGGTGTGCTGGCAATGTACGGGTCCATCACGGGAGCTTTTGTTCCAACATCATTGCTTCTCTGGCATTGAGGACAATGGGTAATCTGAAAGAATAATCATGTTAGTGATGTTACAGGTAACCAAGGCTGCAACTAATGAATATCTTGATAATTCAATTAATAAAAAAAATAAAATATAAAAAAATCCATAAAATTCTCCACCTAGCAATGTGAAAAATACAAATGAATAAATGTAGAAAATTTAATCTACACTGATAATGTGGTTAATTATTTTTGTATTATAATAGTCACAATAATAATGATAATATCTAACAATGCAACCAAACAATGAGCGATATCAACATGCTACTTTGTTTGCCTAATATAGTATGTGATATTTTTGCTTGTACAATACACAACTCCAGTTTAAGATGTTAAATTAAATAAATAAAAAAAAAATAATAATTTGTCCACAGTTTGAAAAGATAGTTTAAAATCAAAAACAAGTTGTGTTTTTTAAGGTTACTATGGTTGTTACACACTTAGATACAACACTATAAATACAATATATCTTGATTAGTGCCGTCTATCGGTAAAAAAACAAAACACGAATCACACATTTTTCTGTAATTAATCACGATTAATTTCACATTCAGTCACCAAATTAATGTAGAAACAACATAAAAGTATTTATTTTAAAAATAAATATTTTTAAATATTTTAAAGGTTGCTGTTGCTGTTGTTGTTTCCGGCCTCCGGCATTTTGTCAGTCAAAAATAGTCGATCTCTGAATGCGAATAAACTGACTCTGAATTTTAGTATTGTTTCTTATATGAGGATCCTTTTTCAAATACAAGGTCAAAATTGATTTTCACTAACGACAAAACAACAGATTATCCGTGAATTTATATGGAACTAAGAAGCATTAGGAGCTTTCCATCTTTACTCTCCTCCCTGTTACGCTGCATTCGGAGATCGACTACTTTTGACTGACAAAATGCGGGCGGCCGGAAACAACAACAGCTACAGTGAGTTGTTCAAAACCTTTCTTTTATGTAAACTCTGTGTACACAAACAATGTTCTCAATGCTGGAGTTCATGTGTAGAGCCCCTGGTGAGACTTCCAGCAAAGTTTCATGTTGTGTCGAGCCTTCTTAGTGTTTTAAAAATAGCAATTTTGATACTATCATTGTAGTGCACTCCCATTCAAAAGGCAATTTGACCGAAAACGAAAATACGGTCAAATTTAAAAGTGGCGTTTCCATCCTAATGCTTTTAAATGAAAGTTTGCCTCGGGTAGATTCACAAAAAGACCCAAGGTTGCATTTTGGCGAGAGTTATTTTCGAGGGTTAGTTTATTAGGCTGCAGTCGCTTTAAGACCCGCCAGACATTACGTGGATCTGACATGCATCCCATTTTCAAAACGCCTTACATTAATTTAAGACTTTACTTAACTCATTAAGACTGTACTTACAAGAATACTCAACAAAATGGACATTGTTGCATTTTTTTCTCTGTTCAAGCGCGAAAGAGAACTCAATGTGGCCGTTGTCATGACAACCACACCGATACTGTGCGTCTTGTCACGCTTGAATGGTTTAAAAGCATCTGCATTAATAAGAGCGCGATTACATAATGTAACACTAACTAAAGGATGACGGGGGAAAATTAATGCAGCATTAACTGTATGAAATATTTTTTAACTATTTTTACTTTTAATTTTGACAGCCCTAATCTGGATCTAAATAGTTCACCAAAAAAAGAACGCAAAATTGAAGAATGTCGGAAACCAAGCAGTTGATGGGCCCCATTGACCTGCATAATATTTACTATGGAATCAATGGAGCCAATCAAATGTTTGGTTACCAATGTTCTTCAAAATATCTTTTGTGTTCAAGAGAAGAAAGAAATTCCTACAGGTTTGTAACAACTTGAGATTGAGTAAATGATGAAAACTTTTATTTTCGGGTGAACTATACCTTTATTGAAATTTGTTTGTAATCTCACATTTACCAGTTACTCAATGCAAGCCCTAGAAACAATAGCAATATCAACTGCTGTACAATCATCTCACCCATTGGATGATGTCCTCTGTGATGCCATGCCAGTAGTATGAGGCTGAAACTTTGTAAAATGTCTTGGTCTGCCCTTGATGTCGACCCGTCTCTGCATTGTCATGAGAATCTCGAAGGATGGCTTCCTTTTGCATCGTATTCATCACAACCAGACGATTTGAACTGTTTTTGCCCTTGTAGAAAAGCAATCCATCTAAATTACAAATCAGTTATCAGTTAGTACTGCTGAAGAGTGCGATTCAGACACCACAGAGGCTCTTGTTCCTGAATTGACAAAAGAAAACAGCTCAGTTACGCTCTTGGAAGCCCCAATCACCTCTGACGTATTCAGAAAAGGCCAATGGAAGTGACGAGTGAAATCTGCTTGTCTGGCCACTACCCGGACATCCGAGTATAAAAGACGGCCAGCGTGCTTCACTCGTTCAGGTTTGGGCTGAGGAACCACGACGGTGTCACGACCAATTCAGCAGCAGTTCAGAGTTGTGGCAGGAGGGACACAATGTCTCCCCTCCCTTCATCAGGGAACGAGTGTTTCGATAGTAACCAAGACTTTCCTTTTCTAACGGTCACTTTTGAAGTTATCAAAAACCACGCACCTCTTTAGAATCAGGATGCGATTTCCTAAAGATCTGCCATCCACTGTGTCTTGATTTGTTGCTATCGCAGCCATAAACACCTTCAAGGTAGAGGCAGACAGGTGTCTCTCCAGGCCCTCTTGGAGGAAGGAAAGCACTGACCCAATACCACATTTCTGTGGATCTTCCGCTCTGGAAGAACACCAAGAGACGAATAGGTGCCACTTCAAAGCATATAGCTATCTTGTTGAGGCGACTCTAGCCTAATTACTTGTATCTATTACCGCTGGTGATAACTAGGGATGTCCCGATCCGATCCACGGCATCGGTATCGTGCCGATACTGGCCCAAAACGCTAGATTGGATATCGGAGGGGAGAAAAAAAAATGATCCGATACCTATGATCCGATACCTATTAGGGGTGGAACGGTACATGTATTCGTACTGAACGTACGTTCGGTGCATGGATTTACACGGAGAATACACAGTATAAAAATAAATAAAACTCGCGTACACATTAATTAATGTAATACTGTTAGATACGAGCATAGATATATGCGGGAACGCGCGTCTGTATCGCTTATATTTTACACATCACTTTGTCCTTACTCGTGATTTTTCCGTTTCTTTGGGAACCGAAAGTAGCGCCTCATGTTGCTTTTCAAATTGTCAGGAGTGTAGATTTCGAACTCCTTGTCAGCCGTGGTTGTTGTAGCCGTTGGCGCAGCCATTGTTTTGGTATGCAAAATAGGCGCTAACCAGGACGCTGGTTAACGTCACCTACAGGAGCCCAGATGACCAACAATAGGCTTGCTAATGAGCTTGCGATTTACAACTTAAAGCGTGAAAAAGCCTCGGAATCTGAATTGAAAACAACGTTTACAAGCAAACACATTTACAAAAAATAATGCCCATAACAGGTTCGAATATTAAAGGCTGCCTAATATTCGGTCGAAAATGTTTTTTTTTTTTTATATTCGAATTATATTCGAATAACGATGTTCGGAGTCAAAGCCCTAGCGATGACCAACTCAAAAATAGTGGAAAAAAGAAAAGCAAGTCAAGGTTCAATTGTAAATATGATGCCTCATGTATTAGGTATGGATTTACGGCAACAGGCAATTCCGTGGCGCCAAATCCATTGTGTGTTGTTCGTGGTGAAACACTGCAATTAAGCCGTCAAAACTTCAGAAGCACTTAACCACCAAACACCCAACTCTCAAAGACAAAACAGAGGAGTTTTTTGAAAGAAAGAAACTCGAGTTGGACGCTCAGCGGCAAGTTTTGATATCCTCAACATCAGTAAACGTAGCTGCAACAAAGGGGCTATATCTTATATTATTATTATTATTTCAGAGCTTATTTTGACGGCTGCAAAAGATATTTGTCAGGAGCTATTGGGGGGAAAAGCAGCTAGCAAGCTGGGACATGTTCTACTATCTGACAATACTGTTGCCAGGAGAATTGATGCCATGGCTGAGGATATTGAGGGGCAGCTGTTGGGCAGATTAAAAGCATCTCCGTGGTACGCAATTCAAGTGGACGAATCGACTGACGTGGAAAATAAGGCAATCATGTTAGTTTATGTGCGGTACGTGCATCAAGATGAGGTGCAGGAAGATTTACTCTGTTGTCTTTCACTTCCAAGCACAGCCACCGGCTCCAAAATATTCCAAGTATTGAATGAATACGTTGCAGGCAGACTGGATGGAGGTTTGTGTGGGTGTCTGCACTGACCGGGCAGCTGCGATGGCTGGCCGGTTGTTGGGGTTCACTGCCAGGGTGAAAGAAGTTGCGCCAGAATGTGAGGCAACTCACTGCATGATTCACCGAGAGATGCTGGCAAGCAAGAAGATGGCTACGTTCACACTGCAGGCTGAAACCACCCAATTCCGATTTTTTTGCCCCTATGCGACCTGTATCTGATCTTTTCATGACAGTCTGAACGACACAGATCCAATCTTTTGAAATGCGACCCAGGCCACTTGGGTATGTGGTCCAAATCCGATGCATATCCGATCTTTTGAAATGCGACTTCAGTCTGAACGGCCAGGTCGCATGTATCCGACCCGCACGTCATTGATACGCGAAAAACGTCATAATTCTGCGTTGAAGTAGTCATCGGTTTGAAAACGGACTGCATATTCGTCGAGCTGAGGTAAATCTGCCGAACGGGTCGACCTCGACGAGCCCGTTAATTAAAAAAATAAATAACAGCCCACGGCCACCATCATTATATATCCAATGTGAATAAGAGTAGACTAACATTATGATAACTTATTTGTGCTGATATTAGATAGGTCAGTGGCTGCTGTCTGGCTCTTGTGTAACGGTCGCTGCGCGCGCTCGTGTGTGTGAGTGTGTGTGTGTGTGTGTGAGAATCACAGTTAGTTGAAGTTTAGCTACTTCCGCAAACAAAAAGTGACGTCGTTGACCGTTGAGTACTCTTCTGCGCATGCGGGTCACTTCTGGGTCATTTCACGTTCACACAGATCACAAAAGGTTGCATTTAATTGGAAATGTGAACGGCCTTGCAAAAAAATCGATTTTTTTCCAAAAATCGGAATTGAGCATTAAGCCCTGCAGTGTGAACGCAGCCGATGTCTCCAGAGCTCCACACGGTCCTTGATGCTATACGTGTCATTAACCACATCAAAGCTCATGCCCTGAATACGCGTTTGTTTGAATTATTGTGAGGACAAGGATGCTGATCACAAGCGCCTGCTTCTACAAACAGAAGTTAGGTGGCTGTCCAAAGGGAAAGCCTAACACGAGTGTTTGAGCTAAGAGAGGAATTACAGAAACTCCTCTCCGACAAGCAGTCACCCTTCACAGCGCACTTCAGTGACAAGAGCTGGCTCACAAAACTGGCCTACTTGAGTGACATTTTCATGGCCTTGAACGACTTGAACCTGACAATGCAGGGGAGGATGGCTGACACATTCAGGCTGGCGGATAAAATCACTGAGTTTTTCCGAGGATGCTGAAGGACTTGATACATAGCCACCTGACATCACTGTCTGATGAGTTTGAACGTTATTTCCCAATCTGAAAAAGACCCAAGGAATGGCCAAGTATGGATGCGCAATCCATTCCAGGGTAAATATATGCACATTACATATTCATATATAATGCCCCTCCCAAAATATATTTTCTATTTAATTTTCAAGTTGGCAAAAATAGTAATTTCAGTAAATTTTTCAAAACATCAATACTTCTTATATTTAATTTTGTTATGCACCAAAACACCAAAGCAAATTCCTTGTATGTGAAAACTTTCATGACAATATAAGTCAATTCTGATTCTAATTCTGAAGATGATGACGGTCAGATCCAGCTCTCATCAAGAGAAGAAGACCAGCTGCGAGGCCTGAAAACTGTCTTTAATTCAACACCACTGACATCCTTCTGGATCAAAGCATCAAGAGAATGCATTGAGATCAGCACCCCTTGCACTGAAGACCCTGGCTCCCGTTCCCGAATTCACATCTGTGCAAGGCAGGTTTTTCTGCCATGACTGCCACTAAGACCAGACTTAGAAACAGACTGGATGTGAGGAATACCCTGCGTGTCTCATTGTCAACCATCAAGCCCCGGTATGATGTTCTTGTGGCTGCCAAGCAATCCCAGGGGTCTCACTGATCTGGATATCAGACTGTAAGCTGGTTCATTACTATTTGTGAAGCAGTCCTTTTTAAATTTCAAAAGCTTGTCGTGTGCACAGCTAAAAATACAGTAATATCAATAAGCAGTTCATGCTCACATTAAAATAGTTTTGTTGTCATTGGTCTGGTCTGGTATTTTTTTGTTAAAGTTTAAAGCTTGATCTCTAATTTTATACTTTTAGAAATGATTGGCTGAAATCACTGTGTGTTGCTACTGTATTCTGAAACTGTCTGACTGTTGAAACTGGCTCTTATACTCATACAATTCGCCTATGTTGTCACCTGTTGGTGAGTGGAAACACTGAGTTGCTGTTGAAGTGATTGTCTTTAGTGGTTCTGGAGCAATCTGACTGGTGAAACGGGCTGGTATTTTCATACAATTTGCCATTACTGCCACCTGCTGGTGAGTTGCTTTTGAAATAGGCCTAATTGTATGGGAGAAAAGGGACACATTTTGTGGACTTGGTTTGAAAGTTCATACAATTAGCCTTTGTTGCCATCTAGTTCATTATATGCAAATAAATTATAGGCTGTTACTGTTTTACACAGTGCTATGTTTCAAAAGGATGCATCTTAAAATTGAGGCATTAAAATTGACAACTGGTCCCTGGAATATTTTTTTAATGAATATGCTGGCATAAAAAAGGTTGGGAACCCCAGGTATAATACATCCAGTGAGGTGCTAGATAAATTAGTCCTTGATTGGCCAGTCTTCATAGAAACTACCAGCAAGTGTGCTTGAGAAACACTGAAATGAATGGGATTCAATGCTGGAACTATTCCGTATTCAATGTATGGAAGTCTATGGGAGCGTCATAACTCTGGTGTTGCGTTACACACGAGAAAGAACCTCATTGGTTCTCGAACGTCAAGCAAGCATGCTTGAGCTTATGTTTATATTTGAATAAAAGCCTAAATTCAATCTGTTCTTCATATAAACAGCGATCGTGTCTCCTCAGAAAATTTTGGACTAAACCGCTCAATTCATATGGATTTGTTTTACGATCTCTTCATGAACTTTTTAAAACATTAAAGTGGTAGTTGCGTAGACTGTTAATGGAGGGACAGAAATCTCTCAGATTTCATAAAAATATCTTTATTTGCATCTTGAATACAAACGAAAGTCTTACAGGTTTGGAACGACATGAGGATGAGTAAATGACAATATTTAGTATCGGGTGAACTATGCCTTTAAACTTGTTTATTAAACTGTTATATAGAATCAATTTCATATTTGCAACCAATGCAGATATCTGAGAAAAATTGCACTCTTACTTGTGTAATAGTGCTTAACTACATGATATACAGTAAATATAAATAAAAACCCACACTGGCATTTTTACCCTCATTTCTTGAACTTTAGTGGCATTTAACATTCTGATATGCTTCATCACGTTTTTTTTTTTTAAGCTGATACTTATCAGTACTTATGTGATTAAAGTCGAGTTGACGTTGACTAATCGCAGATGATTAGTAAAAACACAATAGATGGGAATGCTAAATGTCTATTGCGCCTACATTGCGCTTATTTTTATAGCTTTATAGTTATTTAGTCCACGGGTTGTTATATTTCTTACATTTCTACTCATTCTAAATTCAGATACAGATAAAGTAGCACAGTAAGAGTGCATTTATTTGAATGCATTAGTGAGAGAGCCATTGCATGTGTGAATTAATCATCCCTGTCTGTGCAGCGTCTCTCTAATAATAGTGAAGCTGTGGGTTTTAGTTACTTCAAAACAGAAAGAAATATATGCAAGAACTTCAGTTTCTAAGCTATTTTATTGATAAATCACAGAACAGTGTTGACAACACATTTCTGCGCTATGAATGTTCCAGTGTGCGTTATCTGTGCGCTACTGTCTGTACATGTGTGTGTTACAGCGGCGCATTAAGTTAAAACGGTGATTAAATGACCTGTACAATAAACGGTGTAAAAGGTGCATTCACCTGATCAATATTGAGTATCCAGATGGTACAAACAAACATAACTTGAGGAGCGCTCTCAGAGCATGCATTTATTTGTCATTTTAGCTGATGGAAACGGAGCTTCAAAGATTTCTTATCCTGCGCCCCTCTATAGAGCAGCATTAGTATTACAGCCAATGTAAATCTATGGGATTTGAGGGGGTTTTTGAAGTTACGTAATTTACACGAAATCCTTAAGTCTGATCAGTTAGAAGTCAGAACAGTCTGAAGGACTATTGTCTTCTGCAAGGCAGCCATGCTTTTTAGTGTCAAAATCCCATGACACAGCAAAATCACACAGCAACTATTCGACATCAAGCTTAATGCGTAATTTCCTACCTTCCATGATGAAGTGTTTTGACGCTCGTCTAACAGTTCTCTTCCTGTTTCCGCCTCTTTTGATTGTGTCCACATGGTAAAAGCCACCACTCTCAATGTAGTGCTTCACCTCAATGTGCATCGCAAACTCTGCCATACCTGTAGAAAAAAAACAGATGAGCCATTCCTTTAAATGCACTTTGAAATTAATTAAGTTTCCAGTATGACTTTCTTCAGTAGAATGTAACACAAGTAAGAGTTGTTTTGCTTATGTACACTATAATACCTAAAAGAACTACAACGGGGCTTAAAGGTGCACCGGGGTAAAAGGTACATTACATTTTACATGAAACTATTTATATTATTGATGACTTCTATATATATACAGTGAGGAAAATAAGTATTTGAACACCCTGCTATTTTGCAAGTTCTCCCACTTGGAAATCATGGAGGGGTCTGAAATTGTCATCGTAGGTGCATGTCCACTGTGAGAGACAATCTAAAAAAAAATACAGAAATCACAATATATGATTTTTTAACTATTTATTTGTATGATACAGCTGCAAAAAAGTATTTGAACACCTGTCTATCAGCTAGAATTTTGACTCTCAAAGACCTGTTAGTCTGCCTTTAAAATGTCCACCTCCACTCCATTTATTATCCTAAATTAGATGCACCTGTTTGAGGTCGTTAGCTGCATAAAGACACCTGTCCACCCCATACAATCAGTAAGAATCCAACTACTAACATGGCCAAGACCAAAGAGCTGTCCAAAGACACTAGAGACAAAATTGTACACCTCCACAAGGCTGGAAAGGGCTACGGGGAAATTGCCAAGCAGCTTGGTGAAAAAAGATCCACTGTTGAAGCAATCATTAGAAAATGGAAGAAGCTAAACATGACTGTCAATCTCCCTCGGACTGGGGCTCCATGCAAGATCTCACCTCGTGGGGTCTCAATGATCCTAAGAAAGGTGAGAAATCAGCCCAGAACTACACGGGAGGAGCTGGTCAATGGCCTGAAAAGAGCTGGGACCACCGTTTCCAAGGTTACTGTTGGTAATACAATAAGACGTCATGGTTTGAAATCATGCATGGCACGGAAGGTTCCCCTGCTTAAACCAGCACATGTCAAGGCCCGTCTTAAGTTTACCAATGACCATTTGGATGATCATGGGAGAAAGTCATGTGGTCAAGATGAGACCAAAATAGAACTTTTTGGTCATAATTCCACTAAACGTGTTTGGAGGAAGAAGAATGATGAGTACCATCCCAAGAACACCATCCCTACTGTGAAGCATGGGGGTGGTAGCATCATGCTTTGGGGGTGTTTTTCTGCACATGGGACAGGGCGACTGCACTGTATTAAGGAGAGGATGACCGGGGCCATGTATTGCGAGATTTTGGGGAACAACCTCCTTCCCTCAGTTAGAGCATTGAAGATGGGTCGAGGCTGGGTCTTCCAACATGACAATGACCCGAAGCATACAGCCAGGATAACCAAGGAGTGGCTCTGTAAGAAGCATATCAAGGTTCTGGCGTGGCCTAGCCAGTCTCCAGACCTAAACCCAATAGAGAATCTTTGGAGGGAGCTCAAACTCCGTGTTTCTCAGCGACAGCCCAGAAACCTGACTGATCTAGAGAAGATCTGTGTGGAGGAGTGGGCCAAAATCCCTCCTGCAGTGTGTGCAAACCTGGTGAAAAACTACAGGAAACGTTTGACCTCTGTAATTGCAAACAAAGGCTACTGTACCAAATATTAACATTGATTTTCTCAGGTGTTCAAATACTTATTTGCAGCTGTATCATACAAATAAATAGTTAAAAAATCATACATTGTGATTTCTGGATTTTTCTTTTTAGATTATGCCTCTCACAGTGGACATGCACCTACGATGACAATTTCAGACCCCTCCATGATTTCTAAGTGGGAGAACTCGCAAAATAGCAGGGTGTTCAAATACTTATTTTCCTCACTGTATATAATGTCTATATCTAACGTTATCTATCGATTCTATCTGTTTATCTATCTATATCTATTTACATCTATTTACATCTATTTACATAGTGACACCACACTTGTGACACAGCCACTCTCCGTCAGGAACAGTGTCTGCGTCCACACACGCCATGTGGAACCACAGCTGGCAGAGGTCGCACTGGATCCACTCGTCCACCTCTGCGTTGGAGCCTGGTGGCGAGCTGCTTTTGCAGATTAATCAGTAGCTGCCATCATCCATCGCAGGTGCTCCTCTTCTGTCTGCCTTAGCCTGTCTAGCCCATAGACTGTAAAAAAATATGGACGTAGTGTCCGTGACGTCACCCGTAGGTTTCTGAAGAGCATTTTTGAAGCCTAAAGTGGGCGGAGCCGGCCGTCGCCATCTTGGCCTTGCGTCACTCCCGGATAACAGAAAATAGGCAAACAGGCGGGGCGTGAGTGCGTGGAGCTGAGGAGCCTGGCCTGGCTATCTGAAATCTCCTAGCTCGACGTGATCGAGTTAGCTGATGATGTAAAGCCAATTAATGTTCCTATTTTTGCCCTTCGAAATATTATAATAGTTAAAAGACATGGCTACAAGTGAGACTGTGTATTACTTCGAGAGTGTTTGTGTGTGACAGTGATTTATGTGCATACATGTCCGTCACTCTTTCATGGTCCGTCAGCGCGGCATCGCTCAAGTTCGTAGAGAGCTTATTCAGTCCATTTTAAATTCTGATTTTGGCCGTCTCTCAAATGGGTTAAACCATAGATATATTGCCTCTGAAGTGCAAGTAAATGCGCTAGAAAATCCGCGCTCATTCATGTGCATTTATTGCATGGACGGAGAAAGCGCCGACGCCTGCATGATTTCATCTGACGGCACATAAGCATATTATAATCCATCTGTTCCGTGAGAGCAGAACGAACGAGCATGTATTGACGTTTTAAATTTGAAAACCCCCAAAAGCAACGACATTGTCAGACATCCATTAGTGCATGTTCACGGAGGAAAACAACTGAAATACAGCGCTGGTTGTTCTCTCGAACGATAACGACGGAATCCAAAGACGTGGGCTTTGTACCCAAGTATTAAATTGTATGAAATAATCCAGAAAAAAAGCACAAACACTGCAGAGATGGCAAGTTCAGCAGCTAACATTGCTGAGGTGAAGTGACGGCTAGTAACAGCAGACAAACGGCTAGCACAGCGGCAATCCATCTGTCACTCAAGTGGCTTGGCCACACCCTTAAATTTAAATATTAATCAACTAAACGGACGAGTTATAAAATAATTCACCCCCCTCACAGTTGTTATGAAGGGCAAAATTAGCTGTATAGACCAAAGCCACAGAGAGATCCAGGCTGTAAACATATTTTTTTTCTGCTGTAAAGTTGGTAATTTTAACATGAGGGAGATACAGATTTGACTCACTTCTGCAGCCAGCCCAAGCGGCCAGTCAACGAATTGCAGTTCAACTCACTTCCGTGTTGGTTTCAAAAGAGAGACGGGGAGGTTGCCGCTTGGTCTAGCCCTTTTTGCTTCCCTATTCTTCTCCTGTTCCTCCATCCTTTTCTTCGTCTGTTCTTCTTTTTCTTTGGCCTCCAGGTTGTCAAGGTGTGCACATAATCTTCACTTGTAATGACCCGGGCTTGCAGTGGCACCTAACGCCATATCCCTTCCGCTCTCTGGCCAAAGGTGGGTGACCAGGATGTCCGCTAAATATTGTGGAGTGAGGCCAGTTTCCACCAAGTGATTTTTTGTACTTTTGTTGCAAGTAGGACAGACAGGTGAAGTGGTGGAGGTGGGCACAGCAGATGAGGGAGCAGCGGCTGCCGTGGAGGAGGTGGGCGCATCGGCTGCAGTGGGCACGAGCTTTACAATCTAGATAGAGAGTGCTCAAGTTAAAAACTGGTATTCTTCACATTATGTTAGATTTAAGTTGCATAACACAATTAATAGGAATATTTTTAGGGAATACAATGAAGAACCTAACCTGTATCATGTCCACTGCTTCTCTTGACAGAGGATAGATGTCGGCCTTCCGGAATCCTGCCTTGATGTTGGCTGCAGTGACGGCCTTTTCATAGGCATGCTTCAGCACAGAGGAGAAGTGCTTCTTGCCCACCACCATGTCTCCTCTCACCAGGCCCATGCTTCAGGGGGTTGAAAACACTAATGTCCAGTGGCTGCAGCATATGAGTTGTGTGGGGGGGTAGGAGGAGAATGTCAATTTGGTTTTCCCTGCAGACGTCTATTATTTGACGGCCACAGTGGGTTTCGTGCTGGTCCATTATAAGGACTATAGGGTGTGCAGGAGGGGCATACTTAATCAAATGGTCCAACCATTTCAAAAACAGCTCTGCCGTCATGTAGCCTTTGTCCGCATAGCCGTAAAGGCTATTTTCTGGCCCACCCAAGGCATACGCCACACTGGGAAGGCAGCGGGGATATATAATGAAGGGAGGGACACTTTCACCAGCTGCACTAACTGCTACGTGCACAGTGATGTGCTCCCTGGTGCTCGTCTGCTGCCGGTAGATGTGGCGCTTTCCCTTCTGGCAGACCACCTTCTCCTTCGACTTATCTCCGAAGCCCGTCTCATCACAGTTCCACAGCTGATGAGGTTTGCCATGCAGACTGTGGAGGTTAATAATTTTTACAAGTAACATGAAAAAATTATCTATTCCCTCAGGTGTTGCAGCAAGGACCCTGGCCCTATCATGAGCTTTAAAACAGCATTTAACATGAACGTTAATTTAACTTGAGGTGTTTAATGAGGGTGCAGTGTATGACAAAGTGCCTCATTGAACGTGTATATCCCTTAAAAAGTACAAATATTTGCAAATTGTAACTCATAATTATTTTATAAGACCACAAGAATGTTATTTTTTGGTCATTTTCTGGTGGGTGATCATGTTTTAAGAGCCGAGGTATTCTCCCCTCTTCCTTTGTCATTGGTGTACGTTAGAAACTCACGTTGATTTCTTTTAAACGACTGGCTCTGGAAACATAGGGTTGGTCGGAATCGAAAGAGGAGGAAGCAAAGATGGCACGGATTATTGGTGCGTTCAAGTTAGGGCTGGGCGATATGGAGCAAAAAATATATCTCGATATATTTTGCTATATCTCTATATACGATATATCTCGATATCTTTACAGGAAAAATAACCCCCCAAAAACTACTGCAAAAACAAATATGCCAAATACCACAAAGTCTTTTTTTATTGAAGTGCAAATAGGTAGGCTGTTCATGTAGGAACAAAGTGCTTCTGCAACATAAAAAAAAAAAATCCCTGTATACAAAAATAATAATTTAACTGTAAAATAAAGGAAGAAATAATACATATTGCACTATTTTTAATAAACCTGTATAGAAATATCATTACTAATTTTGGCAAATAAATAAAAAAAATGACATATATCCCCCAAAAACTGCACAACTGTAGAGTAAAACATTAATTTAAAAAAAAAAAGTGATAAAAATGCATCTAAAAATTGACATGATTGTTACAAAATAACACTGTCTGGGGCCTCTGGGGAACTCAGAACAACTGCTAGCATAAAGTTTAAGGTAAAAATAACTGCCATTAAATTACAGTATCTGACTACTATGCAATTAGATAAACTGTTCAAATTCATTACATCACTTTACCTCTGTCTTTATCCACCTTTATCCTCTTATCTTCTTTTTGGCACTGTATATAGCAGAACAGGTAACTTAGGCTAATGCTAATTCATAATGTGTCATGTAAATTCGGCCATCCGTCACAATCAGGAAACTTTCACCGTGTCTAGACCTTGCGCGAGCTGCCAGGCCCGTTTCTACAGGGGAGCATGTTAAGTGTGAGTGTGTTAAGCGCCCTCAAACAAAAGCAATGCGGCGAGAGGCGACGCTACACAAAAAATTACCAACAACAACTGATCACGCGCGCGCTGTTTCTAACGCACTTCAAGCACTCGCTGGGCGGGGAAAGATTGATGTGCCTGACTGGACTCGGGGGACTTGAATGAGACAACATGCGAGGGGAGGGGGAACAAAAGCAAGGAGGTGGAGGAGGGCGGGGGCGAGCACAGCACAGAGAAGGCAAACAAGCAAATTGGCGAAATCAGAATTAAATATAAACAATATATCGATATATACGATATGTCAAAATCCATATCGAGTTTAAAAAATATCTCGATATATCGTAAATATCGAGATATCGCCCACCCCTAGTTCAAGTCATCTCGTATAGATCGTATTTACGAGTTGAACGCACTTGAACGCCACCACAATGTCGTAAATACCAGTGGGGAGCTCGGGATTTTCTTTAAGCTCCGATCTTTACGAGTTGGGGGCGTGTCAGTGATTAACATGGCGGAATACACAATACGTAAAGGTATTTAGCTGTGATGTTGTCAGGCTTTTCTATTTACAGTGCAGTTAGCTAATCGCCAACACAGAATATGATAGTATTATAATATAACAATGCAACATGCAGTGTTTTTCCTGCATAGAGAATTATGAGGCGGCCGCCTCCGTCAAATTTCGTGCCGCCTCCGGCTCTCGACAAAATTCGAACAGACAGTCACATGGCCAGATACAGTTTTTACACCGTCCGTGACGGTTCTGTTGCGGTTACGGCTTGTGTCCATTCTCAAACCGTTTAGTGCTGAGCGGATAACCTGCGAGCCAAGTAATAAAAACATTCCATTTCCAATTAATCGAGGGTGGAAGACAGATAAATCATTATAATGTGTTGAGTTTAATAAAGACAGAACTCGCAAGGGTTCATCACGGTAAAACGCAATGAACGTGCGTCACTTTTTCTTTCGTTTTCAACAACGTAATTCTCTTCAGGGAAAACCAATCAAGGAAAACATATCAGAGCTCGATGCTTGTGTGACACGTGTGTTTTTTTACTACTTGCCCAACCGGACAAATGCCCTGATTAAAACAATTTTTTATTTAAAAATAAAAAAATAACCAGGGAATCACCAAAAACGTGAGGATGATTCTGTTTTATTTCACTTAATGTAAGTGGTGATTGATAGCCTATAGTTGATAATAATATAGGCCTACCTAATGTACTGACGGTAACAAAGTTGCGCTGTTGAGGCTCGCGCAGATATTTATAACATATTATAGTTAAGAAACAATAATAGCCTAGGCTACACACGACCAGAGAGCTGTTTTCCTGAATGCCATCAAGATTGAAACCGAGACTGACTTCATAACAGTTCAAACAAACAGTTAAAATTAAGTCACTTACATTTTAGACGCAATGACTGTTTTTGTTCTGTTTCAGCAGCGAAAATAGTTCCAAAGATCACAGCAGAACCATAGCGCATCTCACAGCAACACTCAGCGATGTTTCATTACTGAATGAATGATTTAGCATTTTGAACGAATCGATTGAGTCAAAGATTCAATTACCCATTCATAAACTGCCTCTTTCTGAATAAATCAGCCGATTGAACGAATCGTTTGAATGAATGACTCAATGACTCGCTCATTAAGACGGTCGCCTGCCGCCTCCTACTGGCGGTTTAGTTTCATAAAGTATCATTCTTTTCAACATTCCTTATTTGTATATTCAAAAAATATTTTAAATAATCTCATTTAATACAGTTAAAATTGTAACTGTAAATGTTTTAATTTGATTGGTAACAGCATAGTGTCTTATCATTTTTAAAAAATTGATCAAATTTAATAAAATGAAATGAAAGATGGAGCATACATTTAATAAAATTAGGGGAAAAATGCCCTTTATAAAGGTACAAAATTTAAAAAAAGGAAATGTAATTTTGCCAAAAGAAGAACTTTTATTTTAAATAAATCTTCATTTTTTAAATCAGCCTACTTCAGTGTGATATGTTACCATATCATGCTTACCACTGAGAATTTGAATAATTGTAATGTGATGATCAGATGCAGATATCTAAATCAGAGAATATGAGCGGTTTGCAGGTGGATTATTTTTAACAGTGGATTTGTGTGACTCAAAGTGCACCATATTAATGAATTTATCTTTAAAATATAAAAAAAAATTCTTCCGGGGGGGCATGCCCATAGACAGTAAAAGAAATGGTTACAGCGACCCCATTGGAACTCAATTGAGACAAGTGAAGCCCATTTTTAGCGATTTCTTAGCACTTCCTTTCCTGACGCGCAGACTCAAACCGAGCAAAGCGTTACACGTACCACGTGAGCAACCCGTCTGTCTTCTAGTAGCTGTGCCAAGAGAAATCTGAATCATTTCCTTCCGAATCTTGCAGAGACGGAGAGTGTGAGTAGGAATTGTCCATGAGCTCGGAGCAGGAGACACTTTTGCTAGGTATTCTGATTAATTATATTGTCATTTTGCCTCTACGTCCCCCCGATTGCCCGCGAGCTTCTCCTCCCGTCCATACGGTAATCTCTCTACTGTGCGACAGAGAGTCGCTTGGTTATGACGCAATCGTTAGCCTACTTTTACAAAAACTGCTTCTACGTGGCCAGAACATAAGCTACAAGGTAATGGAGCATTTTATACATTGTCGTGTTTCTTTAGAAATAAATAATGGACAAATGGAGTCTTCAAACGCCTCAGATGTAAAGTTATTCGCTGTCAAAGTGACGCCAAAATGAATGGGAGTCAATGGGATGCTAACTGCAGGTGAAGTTCTGCTACAAGATGGTGGCACGCGGCCGGCTTCAACTTCCGGTCGACTTCCTTCCCGCCTGGGCATGCCTAGAGGTAACAAGCTCCACCCACAAAAATAATGTGGGAAACCCATCTAAGAAAAAATACTGATTTAATTACCTTATTATTAAAATACATTATTAGGATTTTACCACCTCTGCCTCATTTTGAGCCAGGAAAACCCCTGAACATGTAATGATGTGTTGGCAGTGGCTTCATAAATTAATTAAAAACATAAAACTACAAAGTACACCTGATGCACATTTCTTTGTTCTTCATTTTCTAGAACAAGAGTTTAACAACCTTACTGTATTTTTGTGTAATTAATTAAGAGAAAGTACTCCGCCATTTTGCTCCGACGAAATTGTGACTTGAACGCACATGCCGTTATAAGCACGACTTCCCACCTCGTACGTACGAACTTCCCAGGAGGACTTGAACGCACCATATATATAGATGCCACGACCTGAAAGTGTTTATTTATAGAATCTGCGGGAAAAGGTCAAGTGTCCGGAATTAAGTGAGTCTACGTTACGCGGACGGATATCTCGCTGTGAAGCGGGAGCGATCAGGCGGCAGAGGATTCTGCCCGCTCTAAAAGCCTTCCTCGAAAGACTAACTTCGCCAATCAAACAATAATTTGTCCAAAAATAACGAATCTCAATGTAGAATTTGATATGGTCTCTCAGGTGCCATTATAAGGAACATTTGGCAAGATTTTATTCCAGTTTATAACAGTTTACAGGCGGCCCGAGTTCTTCGCGCCACATTCACTCCTCCACGCTAGACCCCAAAACACAGCCGATTTAAATCACATTTATCATCAGATAAATCTTTAAAAGTCTTTATAGCTTCTGATGACAGAAACAATACTATCTTTAAGGTTTAATAACTTATACGAACTCTTCGATCCACGTTATTATACACAAGGCTGCACCAATGTAGTAAAAGTTACTTCCCGCAGTGCGTGACAGTGACTGGCGTTTTCAACTTACAGTCTGGTAACTGATTTCACATGAAGCCCTATGCTTTTCTCATTACAGTAATTTACAGGTAACGTTATATTGAACCCACCTCGTCCGTTGTTTATCCTCGCGGAGTGAGTCGCGGGCGCGTTCAACGCTCCTATTAAGGACCCCAGAACGACGGAGTCTGAGTCAGTGCCTGATTGGAAATGTATGTATTTTTATTATATAATACATGCTTTTTCTTGTGGTATAAAATACATAAATTCATATATTTTACATTAGGGCCCATAATATTACGTGATACAACCAAAGCATCAGGTGGTTTTGAACTAGATTTCATAAATGTATAGCCTAATACAAGATTAGCTAATAGTGGGAGCATGACGAATACTTGGCTACAGATCTATTTGAAAATGGGAAGCATTTACCTTTATTTATTTTGTTTCATCACTGTCTGTCAGGGCTCTAACCACTGTAATTCATAAGTGAATGTCACGAGACAAAAAACGTTTTGCATTTTTTGACACGAAGAAGAGTGAATGTGTGCATATTTTAAAATAAAATAGGCTACATTTTATTTTTTATTTTTTTTTTATTAAAAAGACATCAAGGCATGCTTATGGCCCTGCTTTACACACACACACACACACACACACACACACACACACACACACACACACACACACACACACACACACACACACACACACAGGCCTATACAGACTCAGTATACTGCAAAATTGTTAGCACAGTTTACGAAAATGATCCCAAATTAACATTTTTAAATAACAACACATGCAATAAATTATATTTTGTGCTTAAGTTAAAGGATACACTGCATATCTTTTTTTTTACAGTTTTTTGGAACAAAATAATGATTACTGTGGTAACTTAATTAAAAGTACTGATTTCCCACAAATTGCCACCCCCCATTATATTTGCTAAATCCTCCTCTGACAAGAATAACAGCACTGAGATTATGTCTAACAACGTTGGAGAAAACCTGTTGAGGAATCTTTATGCTTTGCAGGACATTTCCAGTTTCTTTATGTTCTTTACATTCAGGGTTCAAATCTGGAGACTGAGAAGGCCATTGCAAAACTTTCAATTTGTGCTGCTGAAGCCATGTGGATTTTGATGGGTCGTTCTCTTGCTGAAAGGCAACCAGATATGGGGGTTAAAATTTCCTGGTATTTTGGAGAATTCATTAAGGGTTCAGTCTTGAGTCCCAAGACAGTAGCAGCAAAACAGCCCCAAAGCATCAATGATGCACCACCGTATTTCACAGCGGGAATCAGGTGCTTTTCTCTAGTATGCACTGCCTTTTTAACACCAAACATGACGAATATGTGCATGACCAATACGTCAATTTTTTGTGTCATCTGACCACATCACACAATTCAGCTCAAAGTTGCAATAATGCTTTGCAAAGTTCAAGACTAAGTGCTTGCGTAGGGGACTGACTTAGCTCGTAAGCTCTGTAATGTTCTCGATACCACCCACACAGCTCTTTCAAAATGAAGAACAACTTCTGATGCAAAACACAAATTTGTTCAATTTGACCAAATTCAGGTAATCCGCCTTCAGATCCATGAACTACAATCATTCCTGTCCTGTAGTTGATACCCTTGCTCCAAACGTTTTTTGTGATATGGATTTCAGAAAGATGAGGATATCTGTGCCTTACAACCTGAGCTATTTCGTCCTTCAAAATATGCACTGGGACTGCAGATGCGCTTGACACATCTAGCTCTGACTTATCAAGACTTGGCAATGTCAGCTGGTACCCAATCATTAGCTGATGTTTTGTAGCCAGGGAGAGTGGGACATTTTTAAAACAACTGGTATGTCTAATGACTCGTTTAAAGAAGCTGTGCTTTGCTTCAAACCTGATTGTCCAATATCCCACAAGAGGACCAAACAGCCTGATTATTTGCGGGTAATGCTCCAAGTAGTGGTGTTTGGGCAGCAATCTCTCTTCAGAAAATAACTCTTTATATCTTTGTCTGTGCTCCGATATTTTACATTCTAGGTATGCAATGGACTCGTCATTGTGAACTGGGGCAACAACGAGTTCTACAATATCTTTCAATTCCAAGAGAATCTGCCATGCAGGCTCATGTTCAGGAATCTGAGGACCAATTATAAATGGAAGCAAACGTAACAAGCTCCAGTTCTCATGAGCATTACCTCCTATTGTTTTTCTGCTTGAGAGATGTTGAGGCAAAACATGTGGCTTATTAGTCTTATCAGTCCACTTGTATGGGAAATCTAAAATTAATTTGTTGATTTCATTTAAAGTAATGTACTTCTTTGATATTATCAATGTGAGACACTTTGCAAGCTCAACAGGTACAATACCCTCAAAAATATCATGGGCAATGTCTGGAGGGTATCCAGTTAGAACATCAAAATGTGAAAGAGCTTTAGTTAGAGGGCAAGCTTTTTTCACTCCAAAACAACTAGTACTATTATCTTCAGCTGACCTCACGTGAGCAATGTGGAGATCTTTTGTTCTGAGGCTGAAAGCACCTGTTCTTACCTCTTTTGACTGAATGTCTAGTTTGCTTGCAGTACAAAATCGACAAATATAATGCCCTGAAAAACTTTCATTAAAGCCTGCTAAAGCATGAGCTCCTAAATTGTCTGCAGCAACAGTGATAACTGTACCCTTCAGTGATTTACCTAGCTGTGGTATAAAAATTCCATTTTCTTCCAAGGATTTGAGGTCTTTTAGGAGTGGTTCTAACACTGTGTTATAGCCATATGTTTTGACATCATCAGTTTTACATAGTAGGGCCAAGTATATGGAGGACAATGATGAATTGGACCCAGGAGGTAGGTTACTCAGCACCCAATAGACTGCACAAAGCTTGTGTTTTTTGCGGGATGTCCCCAGGGGGTTGCAGAGCTCAAAATCATCAATATATAAACCCACAAACAGTCTTAAGTCCTGTCCTGACAAGAAGCTATTTTGCTTAAAATGAAGACCATCTCTAAAAGACCGATATAGACCTTCCGCCTCAGTTTCTTGTGTTTTCAGATCCTGTGATATGTTGTCTAAAATATCTTTCCTATTTAACAGAACTTGTAGGGAATCAAGAATAGGAATGTACTGAAAAGTCTTTTTGTTTTTAGCATCCAGGATATATTCAACTGGATCAACTACATTAAAGTTAGCCTTATAATACTGCCTACGCTGATAAGCAGAACTAAGGGAGCCACCTTTTTGTATAGCTTTGTGAATAGGGTTAACTGTGCACAGTGTAGTAGCTATTTCACTCAGGACAGATTTCTCAACTTGAAGATTATGCTTCTGAAAAGCATCACAAAGAACATCCGTATTAAGAGGAATTGATAAAGTGCTATTTAGATTGTAAAGCTCTTGTAAAAATTCATCAATTTGTGAACTTGGTACATGGGACAAATGTTCAAGCTTTAACAACGCTGCTGCAAAATTGTGTTTGATTATATTTGGTAGGTCCTTTGTGGAACAGACATCAGAAGCAGAATCTATATCATGACATGCCTCTACCTCATCATCCTCTTCAACATCTGATTCCTGTGAAACTACTGTGGTAGTAGTTACTATCCCAGGTTTAAAATCTTTAAGTGAAAAAGAATTATGTTTTCTGTTTTTATGAGATTTAAACGTACCACAGATGTTTGTTTTAAAGTTACAATGTAAAAACATGCACGTTATCAATTCATTTTTTTTCAAATGTGCATTAATATGAGCCCAATAATCTTTCTCGGAGTACAGGTCTCCACAATTACATATATGGCAATTAAATATGCTATTTTTAGACTGTCTCTGCCTAGTTTGAGTCACATGGAATCTATTCAAATGAATCTTAAGAGCATTCCACGTTCTAAACGAGCATGGGCAGTTTAAATATACACATGGAAAACAACTATTACGTCCAAAATGTCTATGTTTCAGCCTATAATGCTGCAATAGTTTCAACCTACTTGTTACAACTACTGAACAGGCCTTGCAAGTCCACATGTACAGCAAATGTTACTGAAAAGAGAGAAATACAAACAATTAGTCATGAATAAAAACAATAATAAAATTATATAATCATAAGATATGACAAAAACATATTAAACTAGGTGAGTGTATTATTGACCGTTTGCAAAGACCCGCCCCCCTTAGTTACTGTCCGACAAGCTAACTTACGCCGTTCTCACGCCACACCGTGTTCTCACGCAGTGAAAAATACATCGCGGCACGCTGACAGACAGGACAGACCAGGTTACTTTTCAGTTACGTTTGATATTAAACATATTAAACAAAGTCTCACCTTTCAAATTTGGTCACTTTTTAAAGAAATTTAAACAATAAATACCGTTTTGTGGCTCTTTAATGTGTCGTGACAGATCGCTGTATAGAGCATCAGTTAAAGCTGCTCGTGAACCGATCATCTCTTCTTTCTAGTTAATTTATAGCCTCAAATAAACATGAACAAACATAATGAATGTTGTTTTAACCACGGAAAGGCGTCAGTACACTCCGTTTTACAAGTTCAAATCCTCCTATGTTAATCTACCAGCTGCTAACTCTCCTGACTGCTTTGTCGGACAAAATGGCGGATGGCGAAGTATGATTGGTCATATAACTCTCCTGACTGCTTTGTCGGAGAAAATGGCGGATGGCGAAGTATGATTAGTCAGATCACCTGTCAATCAAGCTCCCTGCTAAAGGTCAATTCAGCAATTCTTGAATAAATCTGACAGTAATTTTATAAAATCTTCACATGTTAATAATAAAATACAAATTACTACATGTATACTTATGAAATACATTAAAGAAAAACAATTTAAGTTATATTGCTGTTTGCAATGTGCCCATGGAGTCACAGTGCGCATTGAAAAGTATGAAAAATACACATCCTAGTGTAAATCTATCCAACAGTTTACAGATTATTTGTTTCTTTACAGTTTTAAATTCCAGTTATTCTGCTTATGATGCCAATTAAAGTATTAGTGCTAGTGTGATGGACTGAAAATCTGAACGAGGCCTAACAGACACCGATAGCAGTGACGACATCGTTTAGAAACCGCATTAACGTGCTACACTTCAGCAAGACGAAGTAATTTTATGCAGATCCACAGCCCTTTATATACAGATCAAGCATTATAATGGGATTATATCATATCAGAGAGAGTTTTACCGTGCTGACTGTCGTAACGTTAAAGCCCATGTTGCAGGTTTTAAAAAAAAAACATTATTAATATAACCTTGTATGAAAATACCATATGAAAAGTAAATGCAGGATTAAAAATTGTTTTGCAAGACATAAGGGCGCAAATTCAATAGAAAACGTGACCGTTTCCTTGACCGTGTTGAAAAAGCGCTTTTTTTCACCATCGCGTCATATGACGTCACATGAGGTACTCGTTTGGCTCTGCGTTCGCGCTCAGTGCAGAGATAGGTTGGTGTTCAGTTGGAGCGGTCATGATTCACTGTGTTTTCGGTGCTTATTGTATTTCAATTAATCATCGTCGTGGTAAATGATTGTGAATTATGGCCTGTCAGGACATGGAGTCCACAGGTTTCCGAATAAGAAAAAGGACGGTGCGATCTTCCGTGCCTGTGTGCGTTTTGTGCCGGGTAAGAGACGGGACTTCACTTCTGCTTCTGCTTTGAAAAACGCGGTAGTGTGTAGCGTTCACTATAGACCGAATGATTATAATCCCGGCGATATGTGCACACTGTCCCGGCTCCTTCATCGGGTCGCCCGGTGACGGCCCGTCGTCAGTATGTGGTTCCGGCAGGAAACATGACGGTCACGGATCCGTCAGAGATCACTTATTGTACATCTGTTTTACAAAATGTGCCTTGTCTTAATTTCATTCATTAACATATCCTACATAAACTTGTAATGTAATGCATTTATGTGTTTGTTATTAGTCTGCAGCCGACACTTTTTATTATTATAAATATTATTTAATTATTATAAATATTATGTTCTATAATTCATTTTCAATCTGTACAAACCGACTTTAATGTTTGTGTTGGCTGTTTCTAGATATAAAGTTTTTATACAGTAAGTCAGTTGTGATTGTGATCATTGTTTTATTCATCGTCACCAAATGGGTTAATTCAAGGCCTTTATTAAATCCCTCTTCCTCTGGAAACTGTCTCCTAATGGCTGACATACACAACACATGCAGGTAAGGGTCTAAATACTAGCTTTGCTATTGCCTGATACATGATGATAATAATCTGTACAATTTAGGGCTGGGTATCGTTCAAAATCTTTCGATCCGGTGCCAATTTCAATACCTCAGTTTCGATACCGGTTCCTAACGATACTTTTTTCGATACCAATTTTATGAAATCCATTTTAACAAGATTACATAACACATTACCTCAGACAAATTTTGGTTTTATTTTTTTCAGTTTGACTCATGCTCCTTAGCCAGTGCACAAAGGAACAAAAAAAAGCACAAAGGAACAATGTTTTATAAAGAGCTCATGCTCACCAAAGCTGATTTTTTTTAAATACAGTAAAACTTGTAATATTGTGAAATACAGTAGTATTACAATTTAAAATCTTATTTGAATATATTTCAAAATGTAATTTATTCCTGTGATGTCAAAGCTGAATTTTCAAAATTATTACTTCAGTGTCACATGATCCTTCAGAAATATGAAAACAGTTTGCTGCTTAATATTTTGGAAACTATGATACATTTTTTTAATGATTCTTTGATGAATAGAAATGTCAAAAGAACAGCATTTATTTAAAAACGAAATATTTAGTAACATTACACGTTTTAATGTCACCTTTGATCACTTTAATGCATCCTTACTGGAAAAAAAATTCTGACTAACCAACACATTTTTGAACGGCAGTGTACATTCAGTAGGTTATTATTTATTACAATATTAACACTGTCATCAACAAGGTATCTCTTCATTTACCAGTCGAAGGCGGAGCAACTTTCTGCTCTTATGTTTACTCCGTGAACAGTCAAGGTCTTCATCATTTTTGTCGTGGTACCGTCTTTGCAGCAATTATTTTACCCCAAATACTGCATCGCGCGCTGTTGGCATCGAGCCTGGAGAAATGTACCCACACTTTTGATCGACTTTTCCCCATCTTTAAGGTATTATGTGTGTGTGCTTGCGTCTTATATGAATATGTGCGCGGAGAGTTTGTATGTGTGCTCGCGTCTCATTGAGTATGTGCGCGAGTTTGTGTGTGTGCTCGCGCGCCTCTCATATGACTATGTGCGCAAAGAGTTCCGCGCGTCTCGTGTGTGTAGAGTTTGCGTGTATGTGCGTGAGCAGCTTTATGTGTGTCGTTGTGCATATCATATGTATTTGTTTGAGCACTGACGTTGACGAGTTAACTCCTTAGGTATCGAAATCTGGAACCAAATTCAACATGTCATTTTTTCGATACTCGATAGTATCGAGGCAATTCGGTCGGTACCTAAAAGTATCGAACTCGGTACCCAGCCCTAGTACAATTGTGATCTGAGCATAGTGTTATAGGCTACATATCGTCGGCTAAAGCTAACACTGTTCTCTCGCCCTGTTCTCCTCACACCACAACTCACCATTGTTCTGTCTAAACCTGGCCTGTCCTGCTAACTTGGCTTCATATCAGGCTCATAATTACATGATATCATCATATATATCAATTAAATATGAATTATATATATCATACGAGTAAATATTTAGGCTACAATTCCCCCAGCTTTCCGAGCTGTCATTGCGATCCATTGTTTACTTTGACCGCTCTACCTCATGTGACGTCACTTCTGGTTCGGCGGATTTCAAATGCGGAAGTAAAATTTTCCTCACAAAAACGACTCCAGAAGCCTAAATAGCGTTTTATAAGTATATGTTTATATTTAAATCTAGTTTCTACATTATTTTTCTATACATTGGCTCACTGGGTACTCTAACCTGCAACATGCCCTTTAACCGTATGAGGCACGCTGGAATGCTGCAGCTGAACGGAGAATGATTGGCAGCCACAGCAGACGGAAGACAAGTTTCCTTGAACTTTAATTTTAGGATGTAAATATTCTTCTGTCCCTCACATTAATCTATAGAATGGCTTTCGATAACTTTGAATATAGTGGGACGAACTTTTATGGAGTCGGTCAGGCGGAAAACCTCGTAGTTTTCTATGCAGGACAAACCCTGACCAAGCGGCTAACGTTACAACACTCGACGAAATAAACAGTCGACATGATTTAAAAAGTGTGGGATTATCTTAAAAAACTATTTATTGTATTTAAAGTTAGATGGACAGATATTTTCAGAATATAATATTAAATTTGTAATGATAATCTTACCTCATAAAGTCAATCCCCTCAGATGTCCTTCTCCAGACCAACGGTCCTGTCGTGTATTGCGCGGCCGCTCTAGTCCAAATACTCCCGCGCACACGTCACGAATATTTAAAAATAAATAAAAACCTCAAAAAAGACAGACCAAAAAAAAATATATGCGGGGAATTTTTTTTCCTTCCTTTCTTCAATAAAAGCCAAATTGACTTTGTGGGCAGCATTTCAACATAAGTCTAAAAATATGCTTTTTTTCCCCAGCACTGAAATGACACATACCCACATTTGCTAAATTTTCAGATTGAGAACGCATGGAAGCCAAATCGCCTTGTTTGCATCATATAAAAATTATAAAATAAAATAGAATAAGCTGAAACAAACATGTACCTCTCTTTTTAATGCAGTTTCAGAAATACACTGATGCAATATACATGTTGCAACAACTGAATTAGGTTAATTATACATGATGAAATTAAGTGCCAAAATACAACACAATTGTGTTGTATTAGCTCATTTTAATTAAGTAAATGGAACAGCAGTAAAATCATTTTGAGTGAACACCATCTGTTTGATGGTAAATTGAGTCTTAATTGATTTGAACATATTATTGCAACATGATCATATCACTTTTTGATGACTGTGTTGAATTTCATTTGGAGTTTATGCAATGTAATTATGTTTGCATCGCAAACATAAATGTATTAAGTAGATTGTAAGTGTATTATTTTAGTATTCTCAATAAAGCTGCTTTCCTTTTTTTTCAGTGCATTGCATTGTGTGGCTTGCTCTTAGGAAGGGCTTTTTTGGTGGATTTTGAAATGTGAAAACCCCAAAACTAAATGATGCTTTCCCAAATCGTCTTTGCCTCTCTTATCATCCTACTCACTGAAAGGGAATTCTATGTGCATCCGTCCTCTTCCTGGCAAAATTACAACTGTTTCATGCTTTTTATATTTTATATTTGCCCTAATTGTGCAAATTGCTCATTTCAATTTACTACTGATTTTTTTATGACTATTCCCTAATCTGTGCAGCGCTACAATCAAATGGTTTTACCCGTGTTGATGGATGAGAAAATGATTTTAAAAATGTGCAACCTCACATTAATACCCTTGGACAACAGGATATATGGTCAGAAACAAAAATGGTGCCTATGATTTTGGTCCATATATGTTATTAAAAGAATACACTATTACTTAAAAAATTAAACCACTTTTGAAGGAATACATTTTACTAAATGAATGCGCAATTTCTCCAAACATTGTAAGGAAGATTTTAAATATTATTATATAATATTAATATATTCATATCTTTGTGTAGTTTTTTTTTAGGGGTGCCAATAATTTTGAAGTTGACTGTATACATTTTTGTTCCCTTTTCAAAATGCATCAGAGACCGAGGCATTCCAGTTTTCTCAGTGATCATAAAATAACATTGATCTGTTGTGAGCACAATACATTTACACAAGAGTCACTTTAAGATTAAAGGCAGATTTGAATAGAACTCTTAAACTGCCTTTTCAGGACAAGAGTGTTCTTCATAAAGGCCAGATTGGGGCATGTTGTCACAATTTAATGTTGTACTGTTATCTTAGGCAGGTGATTGATTAGCTTTAATATTACAGCATGTGCTGAAAATTCTGTAACAGACTGTGAGTTACAGCATCCAGGGCGGGCGTGCTGACGTCACCGGGGGTGGGGGGGGGATCACGATCATCCGCCAATAGGAAGCGTTTGCTGTTTCTGCTTCCTGATGTTGATGATGCGGAGCGGATGCTGAGGATGAGGATCTCGCGCAAGGTTCGTTTTCTGTTCCTCTTGTAATATATAATGACAGCGCATATTAACTGTTAATAACATAAGATTCTACTTCATATACAGGCGCAGTTTAATATTGTAATGTTATATAATAGTATTTGCTGGGAAAGATCATCGTCATCTGGGTCGCGAGTGACATCACACGCGTTTGAGACTGTATGATGGTGATTGTATACAATCTATATAGCTATAGCTTCACGTGTTCATGTCATTGTGTTCTTGCTGTTTCTGTGTGTCTAACTGAACCTGCACACAATATTGCCATAAAATACCACAATTATTTAAAGGAAAATGGGATCGCCCTGTCTAAGACGAGCCTTTCATTCGTGGTAATTGTGTCTCAAGCCTTATTGTGATATATTGCAGTAATTATAGTATTTTTGCAGAAACTATTATGAATGCCCTTGGTAAATTATGTGTAGGGAACGTCAGTTATTTTTTTCCCTTGCTATTCTGACTTTAACTTTCATTGGGCAAAACTGAATGAACAGGTTATTTAAAACAGTGATGTGAGTTTTGCCACACCTCGTCATATTTTGGTAATTATATCATGCCTGTTCATATACAGTGTTATTTTAGTATTATTGATATATACTATTGGGGTTAGTTCCCAAACTTAGGTACTAATGAGCACTTGTGACATTAATACAGCAATATTTAAAGCTACTTTGTGTTTTGTAAAAAGAGCTGTAAATAAATTGACTTGATGTAAAGTGCTTTGTTAGAATAAACATTGCAGGATCGCAGTCATTCTTCATCAGAAATTACTGAGTATTTCTCAGTCTCTGTTTTAGTTTAGAGTGAATATGAACTTCTGCGTTTGATTTTATTCCGGATAAAGCCTCTTCCACACCATGATCAGATGGAAACACACGGCTGCTTTATGTGACAGAAGTCAGGGGTCGCAAAGGTGAGTCGTGCATTGTGTTTGATTTCACAAACTAACTATCAGTATTATAATATTATTATTACTAATAAACAGATTCAGAGTTCAGACTCTAGATTCTGATTGGATGTAAAATAACAGACACAGTCTAATTTGTGAACAATGTGTCACTCATCAGCTGTAAACAAATAATTCTAGTTTTTCCTCGTTTTGAGCAAATCCTGCTCTGTACTTTCACATCACTCTATATTAGGGGTGTAGCGGTACACAGAAGTCATGGTTCGGTACATACCTTGGTTTTGGGATCATCTGGGATCATAATCTGACTGTAGTTATCATCTGACTGTATTCATCATCTGACTGTATTCATCATATTCATCATCTGACTATTCATCATCTGACTGTATTCGTCATCTGACTGTATTCATCATATTCATCATCTGACTGTATTCATCATATTCTTCATCTGACTGTATTCATCATCTGACTGTATTCGTCATCTGACTGTATTCATCATCTGACTGTATTCTTCATCATCTGACTATTCATCATCTGACTGTATTCATCATCTGACTGTATTCGTCATCTGACTGTATTCGTCATCTGACTGTATTCTTCATCATCTGACTGTATTCATCATCTGACTGTATTCTTCATCATCTGACTGTATTCATCATCTGACTGTATTCATCATCTGACTGTATTCATCATCTGACTATTCATCATATTCGTCATCTGACTGTATTCGTCATCTGACTGCATTCATCATCTGACTATTCATCATATTCATCATCTGACTGTATTCGTCATCTGACTATATTCATTATCTGACTGTATTCGTCATCTGACTGTATTCATCATCTGACTGTATTCATCATCTGACTGTATTCGTCATCTGACTGTGTTCGTCATCTGACTGTATTCATCATCTGACTGTATTCATCATCTGACTGTATTCGTCATCTGACTGTATTCATCATCTGACTGTATTCGTCATCTGACTGTATTCATCATCTGACTGTATTCATCATCTGACTGTATTCTTCATCATCTGACTGTATTCGTCATCTGACTGTATTCGTCATCTGACCGTATCCGTCATCTGACTGTATTCTTCATCATCTGACTGTATTCGTCATCTGACTGTATCCTTCATCATCTGACTGTATTCGTCATCTGACAGTATTCATCGTCTGACTGTATTCGTCATATGACTGTATTCGCCATCTGACTGTATTCGTCATCTGACTGTATTCATCATCTGACTGTATTCATCATCTGACTGTATTCGTCATCTGACTGTATTCATCATCTGACTGTATTCATCATCTGACTGTATTCATCATATTCATCATCTGACTGTATTCGTCATCTGACTATCCGTCATCTGACTGTATTCTTCATCATCTGACTTTATTCGTCATCTGACTGTATTCGTCATCTGACTGTATTCATCATCTGACTGTATTCGTCATCTGACTGTATCCGTCATCTGACTGTATTCATCATCTGACTGTATTCATCATATTCATCATCTGACTGTATTCGTCATCTGACTATCCGTCATCTGACTGTATTCTTCATCATCTGACTTTATTCATCATCTGACTGTATTCGTCATCTGACTGTATTCATCATCTGACTGTATTCGTCATCTGACTGTATCCGTCATCTGACTGTATTCATCATCTGACTGTATTCGTCATCTGACTGTATCCGTCATCTGACTGTATTCTTCATCATCTGACTGTATTCTTCATTTGACTGTATCCGTCATCTGACTGTATTCGTTATCTGACTGTATTCATCGTCTGACTGTATTCATCATCTGACTGTATTCATCGTCTGACTGTATTCATCATCTGACTGTATTCGTCATCTGACTGTATTCATCATCTGACTATTTTCTTCATCTGACTGTATTCCTCATCTGACTGTATTGATCATCTGACTGTATTCATCGTCTGACTGTATTCATCATCTGACTGTATTCATCATCTGACTGTATTCGTCATCTGACTGTATCATCATCTGACTGTATTTGTCATCTGACTGTATTCATCATCTGACTGTATTCGTCATCTGACTGTATTCATTGTCTGACTGTATTCATCATCTGACTGTATTCATCATCTGACTGTATTCGTCATCTGACTGTATTCCTCATCTGACTATTTTCGTCATCTGACTGTATTCCTCATCTGACTGTATTCATCATCGTCTGACGATGAATACAGTCAGACGATGAACAATACAGTCAGATGATGAAGAATACAGTCAGACGACGAATACAGTCAGATGATGAATACAGTAAGGTAGTTAACTAAGGTAGTGAAATAATGTTAACTAATGAACCTTATTGTAAAGTGTTATATATATGTAACACTTTACAAATAAGGTTCATTAGTTAGCATTATTTCACTAATTTAGTTAACATGAACTAAGAATGAACAATACTCCTACAGCATTTATTAATCTTAGTTAATATTAATTTCAACATTTACTAAGCTATTAATAAAAACAAAGGTTGTATTTGGTAACATTAGTTATGTTCAACAGTTGGATTTTTATTAACAAATATTAACAAATACTGTAACAAATGTTTTGTTCATTGTTAGTTCATGTTAGCTAATATTACAGCTATGTATACATTAACTAATGTTAACTAATTAAACTTATTGTAAAGTGTTACTTATATATTTTCTCTGTGTTGTGCAGGTGGACACTGGCCTCGCTCCACATGTGTGTGAATGCAAGAGAGACCAGAGGCCTTGTGGAGGATTATTAATGACCAGAAATGTGCCACTTCAGAAGTGTTTTCACAACTACAGATCCATCGGCTGGTCCTGGTTCCTGTGGACATTTGCCCTTTCTAACCGATGACAAACATGGCAAAGAAAGACTATCTGCTCGATGCAGCCCAGCAGATTCGAATGGCGCTGGACAGAGAAGTCAATGAAGATTATGAGGCGGCGTTCAGCTACTATAAGAATGGAGTCGATCTGCTGCTCAATGGAGTTCAAGGTACTTTACTGGTGTGTCCTCTGGCGTTATAGCTAAAAGAGCTCATCAAATTATATAGTGACTGAAAATGATTACTGACTATGAAAAATACATTTTGACCTGGAGGTTCAGTGATGCTGAAAAACACTTTTGGATCACATGTGCACTGCCAACCGTTGTTGACTTATTAAGTGCAAACTCATTCCCTTGATTCACTTCTAATGTTTCATTTAATTGAGTTCAGTCAAGGTAAACAGAAGTAAAAAAGTGATTATTCTTTACTTATCCTTTACTTTCAGTTAACGTTACCAATCCTAGTAAAATTTTATCTATCAATTTCAGTACCATATAAAAACTATTTAAATGTAACTATTTGGAAATAGAAATGTTGGTAACACTTTACACTTTAACTAATATGAACTAGCCATGAGCAATACATTTATTACAGTATTTATTAATCTTTATTAATATTAGTTAATAAAAATAAAGCCCTAATTGTGCATTAACTAATGTTAATAAATGCAACCTTTGATTTTAATAATGTCTTAGTAAATGGTGAAATTAATATTAACTAAGATTAATAAATGCTGAAGAAGTATTATTCATTCTTAGTTCATGTTAATTAAGGTAGTTAACTAATGTTAACTAATGAACCTTATTGTAAAGTGTTACCAATTTTTTTAAATGAAATGTTTATGCTGATAATAACATTCTAAGTAATAGATTTGTCAGGTTGTGGTGGAAGGAGTAATTGAAGCGATATCTGATTTTAAATAAGAAATAATCCAAAAGAAGACGACGAACACAGATATGAAACCCAAGCATAACGACAAGCAAAGACATGCATAGAGAAGAGAGAACTGAAACATAGGCCTGCAAATAGACAGAGGAATGAAAGAGAAGTCATAAATGAGGAACTAGAGAAGTCACAGATGTGGAGAATCAGTAGCTGAGGGTGAAGAACAACCTTAGAGATCAAGGCAACCATGAAAGCAGAAGCTAAACCACAGGAAAAGCAAAGACAGGTACAACGGCATGAAATAAACGTCAAAATAAGATTGTACTGACAGGGCTGTCAAAGATACATTAAAACAGCATGTTGCTTTCAAATATTTTTCAGCTAAATAAACATTGCTTTGAACGTGGAAAACCAGTAATAAGAAACACACTGCAGGGAACAGAACAAGTGCACTGCAAGATGTTTTCATCCATTCATTACTATTGTTATTATCACAATGTCAATCATTGCAAAGTTTTATGTCACTCCTGAAACTTTAGTGTTACAGAGGTTTCTGTATGTCAGTATAAACAAAATTTGTTGTGGGCCGTGACACAGAGACGGTCAGCCACTGTTCAAAACAGGTTAAATAAAATTTAAAAAAGATGGTTTTGCAATACCAATACAAAGAGGTAATCACTCACCAAAAAAAAAAAAAATGAAACTGTACAAATGAAACTTAACTTGAACACCTCTAATTTATGAGGTAGTAATTGTTGTGTATTTCAAATATAGGGGAAAGTTTCCTTTTCAAATAGATTAAAGTCCACAAATAAATGTAGAGAATTTAAACAAATTCACAAACAGAACGAATTACATCACTGTGTATCAGAAGAAAGACAAAATATAACTTATATTTGCATACATGGTTGGATTCCACCTGTTGCCATCCAGAGCTTTGAATAACGTTCCACGCGTGATAATATCCCATGAAAAGAAAAAGAGAAAAGTAATGAGGGCGATACATCATTTAAATCTCAGCATGAACTATTTTGATTTGGAAAAGGAAAACCAAAACACTTGCGTCCTCTGATCTTCTGGGAACTATATTGTTTGATAATTTAGGTAATTACATGATTTGCTAAAATGGCAGGTGGTAGGATAGATAACACTAAGACTGTGTTTAGCAAAGAGTCAATCATAGATCTCCACGCTAATGCAGAGTCTTCCGTGTCTTACAGTGGATCCAAATAAAGAGAGACGTGAAGCCGTGAAGCGGAAGACCACTCAATATCTGAAGCGAGCCGAGGAGATCTTCATCTCTTACTTGCAGGACAACATCTCTAAAGGATCCACTCATTTAGGAGTAGGTGACAAATGTGCATGATGAGATCTTGCTGAACATGATTTCTTTTCTTTTTTGGCCAAACTCCCACAATTCACCCCTTAAACCTGAATAATCAAATTACTAAGCAAACACTGAATTGAATAACACAAAATATTATTTTAAAGCTTAGAAATTCCGCTTTTTAATGCATCTAACCATTTTAATCAACTATTAATAAAATAAAATAATAATCATATTTTTCAAAACTACTGCCTTGAACAACACAAAATCAGTGTCATTTGAAACTTAGAGTCTGAACCTTTTAAAGCATGTAGCCAATTTGATAAACTCCTAAGTTGAGCTGAGTTATTTGCTGATAAATAAAAAAAGTTTTCTTAATTTATGATTACTATAGTTTTGGAGCTATGAGTCCTTTCGTGTATGTCAGTCACTCAGAAAAAACAACTCTAAAAATGCCTTCAGGGCTTAAGGGGTTAAATGAGGATAAGTAACTTTATTCACTTATCTAAAGTTTAACTTGAAGAAATTGTAACAGAAATATATTACTATTATAGAATAGAATGAATACTCAAAGTAATAGTAATAAAACTTAATTTTTCTTTCATGATTTAATTTTAACAGTAAACACACAATTTCTAAAAAGATAAAAGATAAAATCTATTTAAGTTTTATGAATTCAATTGAATAGACATGCGTTTTTAATTACTAAAATACCTTAAGTATGTCATTAAATACACACACACACACACACACACACACACATTTCGTGGGGCTCTAAAAATGTAATTGATTTTAATTCTTAATTAATTGTTCAATAAGTTTCATTATTTCAATCAATTAGACAATGTTTTTTGAGTACTAAAATTACATTTTACAATTTAAATGGAATCCAGAAAAATGTAAAAAAAAAAAAAAAAAAAAAAAAAAATCCCACACCCCTCCAACTGCCGAGATCGTTCTGTTTATTATAAGCGCTGCAGTTTTGTCGTTTTCCACTTTAAATGCTCGAACTCTTTAAAGCAGGATTGATTCTGATTGGCTGTCGATGTTTTTATAGTTCATAAGCTGGACAAAATCTCTCTAAAAGTAATTCTAACAATGTCGTTCCTCTGTGGTGTTATAGTTGTAGTTGTAGTGTGGACTTCACTTTTCACTTATGGTCAGAGCGATTATTAAATCTTTATAATTATCGTTATAGTTATCGTCCTTGGAGTGGCCGGTACTTGGCCAGAATAAGCTGCAATGTGAACCAGATGTTTGCTATTAATTAATATCTTGACCATGTTTTTTTCTCTGACACATGTTATTTTCCTGGTCATCAGGGTTATAGTAGCTTACGGTTTCGGTCGATCAGACATCTAAGTTCGCCGGTGGAGAATCTGGCGATGTGCAAAGTCGTTGGAATCATTGATAAGGTACAGTGTGTGAGAAATATCTGCTCCTCTCATGCTTCTCATGGCTTACAGCAAGTCAGCAATTCTCTATATGCCAAGACATTAAAGTCATTGGAAGTGCAATAGATATAATGTGTGTTTTCCACAGGTGCTGACGGTTGAAAGTCTGATAAGCAAGGAGACATTCATTGTTAAGGTAGGCATTTGAAACAGAAGTATTCTGGTTCCTTTCAGAAGTGAGCGGGAATCAGGCCATCCGGGCCGACACTGTGTTGCTGTCTGGGCTGTTATTACTGCGAGTCTGCTTGGATTGATCCTGTTAAAAGCTAAATCTGAGTACAAACTCGTCTCGGGTTACTGAAACCAGACACTTGAGATATTAGAATTGGCCAGCTATAGAGACAGGTGGACAAAACAAAAAAGTCATTTGAAACCAGCAAACACTATAGGAAATACAATCAATACTACCATGCTGTTTAAATAATGTGCAATTTTAATAATATATCATTATTTTTCTGCATTACAGTAATGAAAATTATATATTTTTTGTTGTTTTTATTAAAAGAAATACTCAACATAGCAATCCAGTAATCACATTAATTTCTGTTTAATGCCACAGGTCTGTTACATTTATGCATTTGGTGGATACCTTTATCCAAAGTTAATTACATTACATTCAAGCTATACATTTTTTCCAATTCATGCATTCACTGGGAATCAAACCCATGTCCTTGTCGTTGTTATTGCCATGCTCTACTGTTTGAGCTACAAAGCAGAAATGTTTAGGGATGCACGATATATTGGTCACTATATCGGTATCGGCCGATATGTTAAATTTTTAATGTTATCGTAATCGGCCTGATAAGAAAAATTTTAATAAAGCAGATAAATAATGCATTTCCTTCAGCTGAGACACATCAGATGTGCACTGTCTGCCATGATGGTTTTAAATTGCTTGAAATATGATTGGAATCACTTTGAAAAAGGAAAATACAGTTCAGTGCAACATGTGCAGCGCAAGTCTGTCATATTGGGGCATGGATTTTATTGGTGAGACTTTTGTTTTTGTAATCAGGCTTTCAAAAATTATATAAAAATGTGGATTTAGATTTATCGGCCAATATATCGATTATCGGCTTTCAAATATAAGCAATTATTGGTTATCGGTATCGGCCAAAATGTTCATATCAGTACAGGGGCGTAGCAGCCATTATAAAAGTGGGGGGGACAAAAGCTGTATGTGACCATAGGACGTGACCCAAAGGTGATGTTCATTTTCCTGGCTCAAAACGAGGCGGAGGTGGTAAAATCCTAATAATGTTTAATAATAAGATAATTAAATGTGTATTTTTTTGTAGATCATCATATACCCTAATGTGTTTCCCACATTATTTTTGTTGGTGGAGCTTGGTACCTCTAGGGGGGTCCGGGGGCATGCCCCCCCGTAAGAAAATTTTGTACATTTTAAAGATAAATTCATTAATCTGGTGCACTTTGAGTCACCCGAATCCACTGTTAAAAATAAATAATCCACCCGCAAACCGCCCGATGATATTCTCTGATTTAGATATCTGCATCTGATCATCACATTACAATTATTCAAATTCTGGTATCAAATTATTCAAATTAACATATCACACTGAAGTAGGCTGATTTAAAATGAACATTTATTTAAAATAAAAGTTCTTCTTTTGGCAAAATTACATTTCCTTATAGCCTAAACAGAGGCTTTACTCCCTTCAAACTTAAATTGTCAATGTTTCATTACATCACTGTTTGAAAACACAATTTTTTTTGTACCTTTTATAAAGGCATTTCCCCCCTAATTTTATGCTCCATCTTTCATTTTAAATTCTTAAATTTGATCAATATATTCAATTAAAATAATAAGACACTAGGCTGTTACCAATCAAATTAAATAATTTACATTGAAAAAATATAACTGTATTAAATTAGATTATTTTAAATATTTTTGAATATACAAATAAGGAATGTTGAAAAGAATGATACTTTATGAAACTAAACCGCCAGTAGGAGGCGGCAGGCGACCGTCTTAATGAGCGAGTCATTGAGTCATTCATTCAAACGATTCGTTCAAACGGCTGATTTATTCAGAATGAGGCAGTTTATGAATGGGTAATTGAATCTTTGACTCAACCGATTTGTTCAAAACGCTGAATCATTCAGTAATGCAACGAGTGTTGCTGTGAGATGCGCGTTCTGCTGTGATCTTTGTTTGGGACTATTTTCGCTGATGAAACAGAGCAAAAACAGTCATTGCGACTAAAATGTAAGTGAGTACATTTTTGAGTACATCAAGTAAAATTATTGTAAGTTAATTTTAACTGTTTGTTTATTGAACTGTTATGAAACCAGTCACGGTTTCAATCTTGATGGCATTCAGGAAAACAGCTGGTCGTGTGTAGCCTAGCTATATATTGTTTCTTAACTAGGCTATATTGTTTCTAAAATGTTATAACTTCACGAGCCTCGACAGCGCACATTAGGCCTGTATTATTATCAACTACCCTGCAAACATGCCCCTGCGGGGCCCATGCTGGCTTTTTGCGGGCACAGTGGGCTAGGGCCAGCCCACACCAAACCTAAACAGGCCCAGTGTGGGCTTGCCCAGGCGAGGCCCACAGCTTTGGGCTCACCGCGGGCTAACTGTGAGCAGCCCACACTAGCGGGCTGCCCACATTAAGCCCATGGTGGCCCATTGTGGGCCAGCCCGTTCGGGCCCAGAGCAGCTTTTGTACCTTTGGGCCCATGCAGGTTTTGTTTAGGTAGCCCACTTTCATTACGTTTTGGCTGCTTTTTAAAATTGAATGTGAAATTCAATAAGACCTTCCATTTATAACTCTGCTCAGCAGGAAGAAAAAAAAATCCATTATTTGCATTGGATTGTGTCTACAAGACAACACATGATCCCTTAAAAACTCTAAGAACAAATCTTACTTTAAAAAGCCTATTACTTTTACTGGATATGATGTTTGTAATGTAATCCAAAATTAACAGTGTACCATGCAATTGGTGGTAAAAATCTGGCTGCCTCGTAATTTAAAAAAAAAAATCTACCAACCTACTTTCATTTTGAATCCTGCATATCAGGAATAAAACAATAGGCTTTTAATTTATTTGAGAAGGTAAAAAGTTATTACTAGTTATTATGATATCCATCACTCTGGCAGAGTTCGTTGAGTTTAAATAAAATTTTAATTTTAAAGTTTAAATTAAACTTTTCTCTTCTTTTTGTCTGTTTTTATACAATTTCCCATAGACGTATAGGCCTAATGCCATTTATATCATTCTAATATAGCTAAACATTTTCAACAATAAAAATGACATTAAATTGAAAGAAAAGACTAGTTCACATGACTAATAACACCTCAGTCAAGTCAAATAAATGTTTATTCATTATAGTTGCTTTTCACACCATTGTCTACAACACTCAAAACAACATTGGAGATCATAAGTTTAACTTTAGGCTATACACTCATTTTTTAAATATTTAGAAGGAAAATGTCTGCCGAGATAGAGATTGAGCGCTCTTTGGAGTGCTATTTTTCATGTAATTTATAGGCTATCTTTTGTTATTAACTTATAAGAATTATTTGTAGCATTCAATGCATATATATATATATATATATATATATATATATATATATATATATATATATATATAGCATTGAATATATACATTTATGTTTACATTAACTAAAAAAAAAAAGGTTTAAGTCGGTTATTTCTTTTCCAAACATTCTTTTTGCCATTAATTGTAATAATCCAGTGAGATTTATGTATGCACAACGAATCTGACAACAGCCGGTATGATCTGATCTCACCATCATCGAGTCTGATAACATGAAGAAACTGAAAAAAACTGTGAACAAGATGCTTGAAGAAACCTTCCTGCATTTAATAATTAATAATAATTAATATAATTTATCTAATGAAATATCTATTTAAGTATCAATTTTTCTATCCTTAACTCGGCATTACACTTTAAATTACATTAAATAAAAGATTAATACATGCGTGTTAAAAGTATCCAATTCCGCGCATGCGTCGAACATCAACTTTTTGATTAATCAACGTCATCGCGCTACAGGCAGGCTGCAGTCGTCACTTTCCGCCTTCCTAACGGTTGTTTCTGCCTTCACAGTGGAAAGCTCCTGACTCTGAGGTGAGTTTTAATTGTAAATTGAGTATTATCTTTAACAGTAAATATTTGCCATAGTCAGTGTGTGTGTTTATTGTATTTCAGTAACGTTACCTATTGTTTTTTTTTTACGTTAATTCAGACCATAAGTTATGTTTTTGTCGAACGACAACGAGCTAACGTTAGGTTGTCAATAAACTAACGTTAGTTAGCTTATATAGGCTAAATATTGTCCTTTTCACCCCGTTTACAATATTCTGTATGTTACCACGTCAGATTGTCATTGTCACAGTAAACTGCTAAAGTCTAAGGAAAAAAAGTTCGTTAGTTATAACTACGTTCGTCTAACGGCTGCTCTGAGCACACGAATTTTGAACGTGGACGATTAAATGGCTCCACGATCTGCTTTTGAAGATGGTAGTATCGTGCTACAGTGCATTCAGTTGGTTATGGGATATGTATAGTGAAAGTAAACGTTTGAGAGAAAACTACTGGGTTACTATCGTAACCTCAGTTCCCCATACACAGTGGGGAAACTCCTTTTCCACAGACACAGCCATGTTTAGCGGGATCCGTGAGCTAGTGTCCGAGTGCGAGTGGTGGTGACGTTTCAAACGCGTAGAAAGCAGCGAAGAGTTGTAGTCCACAAAGTGCTCTCACACTAAGTCTAACCGTATCAAACTTCTACCCGCTAAATTGTAGCATTCTTCACACGAAAGATTATATAAAAAAATTCACAGACAACATATGTTCACATTCATGGCACAATTCAAACGGGACCAGAAAATAATTATTTTCTCCCATACACTTGCATTGACGATTTTTCAACCTAGAGGTCCAGCGGGGTTAGCGGAGGGGGCGGGACTTACCAGCTCTATTAGTCCCCGAAAAACGCCATTTTAGCAGAAAACATTTGAGAGAAAACTGGATGCAGCATACAGAGCAGCATACAGGTCTTAAAATGACAGGATCCTAATATTAAACATGCTGCCGCTTGTCCTTAAAGGGATAGTTCACCCACAAATGTCATTATTTACTCACTGTAATGTTGTTTTAAACCTGTATTAATTTCTTTATTGTGCAGAACACAAAATAAGATATTTTGAAGAATGTGGGTAACCAAACAGTTGCTGGTCCCCATTGACTTCCAATGTAGAAAAAACATAGTCACTGTGGACGAGCAACTGTCTGATTACCCACATTCTTCAAAATATCTTTTTTCAACAGAAGAAAATCATTAGGGTTTAAAACAATTTGAGAGAGTAAATGATAACAGATTTTTTGGGGTAACAGTTAACTATCCCTAAAATAACTTTAACACAGTAGCTTTATTAAAGGAGAAGTTCACTTTTAAAAAAACTTTTGCTGATAATTTACTCACCCCCATGTCATCCAAGATGTCCATGTCTTTCTTTCTTCAGTCGAAAAGAAATTAAGGTTTTTGATGAAAACATTCCTGGATTTTTTCACATATTATGGATTCCATTGGGACCCAAACGGTTCAAGGTCCAGATGACAGTTTCAGTGCAGCTTCAAAGGGCTTTAAACGATACCAGACCATGAATAAGGTTCTTATCTAGCGAAACGATCGGTCATTTCAAAAATAAATAAAAAAGTTTAAGTTTTATAAGCACAAATGTTCGCCTTGCTCTGTTCTGTGATGCGCGTTCGTGACGTCACGTAATACGCAATTACGTTGAATAGGTCACGCTTGAAAAATTGAAGAAAATGTTCTTTTTGGCTTTTTAATATTAAAACACCCAGGATGCGCACACGAAATGGGCATTTTAAACGATAAACTGACACAAATACATTTGAAAATGTGTATATGGTCCTCCTTCCGCACATTTGTAAACACATCAAACTTGACCTTTTCAACGTAATTACGTATTACGTGACGTCACGAACGCGCATCACAGAACAGAGCAAGGCGAACATTTGTGCTTATAAAACTTAAACTTTTTTATTTATTTTTGAAATGACCGATCGTTTCGCTAGATAAGACCCTTATTCATCGTCTGGTATCGTTTAAAGCCCTTTGAAGCTGCACTGAAACTGTCATCTGGACCTTGAACCGTTTGGGTCCCAATGGAATCCATAATATGTGGAAAAATCCAGGAATGTTTTCATCAAAAACCTTAATTTCTTTTCGACTGAAGAAAGAAAGACATGGACATCTTGGATGACATGGGGGTGAGTAAATTATCAGCAAAAGTTTTTTTAAAAGTGAACTTCTCCTTTAAGAATCTATGTATAATTTATACAGTGAAGTCTAGTGTTTTATTGTTATATTTGTTTCATTTAATTTTGTACTTGAATGCTACTGTTAAATACACCTAAGGTAGCTGAAAAAAAATAAAGCACTGTTGATTTAATTTGATTTCACCCACCTCCAGCGAGCCACCCTCCACCAGCGAGCCACCCCTCCACCAGCGAGCCACCCCTCCACCAGCGAGCCAACCTCCACCAGCGAGCCACCCCTCCACCAGCGAGCCACCCCTCCACCAGCGAGCCACCCTCCACCAGCGAGCCAACCTCCACCAGCGAGCCAACCTCCACCAGCGAGCCACCCGCCACCAGCGAGCCATCCCTCCACCAGCGAGCCAACCTCCACCAGCGAGCCACCCACCTCCAGCGAGCCATCCCTCCACCAGTGAGCCATCCCTCCACCAGCGAGCCAACCTCCACCAGCGAGCCACCCTCCACCAGCGAGCCACCCCTCCACCAGCGAGCCACCCCTCCACCAGCGAGCCATCCCTCCACCAGCGAGCCAACCTCCACCAGCGAGCCACCCTCCACCAGCGAGCCATCCCTCCACCAGCGAGCCAACCTCCACCAGCGAGCCACCCCTCCACCAGCGAGCCATCCCTCCACCAGCGAGCCATCCCTCCACCAGCGAGCCAACCTCCACCAGCGAGCCACCCCTCCACCAGCGAGCCAACCTCCACCAGCGAGCCAACCTCCACCAGCGAGCCACCCTCCACCAGCGAGCCATCCCTCCACCAGCGAGCCATCCCTCCACCAGCGAGCCACCCCTCCACCAGCGAGCCACCCCTCCACCAGCGAGCCACCCCTCCACCAGCGAGCCACCCTCCACCAGCGAGCCACCCCTCCACCAGCGAGCCACCCTCCACCAGCGAGCCACCCCTCCACCAGCGAGCCACCCCTCCACCAGCGAGCCATCCCTCCACCAGCGAGCCACCCTCCACCAGTGAGCCACCCCTCCACCAGCGAGCCACCCCTCCACCAGCGAGCCACCCCTCCACCAGCGAGCCACCCCTCCACCAGCGAGCCATCCCTCCACCAGCGAGCCACCCTCCACCAGTGAGCCACCCTCCACCAGCGAGCCACCCCTCCACCAGCGAGCCACCCCTCCACCAGCGAGCCACCCTCCACCAGCGAGCCACCCCTCCACCAGCGAGCCATCCCTCCACCAGCGAGCCACCCCTCCACCAGCGAGCCACCCCTCCACCAGCGAGCCACCCCTCCACCAGCGAGCCACCCTCCACCAGCGAGCCACCCCTCCACCAGCGAGCCACCCTCCACCAGCGAGCCACCCCTCCACCAGCGAGCCACCCCTCCACCAGCGAGCCATCCCTCCACCAGCGAGCCACCCTCCACCAGCGAGCCACCCTCCACCAGTGAGCCACCCCTCCACCAGCGAGCCACCCCTCCACCAGCGAGCCACCCCTCCACCAGCGAGCCACCCCTCCACCAGCGAGCCACCCCTCCACCAGCGAGCCACCCTCCACCAGCGAGCCACCCCTCCACCAGCGAGCCACCCCTCCACCAGCGAGCCACCCTCCACCAGCGAGCCACCCCTCCACCAGCGAGCCACCCTCCACCAGCGAGCCACCCCTCCACCAGCGAGCCACCCCTCCACCAGCGAGCCACCCCTCCACCAGCGAGCCACCCTCCACCAGCGAGCCATCCCTCCACCAGCGAGCCACCCTCCACCAGCGAGCCACCCCTCCACCAGCGAGCCACCCCTCCACCAGCGAGCCACCCCTCCACCAGCGAGCCACCCCTCCACCAGCGAGCCACCCTCCACCAGCGAGCCACCCCTCCACCAGCGAGCCACCCCTCCACCAGCGAGCCACCCCTCCACCAGCGAGCCATCCCTCCACCAGCGAGCCACCCCTCCACCAGCGAGCCACCCCTCCACCAGCGAGCCACCCCTCCACCAGCGAGCCACCCCTCCACCAGCGAGCCAACCTCCACCAGTGAGCCACCCTCCACCAGTGAGCCACCCTCCACCAGCGAGCCACCCTCCACCAGCGAGCCACCCCTCCACCAGCGAGCCACCCCTCCACCAGCGAGCCACCCTCCACCAGTGAGCCACCCTCCACCAGCGAGCCACCCTCCACCAGCGAGCCACCCCTCCACCAGCGAGCCACCCCTCCACCAGCGAGCCACCCTCCACCAGCGAGCCACCCCTCCACCAGCGAGCCACCCTCCACCAGCGAGCCACCCCTCCACCAGCGAGCCACCCCTCCACCAGCGAGCCACCCCTCCACCAGCGAGCCACCCTCCACCAGCGAGCCATCCCTCCACCAGCGAGCCACCCTCCACCAGTGAGCCACCCTCCACCAGCGAGCCACCCTCCACCAGCGAGCCACCCCTCCACCAGCGAGCCACCCTCCACCAGCGAGCCATCCCTCCACCAGCGAGCCACCCTCCACCAGTGAGCCACCCACCTCCAGCGAGCCACCCACCTCCAGCGAGCCACCCTCCACCAGCGAGCCATCCCTCCACCAGCGAGCCACCCTCCACCAGTGAGCCACCCACCTCCAGCGAGCCACCTTTTTTTGTATGTTTTGCTCACATCAGGTGCACAGTGGTTAAAGACTCCATGTGTGTCAGAGAATATACTACAGTGCACACTACACTACACACTACAGAAGACAGCTGTCTATACCCTCACCAGTCAGCACTTACACTGCAGTACACACTACAGTGTTCAACACCTGTTATAGATGATGTGTAAACGCATAAATAAATAATTTACAACACTCTCTGCATCCCCTAATCTAAAGTGTACACTATTCATCACTTGGAAAATGTGTTACACATCATTCGTAGATAAGATTTGTTGATCTTATGCCTTATTGAGTCTTAAAGTGGTAATCTATGAATGATGTGTAACACATTTACAAGTGATGAATAGTGTACACTTAAGATTAGGGGATGCAGAAAGTGTTGTAAATGATTTATTTATGCGTTTACACATTGTGTTAAACACTTACTTACCTGTTACAAATGATCTGTACGTGTATACAAGGCATTTACAACACTTTCTGCACCCTCTAATTGCTACATACATACAAAAAAAACACATAATTTATTAAACATTTATGAAACGCATAGTCATGTTTTGTAAATGATTAGTTAATCATTAACTAATCAAATGTAAATGACTTATAACTTAATCTACAAAACATACATACAATAATTAACATATCACTTTTTAATCATTTATGAACGCATATTCATGTTTTGTAAATAATTAGTTAATCATTTACTAATCACTTGTAAATGACTTGTAATGGAATTTACAAAACATACATAAAATGTTAGTATATCACTTGCTAATCATTTATGAATGTTTTGTAAATGATTAGTTCATCATTAACTAACCACTTATACACGACTTACAACTGAACGTTATTATAAAGTGTTACCAGTATTTTTTATGTTTCTTTGAATTATTTTATATTTGTATAGAGATTTTTTTAGTCCCTTTCAGAGTGTTAAATTAGCTTTATTAACCTGTATTAACCTGAATTGAATGTTTTATATTTTGTAATTAATAAATACATTGATTTGAAATCCCTTTGACTACTGTACATTTTTTGACAATACAGACATTACCGTAGTTATGTGGTGACTGCATCCATTTCAGATGTATAAAATAAGTTATAGTAGCTGAAAAGTATTTATAGTGAAACGGATTTATTGTTGTAAATTAATAGTGCGGGCCCTGTGTGGGCTTAGTGAGGGCTTTCTGGGGGCTAAGTGAGGGCTGCCCGTGCGGGGCCAGCGCTAAGGGGCCAACGTTTTGCCAATGAGCAAATTCTCATGGGCCCTGCGCTGGCAGCCCGCTGGGGGCCCTTAGGCTAGCCCTAAGTGGGCCCGTAAAGGGCCAGTGCTGGCTTGTTTGCAGGGTATAGGCTATCAATCGCCACTTACATCAAATGAAATAAAACAGAATCATCCATTCCTCCACACGCATCCATCCATCCATCCACACACGTTTTCGGTGATTGCCTGGTTATTTTTTATTTTTATATTAAAAATTGTTTTAATCAGGGCATTTGTCCGAAAAAAAAAAATGCGGGGGACAGAATCACCGGTTTCTAAAAGTGAGGGGGACGTGTCCCCCCCGTCCCCCCCGGTTGCTACGCCCCTGTATCAGTACATCCCTATGTTTATTTTATTTTATTTTTTTATCAAAGCACAAGTGACCCTGTGCTTGTAGTTATGGTGCTGTATGTATGAATCAAGCCTTAGAATTTGGTTAAACCAAGCTATCTTACAAGTCAGCATACTAAAAAAGGCGGTCCAGTCATGCCAATGCTGCCTTCCCTTTGGAACAGACTTTGTGTCTGGAGCTCATTTATGTTGCCCATAAAAGGCTGTCTAAAGAGTCGGCTCTCTAGAAAGGGTCTAATTCTGGTGTGAAAAATTCTGCTTTGTGGACAGAGTTTACCCAAGTCGAGCTGGGAGAGCCGTGAGAGGTCGACCATCATTCCTCAGGGAGTGCCCTTCATGGTGAAGCTGCTAAAATACTATGTCAGTGAAGACACTGTGTTCCTCCATCTAGAACGTGTTCAAGGTGAGCAGCACTTTTCACATTGTATATTTTTCCAAAGCAGTTGGACATAGTATATCCCCAGTGAACAAGACAGATGTGACAGAGGCAAGGAAAAAACTTCACCTGTGTTGATGAGGAAGAAACAGGAACCAAGACCCTGCTGGGGAACCCAACCATCATATTAAATGAATATGAGAATCGTCTTTGTTGAACAGATGTTTTTCCATCCACACTTAAGCTGTGTCTGTGTCTCAAACTAGACTATTCCAGAGCTTAGGATCCATATATGATAAGAGCCTACATGCTCTCGATTTTGTTAGTTCTATCAAAAGGTCAAATTGCAAACTAGGCTATATCTACCTGAGTCAAACATTCGTGTAAAAGCATAACTAGGATGGAAACGCCACTTTTAAGTTTGACCGTATTTTCGTTTGCGGTCAAAATGCCTTTTGAATGGGAGTGTTTGGGGCACTACAATGATACCATCAAAATCGCTATTTTTAAAACACTAAGGAGGCTTGACACAACATGAAACTTTGCTGGAAGTCTCACCAGAGGCTCTACACATGAACTCCAGCATTGAGAACATTGTTTGTGTACACAGAGTTTATTAAAAAGAAAGGTTTTGTACAACTCACTTTATTCATTAGTGTGGACCACTTCTGATGGCTGGAATTTAGTCAAAAGTAGTCGATCTCCGAATGCAACGTAACACGAGGAGAGTAAAGGTGGAAAGACCGCATGGCAACGATCACGTGTGTTTCGTGTTTATTCTCACACCTTTAGTTCCACTAAAGCTCACAAATCAGTTTTTTATAACAGTAAACACTCTTTTCATGTAGTCGTGATGTTATTAGGGGTGGGGAAATTTTTTTATTCTTAGATGCATTGTGATGCGGACGTGGACGATTCTGAATCGATTCACAAATGTAAAAAAATCGATTTTCTAAAAAAACACGTAATTTTCTTCTAATAACGTAATATGGAACGCAAAAGGCGGAACTCTGAAGCGTGGAAGTGCAGCGCCCGGACAGTCTGTGGCGTGCGCATAACAGACACGAAATCCGAACGGCACCCTCTTACGTATGGAAAATTTGCATAATTTAATTGTGGCCTTTTTTCTATTTTTGTATGAAAAGCTGCTTTCTGTATTGTTTTGTTTTCACATCAATATGCTGTAAACAGATCTGCTATACGTACATTATACGTAGGTTTACTGTACTGCCCTCCGCAGGCACAGTGTGTATCAGTGCAATGCCAGTCACTAAAAGTTACATTTTGACTGTGCTCTCTGCAGATGTTCATTCACTTTTTTTGTATAAGCTGTTTTTGATTGTGGTATACAGCAACAATTTCAAGTCATAAGTCTTAGACTCTTTATTTGTGTTTAAGAGTGGCTTTGTATGTTACTAATTAATTATTCAGAATATGAGTAAGTCCACAAGCATTATTTTTGTATGAGAGCTGCTGGTACATAATTCTATATTTTTGTATGAAAGCTGTTTGTGATTTTGCTACAGCAAAATGTTTATTTAGTTTTTGTCTGAAGGATTATATTGCTCATTGCACATAACAGGAGGATGTTGGATAGAAGTCTATTATTTTATGTTAGAGATTCAGAATATGCTGAAGTTTGTATTCATTGACTTCAAGTTTGCTGCTAGTACAGGCACACATTTATTTTCCTGTTGGTTCTTTGCAATGTTGGGACATACAGGTATGCTGGCAAATGTAACCTTACAGTTGACTTGCCAAATCACTTCCATGTGTTTTATTAATAATATAATAGATATTGGAAGTAAATTCTTCATGGGTCATTATAAATACTTTGCTTTAAAAGTACCAAGTAGTCACACACAAAAAAAGATGCATTGATAATCGTTTTAGCATCGCATCGCAGCCCTCTGAATCGTAATCGAATTGAATCATGAGGTGCCTAGAGATTCCCACCTCTTGATGTTTTATTGTGTCATGTTTATTAAAATAAAACTGATTAAAAAATGCTGATAGTAGCTATAGGCTAATGTTGAACTTTATTCTTATTCAAACAGATACTGTATGAAGCAGTACATAAAGTATTGAATGAAAATGTCTCTGAAACATCTGTGTATTTGGCAAATATTGCATTTATTTCACTTCACTACGGGAGCCAGAAAGTGTCTGACCTCACATCTCCGTTTGCAGCTCCTCTCGCCTGCAAGCGGCAACTCTCGCCGATCGGTTACATCAGCCGCAGCCGATGTCCAACACACACCTATGTTGCTGTTTGGGCAGTGATAACAGGAAAATTATGCAACAAAGTTTGTTTCGGCTGTACAGCAGATCTAGAAGAAATAGTCATAGTCCAGCTAATTTCAGTGATGGTTCATTTCTGTTTAAAAAAAAAGTTATTAATTTAGTTCATTTGTCTACAGCAGCTCTAGAGAAAACAATAATGTCATCGTCCAGGGCCCGTATTCATAAAGATTCTAAGAATCCTCTCAGAAAACTCTTAATTTAGCTTAAAAACTTTTATGTAGGAGTCTTAGCTTAAGAGCGATTCGGGACCGATCTGAGAGCAACTCTGAGTAAGGAAAATACAAACACTTTTATCTTAGTGAGGAGGCGGGGTTGACCCCGTTGCTATGTATGACACAATCTTTTGAAGACTGTGATTGATTGGTTGTCCAAGAAGGAACAAAAAAGTGTTCCCTTTCGAAAGCTACAATCGATGCTGCGCTGCTCAGCGCATTGGGAACATATTTTATCGTGACCAGCTGTGAATATTGTGTATAACACGTCAATGAAATTGACCCGGAGGTAATATAGCCTCGGTCGGTGACGTCATCGGCGCGCCCCCGCGACACGAGGCTATAAGTAGATGAGCCACAGGTGCATCGTCAGGTCTTTTGTCTTCAGACCATTACTGTGCATGTGTGAACGTCAAAACTCTCTCTCTACCTTTTATCTGCTACAGATCTTTGCTAGGAGTTAGTTTATTCAGGCAGTGTGCAGAAAATTTCTCATTTCTCAAGCCTTTTTCTCTCTCGTACATCAAAGAGTTTAAAAAAAGAGGAGAAATGAGCCAACAAAACATTAGTGTTGTGTTCTTCCATGTTCCCATCCCATGTCAGAACTGGATACACACACTTACTGCTTTGTTTGTTTGGGGAAAGAACATGCTGGCCTTGCATTTGAGCATGGTGATTGCGAGCACTGTGGAATGTTCACAGTTAAAGTGCTTCGCGTTCGCGTTGCTTATTTCAAAGGGGGTAGCGCCCATAATGATTGTGGGGCTCGCGTGCGATCTGGCTGAGAAGCGAGAGACGGTGCTTCCCTATCGCTCGCTCTCTCTCCAGATCGCGATGTCTTTTGCCTGACTACCGAAGCGTGCCTCGGCGCTTCTTCGGCTCGGGCAGAGAACATTAAGAGTTTAACATTAAACATTAAGTGTTTGCCGCCTCCGAGCGTTTCTCCCGTGATGATAAAAGGAGATCGCTCGTGGCGATCGCTCGTGCAGTGGCCAGATTGATCTGATCACAACAAAAAGAGTCCCATAAAACAGTCTATAAATAAATAAAGATTGTAAATATTTATGTCTTGTGTCCTCGACATCGAGCCATTCTACTATCGCGGGTGCGAGGGCACGCGATTATATGATATTGCCTCAGTTTGGAGAGACGCTCGCGGGCTATCTCTCCCCTGGGATCACATTATCAGATGCATTTTCAGCGGTTAGGCTGGTACTGCGTTGTACACCATGGCCGTGTTAAAGGCATACCAGGTTGATCTTATGAAAGATTTAAACACAGCCTATCATCCAGACCGTGTTTGCTTGTCTGTTTGGGATGTTTATTGCTGAGGAACTGTGATATTTATATTTATATATATAATATTTATATAATATAATTATATATATGTATGTATTATATAATATTGTCTGGCTGTTCTCTGGCCACATTTAATTCTGAGGAATTAAAGCTGCCTCCGAACACATCTCTCGTTATGTTAAAACGTTTGAGAGGTTCTCGAGGTGATGACTTGTGTGATGGTCGGATTACAGCTAGACTGCCCTCCTTGAGGATCTCCATGACGTTAACTCGGTCATGGGAAAACCTTATTCTTTGTGCATCTTTGTGCCCTTGACGTATTAAGACTATCATGGGTGCGGGGGTGTGTGGTTATACGATGATGGGCCAGTCTGAAGAGACCTTTTCTTCTCTTCTTTTTGCTCATCATCATTTTAGGAGGGTTCAAAAGCAGAGTGTAACGAGTTGCGCTCCCCCTCGTGAAAACTGGGGACCGGCTCGTTGTACTCAGCAGCTGTATAATAGACCTAAGACAAAATCCTGAGGGTTGTTTTGTCCCAGGTCTGTGGGGGTGTGCCCCTACGGGACAAGACATGTAAGTCAAACAGCTCCTACCTGACACCCTCACGAAACTACTGTACTTCCTCGCCACCTCTGGTGATTCGGGGAGCAGCGGTTTCCAGCGAAATGTTAGATGTTCTGTTGCTTTTCTGCTGTCATCCAGGACACAGAACATCTAATATCCCCTCAAAAGGAAGTGTTAAGTTGATACCACTCTCAGAGAGTCTGGCAGCATGGAAACTTCTGCCAGGTTTTTTCTACTTGGGTATTAAGTACAGTACAAATAGGATAGAATCCAATTTATTAATCGTCCTCCGCGTTTCAACGGCGTGGTATTCACTTCCGTGAGACCGGAACTGGCGCATGTACTGTCACAAGAGCTGCAAACTCTTCTGAGCAAAGAGGCCATAGAATATGTTCCTCTTCCAGAGAGAGAGTCAGGCTATTACAGCAGATACTTCCTGGTCCCCAAGAAGGATGGGGGGTTGCGTCCAATCTTCGATCTTTGAGGCTTAAACCGTACAGTTAAAGCACTCAAGTTCAAGATGTTAACTGTAAAAACGATTGTGTCGTAAATTCAACATCACGTTTGGTTCGTCATGATCGATCTGAGGGACGTATATTTTCATATAGAATATTGCCACAACACAGGAGGTTCCCAAGTTTGCTTTTGGGGGCAAAGCTTACCAATTTTGGGTCCTTCCATTTGACTTAGCCATGTTATCTCTAGAGGGCTGAGGTCAACGCCAAGGGCGTTCTCTCTCCCACCCTGAGGGTAACATGTTTGGGTTAAATAGACTCTGTCACCATCGGGCATAATTGTCTCCCGCTTGTGTCAGGACCAATTTTACCACCCTAAGCAACATCTAGCTAGGTCAGGACATTACATAGGTCTCATGGCAGCTGCGTCCACAATGATTTCTCTGGGCCTTTTGCACATGAGACCATGTCAGTTGTGGCTCATAATAGGGGATTTCAATCCCCAAGGGCAAATAAAGGCAAGAAACACTCGCTGAGTGCTTCGTGTCCTTTCTAAAATCCATGTTTATGGTGAGTCACGCGCTGAACGCTTCGTGCACTTTCTAAAATCCATGTTTATGGTAAGGGTTACGCGCTGCGGCTTCGTTCCCTTTCTATGTGGTTCAGACCCCGGTTCCTTGCTTTGGGTCCCACTTTAGGTGTGTCTTGCTGTCGCAGAAGGCTAACGGCAGACGCCTCCCTGATGGGCTGGGGAGCGGTCTTAAGTGGTCGTCCAGCTCAAGGGGAATGGGAGGGTCATCAGCTCAATTGGCACATCAACTACCTCAAGATGATGACTGTATTTCTGGCCCTGAAATACTTTCTCCCTCAGTTGAGAGACCGTCATGTCCTAGTGCAGCACAGCGCAGTCTCTTACATAAATTACCAGGGAGGTTTGTGCTCACGCAATCTGATCAGAATAGCGAGGCAGATCTTTCTCTGGGCCCAGGAAAAGTTCCTGTCACTCAGGGCAGTTTACATTTCAGGGCACCTGAATGTGGGAGCGGATTTACTGTTCAGACAGAAACTACCGATAGGGGAATGGAAACTCCACCCAGAAGTAGTCAAACAGATTTGGACCAGATTTTACGAAGTGGTGTTGGACCTCTTCGCCTCTTATCAGAAAGCGCAATGTCCCCTCTACTTCTCTCTGAATCACCCAGCCCCTGGGTCTGGATGCGATGGCGCACACATGGCCCAGAATGTGCCTGTATGCGTTTCCTCCAGTTTCTCTGCTCCCAGGAGTTCTAGCCAGAGTTTGGTTCTCCGAGATAATATCTCTCCTCAACGGCTCGCTATGGACAATTCCGGAGAGGAGGGACTTTCTGTTTCAGACGGAGGCCGCGATATTCCATCCCAGGCCCAACCTCTGGAACCTTCATGTTTGGCCCCTGATGGGTACCAACTGAGGGACACTGGGCTTTCGCCTGGCGTTATTGAGACCATTCTAAGTGCTAGGGATTCCTCCACTAGAAAGAGTTATGCCAACAAATGGAGTGTCTTTGAAAGGTGTTGTACATAATGCAGATCCGGTCAACTGCCAGATTGCTTCAGTTCTGGATTTTCTGCAGGGAAAATTAACAACAGGCACATGCCCCGCCACTCTCAAGGTTTATTTGGCCGCTCTTTTGGCTTGCCATGCCTTGGTTTACGGGGTGCCACTCGGGAGACATCCTCTGCTCGCTTGTTTCATTCGTGGGGCCAGACGACTGAGGCCTCCCGTAAAAACCAATATCCCATCATGGGACATAGCAGTAGTCCTAGAAGGGTCTGGTTGAGACACCTTTTGAAACTCTAGAATCAGCATCTGAAAACTTCTGACTCTAAAGATGTTTTTTTCTTATGGCAATAACTTCTTTGAAAGAATTGGGGATATGCAGGCTCTGTCGATTTTGCCACCCTGCTTAGACTTTGCCCCAGGAATGGTGAAAGTGATTTTGCATCCTCATCCTGATTACCTGTCTAAGGTGCCTTTTTCGGCTATACATCCTGTCACGCTTGAGGCCTTCTGCTCTCCGCCGTTCACGACGCCGGAACAGGAGAGATCTCATAGACTATGTCCAGTCCGTGATCTTCAGGCCTACGTCCACCGCACTAGCTAGTAGCGTAAGTCAGAGCGACTTTTCGTCTGTTATGGGGGCCGCAACTGATGACTGCCGCCACTAAGTGGACCATGTCACATTGGGTCAGGGATGCTATTGCTCTTGTCTATGAGGCGCGCGGTCAAGCTTCGCCAATGGCTTTAAGGGCTCACTCCACCAGAGGGGTCGCCTCCTCTGCTGCCTTGGCAAGAGGTGCCCCTTGCAGTTTATTTGTGATGCGGCAGGCTGGTCCTCTCCGCACACATTCATAAGATTTTATAGTTTGGATGTTCATGCCACTCCGGGCTCTCATGTCCTTGAGTCGACATCGCAAGCTAATGTCTAGACCTTCTAACGTTCTTGTGAAACACACCTGCACAACCGTGGGAGTCCAGACATGTTCAAGCACGGCGACGTGGGTATTCTCGTTCCCAATGCGCTGAGCAGCGCAGCATCGATTGTAGCTTTCGAAAGGGAACGTCTCCGGTTACTTAACTGTAACCTTGTTCCCTGAGAAAGCGGAACGAGATGCTGCGCTACTTTGCCGTGCTGAAGATGTCCCAGGACTGCTCTTCAGACAAAATATCCTGACGATGCACCTGTGGCTCATCTACTTATAGCCTCGTGTCGCGGGGGCGCGCCGATGACGTCACCGACCGAGGCTATATTACCTCCGGGTCAATTTCATTGACGTGTTATACACAATATTCACAGCTGGTCACGATAAAATATGTTCCCAATGCGCTGAGCAGCGCAGCATCTCGTTCCGCTTTCTCAGGGAACAAGGTTACAGTTAAGTAACCGGAGACGATTTTAAGTATAGGGTCTATTCTAAGCCACTTTATAGGGTCTCCACTTTGAACTTACATGCGTAATTTTTCCTATTTGATCGTTCTCTCTCACACACACACACACATTATATATGTGTATATAAATCCTTTTTTTATTTACCATGCTGTTGATTTCCTATAAGGTATTTGATTGCTTAAAATGATAAAAATTGTTCCACTCTTTCCAGTTACACTGATTGTTGGCATGTCTATTTAAATGGTGGTTTGAATGTTGGTTTTAATGTATCAAACATGGAATTTTCCCAGTTGCCAAATATCGTAATGTAGTGATTACTTTAATTTCAGGCGCTATGGCATTTCTGCGCTGTGTCGGAGATATTAGCGTGTCTCTAAAAAGATCAGTCACAAACATGATCCCTGCACAATCTAATCTATAGCGTCTTATTAACTCACTGTCATCCATTGTCTGCAACACATTTCTTCTCCCTCTTCGTCTTTCTGCCATGTTCTCCTCTGCTAAAGAAACTCTTAAGCCTCTTAAAAGTCCTCGTCTGGGATCCTAACAATTTTGACCTTAAGACCTCTTTTAAGGGTTAAGATGCTTTCTGAATTACTTTTTTCTTTACTAGGAGTTTTTCTTTAATTTTAAGAGTAAACGCCCACATTTCTAAGAATTTTCTTAGAATTTTGTCACTAGGAACTACTCCTTGCATTAAGATTCTTCATGAATACGGGCCCAGCTCAGTTCAGTTCTCATACAATGGTGTCAATGCAGGCAGATCAATCATATTGTTGAATATTAAGTGAACTTACTCTGCAGGAAAGTGGACCTCAAGGGCCAGAGTTGAGAAGTCCTGCTCTATAGGACATTGGCCCATCAGGAGCAGTATCCAAATCAGTACTGTGGTCTATTAATGAAAGGGACGGAGCTAGAATTAGGAGATAAAAGTCAGGAATTTTTTTTAGCATTGCTGTTGCAAATTTTATACATGGGAAAATGTGTTGCACACTGAAAAAAAAGATCCATATCAAGCTATATACTGCATGACATTGGCCCTAAACTCTACAGCAGGGATTCTAAACTCTGGCCCTCAAGGTCCACTTCTCTGCAGAGTTTGGCTCCAACCCTAATCAAACACGCCTGAATCAAGCTAATTAAGGTCCAGGCAAGTGTGTTTGAACAGGTTGGAGCAACAAGTCTGCATGACAGTGGCCCTCTAGGATCAGGATTGGATAGCACCAACAGTACTGAGGTCTAATCATGAAATCGATGGTGCAAAAGTTAAGGGGATAAAAGTCAAGAAAAATGCATGCATGGGAATATTTGTTGCACACGCTCTGAAAGGAATCTTCATATCTAGCCCTGTAGAGTTTAGCCTCAACCCTGATCACAATAAACTGCCTTTTAATTTTCTAGTAATTCTGAAGACCTTGATAAACTTGTCCAGAAGTTTGATCAAGGTTGGAGCAAAACTCTGCAGGACAGTGGACCTCAAGTTCCTGATTTGAAGAACCCTTAACTATATTGTTTCAACAGTTGGTAGGCCATAAGTTCCTCATAGTAGGATAGTTGGAGGGCATTTGAAAGAGTGGTCCATCTGCTCACAATGACATATAGTTTAACAGCTCTGCTTTTCTACAGGTGGAAGACTCTTTTCCAGACTTAACAGGGTCAGAAGTGAAGCAGTCAGGGAGTATCCAGAATGCTTCAGCCCCAACCAGCACAAGATCTACCTGAAGAACAGCTACACCCTCCCTGCTATCCACCAGGATATTTACCTCAATGAGAAATGTGAGAGAACTACACCTCTTGAGAGGCCAGGGAGCCCAGCTGGTCACTGTCTTGAGAACTGTAGAACCCGTTCCTACTGTGAAGATACGGGGCGCCAACAGGGGGGTTCTCCAGGACTGTATGCAATGAGGACAGATAATGCGCTTCCTTCCGTCTGTCCACACAATGTTCTTAATTCTTTACCTCAGGATAATGTTCCTCTTCCCGTTCATCCCTGTGTGATTGTGGACACTCGGGATCCTCTTGATGTCACTTCCGACCTTCTAGGAAATGATGTCCGCATTGAGCGGATCGACTCTTGCATGGATCTGAACAAAGCCTGGATTGCTTTAGAACCTGCTCAGGGTTGTGAAAGTTTCACTGTTCCAGGATCAAACTCGGATATTCTAGGATTCAGCTGTGCAGCTCAGATCACTCCAGCCTCTTTATTTGGTGAAAACGCACAACCAACCCTTTGCAACACAGTTGACGTACTTCCACAGAGAGTTCGGATAGTTCCCAACACATCACATTTACCTCCACGAAACCAAGCTCATGATGGATATCCTCAAGAACAGGGTGTTACTAACTGTAAACCCAGTGGAAATGGACAGCTTGGACAGTTTGTGGCTGAGTTGAGCAAAGTCAGTTCTCATCGCTATCCATTTGAATGTACAACTCAAAAGCAAGAAGGTATCTCTTTAGACTTCACAAAGATGACTTCTCGGGGGAACTCTGTTGATATGGCAAGGGAGGTTGGGAAGGAGGACATGGAGAACTGGCATTTTTTCAGCCCTTCATATAAACAACCTCAAGTTGGCATGATCTCTTTCCCATCAGCACCCACCACAAACAGCTCCTGTTGGAGTGAAACTAAACTAGAATACCCTCATATGAACGGCTTGGGCCATCACGCACAAATTAAGGCCAAGAACTTCAGTGCCAAATGGAAGTGGGGTAGACAGGGACTCCCCGAGGACGAGGTGCGACTGTGGGGAGCTCAGATTCTGTTGGCATTGGAAAGTCTTCATGAGCAGGGCATCATGTGCCAGGACCTAAACCCAAGAAATGTTCTACTTCGCAGCAGTGGTATGTCTTCTGTTGCCAAGTCTTTAGCCTTCAACTCTGATCCTGCAGGGCCACTGTCCAGTAGCGATGTTCAATTCTTGAACAAATCCTTGTTGTAAGCCATTAACCGGTCGAGTGGGTTCACAGATTCAAACTTTAATTCCAGGTTGATAACACCAGATGCACAAACGAAGTAGCACATACGCTTCTTTCGCATCACCGAATAAACCAATAAGCATGTCCAGAAATGTAGGATCAAAACTACAGGCAGAGTTGAAAGTCAGCTTTTTGATCATGTCTGGCTGGAAAAAGAACCGAATGAGCTGACAGAGTTCTCAGAGGATAACCAGTGGGTCGAGTCAGTACATTTTGATTCATTTATTTGTAATTGTTTTTTTGATTCAGTATCCTATCTGGATGTGGTCACTGGCTCATTCGGTGCTGTGAAGGAGCGTTTGGAAGCTACTCTGAAAGTGTGCCTTGCATCCTCTGCGTGATTTCCCCCCCCAAACCAGTTCAGCGGAAATCCCGCCCTGCAGCCAATTCTAACGTTTTCATTGGTCATGTCAATCACTGTACTGATTGACTACACCGAACACTGATCCCTAAACCTACCTGTCACTGTAACCTAAATCAATGAAATCGGCTGCAGGGCGGGATTTCCGCTTAACTGGTTTGGGGAAAAAAAATCACGCGTATCATCAATCGAGAAATAAAGTTCAATTCAGTTTGATTCTGTGAACCGGCTCGACTGGTTACTGGCTTAAAAGAACATCACTACTGTCCAGCAGAGTTTAGCTCTAACCCTAATTAAACCCACCCGAACAAGCTAATTAAGGTCTTCAGGATTACTGGAAAGTTACAGGAAGGTGAGTTTGATTGGGTTTGGAGCAAAACTCTGCATGACAGTTTCCCTCCAGAACTGGAGTTGAAGAGCCCTGTCCTATGCATCTTAACATTGAAACTATAAATATATAATCCTGCTCCAGGATGGCTACCATCCTAGAGAGTTCAGCTCAAACCTGCTCCAACACACCTGAAACTGCATGAAAATAACAGGCAGGTGTGTTGGACCAGGTTGAAACTGAAATCTGCAGGAAGGTAAACCTCCAAGAGCAGGATTGGGTAAACTTGAACTACACATTGACAGTATGTTGAATCTTTTTCAGTTATCTGATATAATAAAGGAAAAGTTCACAGAAAAACAAATTTATCCATCATTAATTCACCCACGGGAAACAAGAACATACTCTAGTCCAGGGGTGGGCAAACTACGGCCCGCGGGCCACATGCGGCCCGTTAGGCTGTTTAATCCGGCCCGCCGAGTATTTAAAAAAATTGTCTTAAGATCGCATTAATTTTGCCTTTTTTTCTTGCAATACTTTGCGTTTTATATATATATATATATATTGCGTTGCATATATTTGACAATCGGAATATCAGATATTGCATGCCATAGCTAACAAATGTAAAAAAGGAAAAATGACATAAAAGCAGATCATCATTCATTCAGCGCTGTTGTGGCTGCGGTGTGTCACGTAACAAGCAATGACGCGTCACCATGGAAACCAAACAGACAGCTGCTTAAGCGCATAGACTTGTTGCACGTTAATGTTTTTTCCTTTTTTGGAAACTCAGTGAGAAAAAAAATGTTTGGTAACCGCTTGCACACCTTAGTTTTTCCTTTGATTTGTCTGCTATTTAGTTTCTTTGCTCCTCTGGATTTGTGGATGTATCCTGCCCGATTCCGTTTACCGACCTTTATCGTCCGGCTTTTGACTACGCTCCCCTGTCTGCCATGTGCAGAACCCGTTTTTTTTTTTTCATTAAATGTTCTGATCTCCCTTTGCCTTTTATGTTTTATTTTATTATTCTTAAAATAAATTTGTATATTCGTTTATTTCCACAAATGTATGACTTTTGGAAGTGCAAATTGCCATTCAGTTTTAATAAAGTTGAATTAACGTAACCTGTAATTTTTACTCTTCTAAGTGTACACTTGCAGATGTTTTGTTTCTAATTTACTGTTAGGCCATTAAATAATAATAAGGATAAACAATATTTAAAAAGTATAGGCTATAATTATCTAACATCTTTAAAAATTAACATCAAAACATAACATGCTAAATGGGGGATATCTAGCATAAAAAAATTTATTGTCAGAATGTCGTCTCTCAGTTGTTGAATTTCGCACAGACATTGCCACAACGTTGTCTGTTTGCTCAGCCCGATCTTATGAAAGTGCGAATACCACGAATTGTATTTGTAGTGCATAATGTTTTCGCGTGCATATGATATTCACTTTATGGCGTGTAATAGGCACGCACTCCACACCCCTAATCCTAACCAAGGGGTTTACAGTGTGTAGCATGCACGAAAAAAAACAAAAAAAAAATACATTTTTGGCATATAAATGGCACGAGAAATAAAATTTGTGGTATAGATACGCACTTTCATGAGATCGTGCTTCATAATCTGCTACTGGGCCGGCCCTCTGTCAAATTTTTAAAACCCAGTGTGGCCCTTGAGCCAAAAAGTTTGCCCACCCCTGCTCTAGTCCATATAAAGAAATAATTGGTGATTTTTATTGTCAAGATCTGAAGGAAAAATGGCAGATTTAGATGCGTCACACTAGGTTTGATATCATTGTTACCAAACATCATTGGTTCATCATCATTGGATTGTGATGGCTTTGTATCACATGACTTCAGAAGATTTTGCAATGTAGGGCTTATTGTCGTTTATGGAACTATTTTGTCATTTCATTGTCAATTTCATTAGATGGACAAGAGCAGCTCGGTCTAGCATCTCTTTTTGTGTTTCACGGAGGAAAGACAACAGGTTTGGAACGTCATTCTAGTATTTTAAACTGTTGTATTGCACACAGGTGAGGCGTGTCTTACGTACTTTGGACTATGGACGGAAGTTCAGCCTGAAATTAACCCGAAAGCAATGGAAGAGATGTACTGTGCACCAGGTAAGACATTTCAATTGGTTTTTCACAATCACATCAAACTGCAACATTTCTAAGACACATTCTGTTCTCTTGAGATGTAATAACTAGATTTTTTTTACTAATTTGGTGCAGAAATTGGAGGCGTATTGAAAATCACAGAGGCATGTGATTGGTGGAGTCTTGGAGCTTTATTATATGAGCTTCTCACTGGCATGGTAAGCAAAAAAAATCAGCTTGAAAAGTAAAGAATTAAAACTAACTAAACTAAACTAAATGCACGCAAACAGCTCAGATTGTTGGATGATTTGTTAGTGAACGTCAGATTTGTCTGTTTTGTCATGTATAGGCTTTTGAGGTATTTTTGCAGTCACCTTTGAACAAATTCTATTACAATTATATGCCGTATCAAAACTTAACCTTGGTTACTCGCATAACTCTGGTTTCCTGAGAGGAGGGAATGAGACATTGTGTCAGTAGCTGAAGCTATGGGGAAATAATTGGACATTTATAGAAACTACATCATGGGCTCCAGGGGAGGGGCGAATGCTAGCTTCTATAAAATATACTGGCGAAGATAGCTGAGGTGGACAGGGGGCCCAAGGGCATCGAGCCGACGGGAGCTTGTCACTCCCTCCCGGGCGCATCTGCTTCTTCTGCGGCTTGGCTCGAGTGGTCGATTGGAGTCAGGAGCCCAGTACGAGAGCAAGCCGAGTGCGGAGAGAAAGACAGAGCCACTCAGCGTTGGCGCGACCCAGGCAGAAAACACAGCAGTTGTGGTGATCCTTGTCTTTGAGAGGTTCCCCACTGGAAGAGCTCACCTTCGTTGTCAGCTACTGATGCAATGTTGAGTGAACCGAACTCAAAAAGGAACAGCAAATCTCCTTGGTCTTGAATGTGTTGTTTTCACCTGTTCAACTTTGTTTCTCTCCAGCCGCTGTGGCAGTGCCACCCGACAGGCATTCACCCTCACACGCCACTCCACATCCCAGAGTTCATCAGTACGGCAGCCGCCTCGCTTCTCACTGAGGTAACCGCTCTCTCAGTGCAAGCTGATAGGACAGTGTGTGCAGTGCTTGAGTCATGGGACAGCCACCTATTTACATAATGTAGTACAGTCACAATAGAGAAGAAATTGTTAGATAAATAGAGACCCAGCAAACACATTTACGTTGTGGCAACGTCTCTGGCACGTTGCATTTCTGCTATGGCAACGTCGCTGTCTACGTGCTCTATTCTGATAGATAATTATATACTTGTTATTGTTTATTGTTTATCTATATTATTATTTAATGGGGCTATCTACCTGCAAGTGTAGCCTACACTTTGAATAGTAAAAATGACAGAAGGTTTCGTTAATTCAACTTTATTAAAACTGCATATAATCAAATTGCACTTCCAAAAGTCATACATTTGTGAAAAAAAAAAAAAAAAGAAATAAACGAATATGCAAATTTATTTTAAGTATAATAAATAAAACATAAAAAGCAAAGGCAGATCAGAACATTTAATGAACAGAACCGGGTCTGTATGGCGGACAGTAGCCGAAAGCAGGAGTCACCGGGAAACATCCACAAATCCAGAGGAGCAGAGAAACGAATGAGACTAAATAGCGGAAAAATCAAACGAAAAACTAAACAGTGCGAGCGATGCTACATTAATCACATTAGAATTAAAGTTGTAGGTTGTGTTTGATAGCTGAGGTAGGCTAAATGCAAAACTCACGTCACGTATCCTTGCTCGATGATGAATGAGAACACAATGAGCCCGACAACAGGTGGTTGGGATTTAAAAGGCTGATTTTCCCGCTTCAGGGCAGTGATCGAGTGACGAGTACATTATGTAGTCCAGTGGTCGTCCAGACACCGTTGGCACAACCTTAAGCAATGGCCCTGAACGGTGGTTTAATGTCAAGATTGTGACAACGCTGTAACAACCTTCACCACACAACGTAGTTATAGCAACCTTTTGGGCGTGTTGTTAAAACGTTGTTAGAAGGTCGGGTACGTTGTGCCAACGTTCTGTGTTTGCTGGGGAGGACATATCTCAGCAAAACATAATTAAACCTATAATTTTGAACCACAATATGTAAAAAAACCTAAAACAAAACATAATATAATGATGCACTAAAGTGTAACAAATCAAAGTCAACAATGTAATCCAAAACATAGATAAAAAAAGAAGAAAAGAAACCCAAAAGACCTCCTGAGAAAACCAGGTTGCTGCTGGAAGAGGTGTTATGAGGCCAGCAGGGGGTGCTCACCCTGTGGTCTGTGTGGGTCCTAACGCCCCAGTATGGTGATGGGGACACTATACTGTCAAAGAGCACCGTCCTTCGGATGAGACGTAAAACCGAGGTCCTGACTCCTCTTTCCTGGCCACATTGGCCCTTACCAATCATGGCCTCCTAATAATCCCCTTACATTGAATTGGCTCCATCACTCTCTCTCCTCTCTCCACCTATAGCTGGTGTGTGGTGAGCGCACTGGCGCCGTTGTTCTGTGGCTGCCGTCGCATCATCCCAGTGGATGCTCACACTGGTGGTGTTGAGGAGAGATCCCTGATATGATTGTAAAGCGCTTTGGGTGTACAGTACATATGAAAGCGCTATATAAATGACTCATTCTATTCTATTCTATTCTAAAACATGTCACAGTCTTATAAAGACCTCAGGAACGGTGTCAACTAGTGTAAAAGTTAAACATGATGATGAGATGATCAGTGTAACTCCACAACAACTACAGAAGTGTCTCCAATAACATTCAGAAGCTCTTCCTGAGTCTCTCCGTAAGGCTGCACTCGCTACTGGTTATTCTGGGATTCTGGATGAGGGAGATTGGCCTGTTCTGTTATTGCCAGAGTTTCTGAAGCTCGTGTAAAGACTCCGCCCTCTTCTGAACGTTTTCCCTCACACCCAAAAAGGGGCAAATTTGACAAGCTCTAATAAATGATCTGGTATTTTTAGCTGAACTTACACAGACACAATCTGGGGACACCAGAGATTTATATTACACCTTGTGAAAAGGGGCATAATATGTCACCGTTGGGCATTCAAATTATAGACAACAACATTTGCATACTTTTTTACTTAAATACAAATACAAATAACCAAATTTAGTTATTTACTATTGCTTAATGCTGCATTGATGGCACACATCTATATTATACCTAATTTAAAATGAAATAGGTCTCATAGTAAACATCCCATCTTGCACACATATTTACTAAACGATTCGAATATAGTTGATACTGCATCTTGTGTAAAGTTGGTTGTCGTGAACCCTTCCCCGTCACTCCACTCAAACAAAGTTATTAAAGTGGTTTCTGAGTAGTGAGACTCTAGACCTCCTTCCGAACAACTAAAAATCATCATAAATATAATTATACATGGATATGACATGGAAAACTAGTAAGAACATGAATGCAGTGAGTAAACTGTACTTATTAATGATCCGCATGTATAATCTGTACTCATAAATGTGTTTGTGGTGTATCACCATCTTGTTCTAATGCTTTTTATATTAGTATATAAAACCCTGTCTCTGTATTTTCTCCATAACGGTTTATGGTTTCTGTCCTCGTTTCCCGCAGTTGCTCCAGTGTGACGCGTGCTATCGTCTGGGATCCGGAGGCGGTGGCGTGAGCGACATCAAGTGCCATCCGTTCTTCTCCTCCGTCCCGTGGCTCTCGCTCGCGCCGTAGTGCCGTGTGAAAGTATTCACCCCTCCATCTGTTTCTGCCGGTACTCCTCCAGATAAAGACCCGTGTTGAGCACAGTGATCAGAACAGAGGCTGAGTTTCCTCTCTTTCATATACAGGCAAACCACAATTATTCACACACCAGATATCATTTTTGATATTTCTTTAATAGTGAGTGCAGGACACTATATTTAGCTATCCTCACTTACATAAATGAACTAAAGTAAACTGTGACATATTATACCCAGATATTCTTCATACAGCGACTACCAGTGACATCTATAAATATTTGGAACCAAAAATGATTCAGACACTTTGACCTGATCATGTTTTCTTTAATTGCTAATGCTCTTTTCACACACAGACTGAACACAATGAAGCATTGCTTGGTGATTGGTTGAGCTAAACTGGTATTATCTAATTGTGTAGTTAAATTTACCAGCTGACAGATATTCAACATAACTCATGTGTGAGACAGTCTAACAGAAGGACGGACAAAACCAGTCAAATATCAGCTGAGTTCATAACATAATATTTTATTACCATTTTCTAAACTATAGCGAATAAACTGAGATAACGTGAGAAATGTTGAAGGAGTCTGAATAAGTTTTGGTTAAACTGAATATGCCCTTGAAAATATTTCACAACAACTACAATGTTACCCAGCTAACAAAAATAAGCGTGTTTTACTAATGTTCCCATTCTTCAAACATTATGGGAACGTTACTTGTGAATGTTTTGAACGTTCTGAAACTTGCATGATTCTTTTTTTTTATTTATATTTATGTGTAAAATGATTTCACTTTTGGCAGGTCAAGAAAATAATGAGTCTAAATGAGATGTTAAAAGCTGATGTGTTAGTGCTATACTGCACATTTTCACAAATATACAGTCTGTATTTAATTAATCACCATACTTTATGGACATTATATATAACTGCATACTAATGAAATGGTAAGAGTAGTGAGCGAGTATGCTAAACGTGTCAGGTTAATAATTCATTTTCAAAAGTACAAAATCAAATATTCCCTGTGGTGTTTCAGTTAACACAAGCTCATAAAAACCACATGCATAATAATGATAAAAGATTGAGTAAATGCTGATTATAGTAGTTTTAGATGGAGTTTAGCGTGTGTGGCGTGTTATTCGACGGCAGACGGCAGAAACAGTGATGAGGGTGAATCTTTCCTGAAGCTCTGACGCGGAGCACAGCCTTGATCCTGGAGGATTTCTGGATTCATCGTGTACTTTTACCACCATCTGGTGGAAGCAGGAGATACGTCTCCACATCAGCAGTTTTCTACATCACACACACACACCTGCAGTGAACAACTGGATCGCAGCGAAGCCCTTTTCTGCCATTTATGAGAAGAAAATCATGCTTTTGTAAATCATAATTAAAAAAAAAAAAAATCGACATTATGACTTAAAAGTAGAAAATCTGACATAAAAAGCCAAAATTATGACATACTGTCATATTTAATAGACGAAAAGTCGAAAGTATGACAATCATAATTATGAGATAAAAAGTAGATATGATTTAAAAAGTTATAATTATGAAAAAAATCATGTCAACATTATCACTTCAAGTAGAAATTCTGACATAAAAAGTAAAAATTCAAACGTCATTATGTTGATAAAGAAAGCCTTATTCCTACTATTTCATAATTTTTTTACTTTCATAATTATGGCTTAGTATGCCAATTTTGACTTATGTCATGACTTTTTATATCATATTTATGTCAAAAAGTCCAAATGATGACACTCATATTTCAGAGATGAGAAGTTGAAATTATGACATGCTAAGTCGACATTGACTTGAGTAGAAATTTTGACACGTTGAAATTATTACTTGAGTCATAATTATGATATAAAGTCAAAATGATGAAATTTTAAGTCATTTAAGAGGTGAAAGTCAAAATAATGACTGTCATGAGATTAAAATTAGATAAATCGAAATATCCAATTTTTTTAGATTAAAAAAATCTAAATTGACAGTCAACATTATGACAAAGTAGAAAATCTGACATTAAAAGTAAAAATTATTTAATATAGATGAAATATCGAAATGAGAACAGTCATAATTATGAGATGAAAAGTAGATATATGATTTGTCATAATTATGACAGACAAAATTCAAGAAAAAATTATGACATTAAGTCATAATATAAATAAATGTATATGATTGTCATAATTATGATATAGAAAGTCAAGTTTATGACAGTCAAAATTAACAAATTAAATTTTAACTTTCATAATTATGGCTTATGTTAATTTGACGTCATTATGACTTTTTATATCATAACGACAAAAAGTAAAAATGATGAAATTTAAGAGATAAAAAAGTAAAATTCTGACAAACCAAGTTGACATTGACTTGGACATTGACATGAAGTTGAAATTCTGACTTAAAAAGTCACATTATGATATAAAGTCTAAATTATGACAGTTAAAATTGTCAAAAAATCTATTTTAATTTAAAAATGTGAAATGATGGGTTTCACAGACCAGGCTTTACCTGGCCTCAGACTGTAACGCGTGTTTGATCGGTTTCATCTGAAAGCTCATCTTAAAGCATGTCAGTGCCATTGATTCCTGTTTTTGAGGCCCGTTTATAAAAGCTGATAAATGTCCTGACTGAACGAAGGCCTAATCCTGACTTCATCTAAACCCTGTCTGTGAGACCAGGCCTGTACGCTGTAATTATGACTCTTAATTAGATTTGCCAAGGCATGACTTTTCTCTTATGTGACGTAAATGGTCTGGAAGGTGATTCGCGGCATTACAACTTTGCACTTGCTGTTCTGCAGATAAAAGGCAATATTACCGAACATCTCATCATGAGTTTAATCCTCTCCATTTCCAGATGAATGTCTTTTCTTGATCTTACGTGATTGCGTTCAATAAAACCACTCATTTCTTACTAGTTGATGTGAATTATTCTGGAAGGCAAACACAAATGCATATCTGTCAGAGCAAATATATTAGCAAGTGTGAATCAGAAGCATAATGTGATCTTTGAGATGATCTTTAAAAAGCACCAGTGATCTCAGATGTGTGTGAGAGAGAAGCAGGTGTTTATGGTCTGTCATCTTCTCAGGCGTGAGAATAAAAACCCAAGTGACCTCAGAGCATCTTTAGCATGTGAGCATGTGTGCCCACACACACCAGACCTGCACTGTACCTTACTTTCATATTCTCCAGAAGCCTGGCGAGCGCGTTCAACACGACCACAAACACACACCCTCATCTCGTGCTGCATTAGTAATGTGTGTGTGTGTCATCTCGGCCTCCTCAATATACATGTGCAAAACAAAAACAAACACGTTAGGAAGCTCGTTTCCGCCACAGAATAAAACATTTTAAAAGGTAATTGCGACTTCATATCTCACAATTCTGACTTTATATCATGCAATTTCTGACATAAAAAAAAGTGCAATTGTGAGAATTTTTTTTATTTTTTTATTCTGTGGCGGAATTAAGCTTCCATATACGTTTTTTTTTTTTTTTTTTCATTAAGATTATTACTCTTTTGTAAGTAAAAGTTCCTTTTTTTTCTTTTTTTTTAAATGGTAATAAATATGTCCTAAAATATGCATCTCACTTTATCTGCCATTAGGAGGTTCTGGGCTCATCAAAATCCACCTCCTAAACTAAATATTAATAAAACTAGACACATTCAGGGGGAAAAACAAGAATAAAAATGACAAACACAACACATTTTTTAAACTATACAATTAAAATAAAATCAGAAAATATAAAATTAAAATCAAATACAAAATATTAACAAAAACTATAATGGTATATCAGTGATACCAAAATAAAAGTGATGCATCAATCCTGATAAGCTCATATTTCCCCTGTAACCCTCTCCCTGCCAGCCGCCGCCAGCGTGTTTGATCATTTTAACAGAAGTTTCATGGCCACCAGAATATTATTTTTGTATCTGAACATGCAATATCTCATAACTAAGAACAGACCCTCTGTTATTAAACAACCCTGTCTTATTCTGGCCTCATGCATTATTATTTTATCAACACTTGAATGTGTGTGAGTTTCATAAAGATGCAACATCGCCGGAAGATTCTGTCAATGGCAGGGCAGTTACAAATATCCCAATAATAATTATATTATCTATATATTGTTATATAGCCTACATGTAAATAAAATTTGGGAATAGTAACAATAAACACGTTCTTTTCAGGAAGTGAAGCCTTTACTATGTTTGTCAGCCTTATTATACCATAATTATCAAACTATTGAAAGTGGGTTTCTGCACAAATATCAGCATTATTCAGATGATCAAACTGCACTGTAACCCTGACAACCGTTCGCTTTATGAAGAGATTCTGTCCAATCTATTTAATTGTGTTTATCTTAAGATGGAGCAATGCAGCGTGAACACAGAGTCTGGTGTATGAACGGCTTCATCTCCACGTGTGCTTGATCGTCAGTAAAGACCCGTTCCAGAGCTATATTAGCATCACAGCGGCGGACGATACCGCTCACTTTATTCTGCAGTTTTGTCGCCTGTCACTTTAAATGCTCAAAATGACATATTTAAATGTTTTTCTCTTCATGTCTTAAAATATCTTGAATGTAACTCGACACCCTTGCCTCATTTAGTATGCACGGTTCTATGAATATGCAAATGAGCCCCGCCTCCACTCACTCACTCAGCTCAGAGATCCACTGGTTGACGATCACACGTTGATCTGATTGGTTACAAGGTAGTTTGTGACGTCAGAAACACCAGCGATTTCAAAGCGTGTTTTTGAGACTGTCTTTGGTTCACTGCAGTTTTAAGGAGGAAATACTCAGCAATGGTGTCGACTTATGAACTTACACATGCTTTGTCTTAAAGCAGATTAAAAACACCACATAGACATATAAACAACATTAAAAGCTTGATGTTCACCACAGGGGGACTTTAATCACTGAAGGCCATCAGACGCTCTAGAGAAAGGACTGACTTCGCTTCTGTTTGCTGTAGAGAAACGCCAGAGACACACAGCTGGAGCATTTCATCCATTTTATTGTTTAAAATCTCATAGTTTTGGTTCTTTACAGGGGCAGAGAGAACCTGAAGCTCTAGAGTTGTGCGGGACACGTCGTGGTGTGAAACACAAGACACCTGCGACACACTTCTGGAACATAGTGTTCATTACACAGAAGAGATTAAATATAACATACTGTATATTACTATCAGTTTGTCGTCATTTAGAAACATAATTGCACAGGTCATGTTTGTGCGCTGAATTGTACACAGAACATCAGGTGTTCCTGCAGGGCAACAAACTCCGGAATATTCTGAAACCGTACACATTTACATGGTAAAACAAGTTGAGATGAAGCTAATCAATGCGAATCCCACTCCAGACCCCCACTGCCATCGGTTACTCGTGTGTGTGTGTGTGTGGCGTATGGGTGTGTGTGTGCGATCACATGTCCAGCAGCAGCACCCGAGGGTCCTCCACCACAGATTTGATCTTGCGGAGGAAGGTCACCGCCTCTCTGCCGTCAATCAAGCGGTGGTCATACGTCAGAGCCACGTACATCATCGGCCTGATCTCCACCTGAACACACACACACACACACACACACACACACACACACACAGAACGAGTGAGAACGACACTGATACCATGACCTCCATACCGGTTCCTGAACCATAGTTCTCCGAGACCAGTTTTATGAACAGATGATGTTATAACGAGGCTGTGATATTAATGTGAAGAGGGACAGAACTGGAGCTGTTCATGCAGCGACCGCGAGGAGAAACACACTTCACAACATGCCCACTTTATACCAGTCCATTCCGGTTTACCCATTTAATTTAATTTTTTCTTCTTCAGGTTTTCATTTTTCTGGATGGTTAAAAAAATTGCATTCATCAAAAAGCATAATTAAGTAATTCAAATCATGAAACTTGCTAAATTTAACAGCAATTTATTAACAGTTTAACAGAAATTACTTAATGTTTTTTTTTTTAATTCCATTTTCTTTTCCCCAGTTCTGTGCTTTCCATTTTATTGAGTCTATATTCCATTTTAATGGTTTAATCAAAACATATCTAATTAATTTAATTCATAAAAACTTAATTTATTAATTTGTATACAATAATAGGGCCCTATTAATTTTTTATTTTATTTTTTATCCTGTGTTGTGTATTTACATTTTTCTGGTAATCAAATGAAGGCATGAAACATTAACTTATCTTTTCTTCAAATGAAGCCCTTTCATTTTTTTTTTTTTTTTTTGTTTACTGTTATTATAAAGTGCTAAAGTGCTCATCTGCTCAATTTGTTCACTGCAATTCTCTGATTGGTGGAATGTTCAGTACAGCATCATGGGTAATGTAGTTTTCCAGCCCAAATTCCACTGTTAAACGTGATTATTTGTAAAATATATTGCAATAATGTGAATGGATGGCTTCAACATTCGGTTAACAACCTCTGACCCCGTCTGTCTTTATAGGTTATTGTTAAAATGCCTCTATGAATAAAATGAAAGGAGTTCAGCCGTCTAACCTTCCCAGCGATGGCCACGGGCCGGTCAAAGATGCCGTGCATGCCCAGGATGGCCGACTGCGGCGGGTTGATGATGGGCGTCCCGAACATGGAGCCGAACACTCCTCCATTGCTGATGGTGAAGGTGCCGCCGTCCATGTCCTCCACGGCGAGCTCGTTCTTACGGGCCTATGGGGAACCAGAGCACAGGACTTACAACACACACCACTACATCCAGTCCGACCCGTTTCCTTCTCTGCGCTTCTCCCTGATATAGGCCGCTGTTAAACCTGGCATGGCACACTCCTAATATTGTTGATAAATTGCTTTTTGTTCCTCTTTTGTAAGTCGCTTTGGATAAAAGCGTCTCCTAAATCAGGGGTTTTAAACTTTTTTGGAGGCAGGACCGTTTATAGGGCAGGGAAAGCAAGTCGAATCAGCTCAAACTTGTGTTGCGGAGAGACACACACACAAGTCCACTTACATTAGACTTAGTTTCTTAAATATCATCACTATAGCAACAATCCCCCCTCCTCTTTGTGACGGGCCCACACACACACACACACACACACTATAACACGCGCGCACACACACACACACACACACACACACACACACACACACACTAACACACACACACAGTTATTTAGAGGACATGTTTTTATTTTAGCCATGTTGTTGCTGTTTGGAGCAGGTCTTAATTCTTTTGCTAGCTGAGTTAAATTAACTAAGTTCATTTAATTTAATTAAGCTACACTCTGTCCTGCAAACGTGGCCAAGTCTAAATTGAGCATACTCATACGTACACACACAGATTAACATACACACACTCACACACCTGGTTTTGTTTTTATGTGGATCACATGTTTTGTGTGTGTTTGTTTTTAAACAATAAGCACTTGAGCTTCACTGATCACTGAGATAGCACTGACTTGGAATAAAGTTGGTTCAATATCAAAATGAAGTTAAGAAGTAGCTTCGATGTCGTAAACTACTTTTGCCATGTTGCTGTAGCTTAGCTTGCTACCTTTCCCAGCAGATTAATAGGAGACAACAGGAGCTACCAGAGACGCAAGCGTAAGTCATTCGCTTCAGAATATATACAGTCAAACCAGACACTATTCAGACTCCAGATGTTATTTTTTATGTTTTCACTAGTGTGTGCAGGACACTATAGTGCATTTCTGTAAGTGAGGAGAGCAGAATAAAGTAAACTGTGACATATTATACCCAAATATTCTTCATACAGCGACTACCAGTGACATTTGAGATCAAAAATGATTCAGACACTTTGACCTGATCATGTTTTCTTTAATTGCTAATGCTCTTTTCACACACAGACTGAACACAATGAAGCATTGCTTGGTGATTGGTTGAGCTAAACTGGTATTATCTAATTGTGTAGTTAAATTTAACAGCTGTCAGATATTCAACATAATTCATGTGTGAGACAGTCTAACAGAAGGACGGACAAAACCAGTCAAATATCAGCTGAGTTCATAACTCTGAGTTCTGCTCATATTTATTACCATTTTCCAAACTATAGCGAATAAACTGTGAGATATGTTGAAGGAGTCTGAATACATGTTGGTTTGTCTGCATATCTCAGCACATTTCAGATGTGTAAAAAAGCACGACTTGAAGTTCGTAAATACGACATAGCAATATTATTTCACGACCGCACTTTGAAAACCCCTGTGCTAAAAACATAAATATAAACGGCTCTGATCGCGCTCTTCACACCGGCCCGAGTCATCAGAGGAATTAACCGCAGCGTTTTTCAGAAATTACATGGTTTGATTTTTCCCTCCACTTGACATCAGCTCCACCAGTGACACCACCGCTGTTTTTTTAGGTCATGTAACATATTTACCTAAATAAAGATTTCTGGTCAGCTGCTCCAGTTGCAGATAAATAAGCATGTCTTCAGACCATTCGCTCAGTTCCCATCGGCCTCACCTTTTCTCCCAGCTCGTTGATGGTTTTCTCGATGTCGGCGAAGTTCATTCCCTCCACTCCTCTGATCACTGGCACCACCAGACCCTGAGAGACGAGGAGAGACACGGGTTCAGACGCACAGTCATGCTCTACCACCACAAGAAGACCAAGAACACAGAGGAGAAGCACAACATCTGGGAATTATGAGAATCATGTCACATTTGGGGCTCTTTAATGTTAAGATTTTTTATGTTCTTGAAAGAAGTCTCACCAAAGCTGCTGTTATCTGATAAAAAATACAGTGAAATATTATTCCAGTGTAAATCATCAGTTTTCTATGTGAATATATAGTGAATTGTAATTTATTCCTGAATTCTGAGCATCATTACTCCAGTCTTCAGTGTCACATGATCCTTCAGAAATCACTCTAATATGAGGATTTGATGATCAAGAAACATTTATGATTATCATCAATGTTGAAAAGAGTTCATATTTTTGAGGAAACCGTCACACGTTATTTCTCAGGATTCTTTGATGCATATGTAAACTTCAAAAGAACAGCATTTATTTGAAAAATAATCTTTTGCAATATTATAAATGTCTGTCACTTTTCATCAATTTAATGCATCCTTGATGAATAATATATACAGTACCAGTCAAAAGTTTGGAAACGTTACTATTTTTAATGTTTTTGAAAGAAGTCTCTTTTGCTCATCAAGCCTGCAGTTAAAAAAAAAAAAACAGTAATATTATGAAATATTATTACAATTTAAAATAATGGTTCTCTTTTTTAATATACTTTAAAATGTAATTTATTTTTGTGATGCAAAGCTGAATTTTCATCAGCAAGTACTCCAGTCTTTGGTGTCTTATGATCCTTCAGAAATCATTCTAATATGATGATTTATGATCAATGTTGGAAACAGTTGTGCTGCTTAATATTTTTTTTATAACCTGAGATACTTTTTTCAGGATTATTTGATGAATAAAAAGTTAAAAAGAACTGTATTTATTTAGAATAGAAATCTTTTGTAACAATATACACTACCGTTCAAAAGTTTGGGAACAATAACTATTTTTTTAAAGAAATTAGTACTTTAATTCAACAAGGATGCTTTAAATCACATGTGTCAAACTCAAGGCCCGCGGGCCTAATCCGGCCCGCCACATTATTTTATGTGGCCCGCAAGAGCATATGGGTGTCTTAAAATTAGGGATGCAACGAAATTTAGGCTGCCGAAAATTTTCGGCCGAAAATAACATTTTCGTTTTTTGGCCGAAAGATACTAAAAAGCCGCCGCGCCCCTCCGTGTTCGACGATGGTTTGACTCTGGCTCAGCGTGTTTTATGACTTTGCGTGCGAGTCCGCTTCCGAAGATGCATTAACTTCTAAGCGCGTTCCGCTGTGCGCGCGCGCTGTGCTCTCCGCTCCGTGTTCACAGCGCGTTCTGCTCAATGTTCCGCAAGCAACCTCCGTGTGTGTGTGTGTGTGTGTGTGTGTGTTTGTGTTGCGAGCTCTGTTCAAGCTCACCGGAAAGGCAAAGTCCGCTAAAAACAAAACAAAAAAAAAAAGTGCCGACATGAAATTTCTCTGGACTTGTTTCTTTTTGCAATAGCACTACTGTGCTGTAACATGGTGTGTATACATTAAAAATAGTAATGTTTCCAAACTTTTGACTGGTACTGTATATTTTTTTAATCTTACTGAGCTTAAACCTTTGAACGGTGGTGAAGCATCAACTTCAGCTGTACAGCAGAAACAGACTTTGATCCATTATTTTCCTCTTATCACTGTAAAGCTAATTTGAAAGCGGGTTATAAATAAGAGTGATTTGACCTGACTTGTAGACATGAATGTGTTCTCATGAGATTCAACATTTCAGTCTTATAAAGAGTCTTTATAAGAGGAATAAATCTGTGGGAATTACCTTTGGTGTCGCGACGGCCACACTGATATCCACGTAATCCCGATACACAATCTCTTTGGTCGTGTCATCAATGACTGCACACATAAAAACAACCGTTAACAGCTTTATATGTGTGTGTGTGTATATATATATATATATATATATATATATATATATATATATATATATATATATATATATATATATATATATATATATATATGGCTTTTTAAATCCTCAAGAATATTAGTGTATTGTGTGTTAATGAGAATGGAAACGTTTCACTGGACTACTGAAGTGTTGCTGTCGTTACACTATCATTGAGATACTATTATAGTTTTTTATTAGCACATTTAATTCATTTAAATTTTTAGTAATTGTGTTGTGGTTTTTGTCATTTTTTTATGGTTTTTTAAACATTTTTTTATGTTTTTATTTATGCTTTATTTAATTTATTTAGTAAATCAAGTTAAACTAAATGTAAAATGTTATTCTACATTATTAATATTTTGAAATAGTTTTTATTTTTATATTTTCATTAGTAATTTTGTTGTGCATTTGTCATTTTATTCTTTTTTTACATTTTTAGTTATATTAGTACTTAGTCAAACAATGTTTTTTATATTATATTTACATTTTTAATAAATATTTGTAATTATTTTTATTTTAACTGTTAGTAATTTTGTTGGGTTTTTGTAATTTTTATTAGTTTATAAATCTATATAGTTTTTAATACTTTTTATTTCTGTTTTAGTTATTTAGTTTTAGTTATTTTAGTCCATCAGGTTAAACCGAATGCCAAATTTTTCACATTTTAATTTTCAGTAGTCAACATTTGAAGTGGATCAAAACGTTTCATCAAAGTTACACATAAATTTTGACCATTACCCGTTCTTATCTTAGGAAACCTTTGTTGATCCACTTCAAATGTGGACTGCTGTATTTCAGCTAAAGTTTGGTTCATTTCAGAGTGACAGAAGTTTACGGTTTCAGTGAACAGTCATAACCCGGATCGTGACAGCCCTACAGGCGTGCGTTTCCTCACCAGCAGGAACATGCAAGTCTCCGATGAAGAACATGCAATGGTGTGTCTCTGGGCAAATATAGACACACACTGGCCTAATGAAACCGTGTTAAACGTGGCTGTCTATGTAGGCCAAGCCAATGAGGTTTGGAAGGAAAGAGAGGAGGGGGCGACTGACAGGTAATCTGTAAAACATGTTCTTTAGACTCGAACAGACAACCACATAACCACACACAGTGGCTTAATCTGAACTAGCAAGGTGTGGGTGGGTGTGTGTGTGTGTGTGTGTGTGTGTGTGTGTGTGTGTGTGTGTGTGTGTGTGTGTGTGGAGACACATACCAGCATTAACGGCAGGCTGATCTGTCAAAGCGTAGGCAGCAGCTTTCACGAACGCAGACATGAAGCCCAGTTTGATACTGTGTTTCTTCAGGAAAGCATCTTTATATTGTTTCCTCATCTCTGTAATGTTGCTGTCATGAGGAATAAAGAAACATGCAAGACATTAAACAAGGAACAGTTACTGACAACCTCGTGTCAACCCAAACCGGCATGACTTTCAACCGTGCAACCCTGAAGCAGAAGTTCAGCAGAATGTTCACGCTGCTCTTTATCATCCAGTTAGATATTTTTAATGCGCTTTCTTCTGGTTATGGTGTCATTTTGGACGGTACCTTGAGGTCTGATTGGTTAGTGTTAAGATTAGCACTTTGATAATGACAATGAGGAAAATAATTAAGAGCACATGCTAATTACAGTCTAATTTTGTGTAGAAAGATACAAGTTGTAATATTACACCGTATTTTAACTAAACGATAGATCAAAAGCATCTTCTCCATGTTAATCAGAGTTTTTGTACTAAGCAGCCGCGATGACGATACAGCACGATTTTATTTTAGAAATGGTTTCTCGTTCTGCGACATCACAGCTGGAACAACAATATAAAAAGTATGACAATCTCAGCTACTGATTATGTGCTTTATTTAATGTTTAAAGAATTTAATGCTAGTTTGAATAATAATTTTGTGTGAGCTTTATAGGCGTACTGGAAGAGACAATGATCAAATTCACCTCAGACAACAACGTTCAAACTGTGAACAAACAAGTGTATTCTATGACAAATCGGCTCTTCTGATTGGCTGTGATTTTTGATTGATTTATTTGCAAATGCAGTGCGCTTGCAGAGAGACTCCGCCCACACGCTCTTCTGATTGGCTGTGATTTTTGATTGATAAACCTCGTCTCGTATTCACTTCAGCGTACCCGTGTTCATTCATCTTCAGCTCATGCATACCAAACAATAATTTATTCAAATCATAATTGGAATATTTACTTTTACAAAAACACTGATTATATATGTTAATAATCTAATCCATGTGTTATTTTCCTCATCATTTTCCCCATCAGCTAAAAAGGCAATGCCTACATTACTGAATATGGAATATCTAAAAATAAAAAACGATGCTATATTTTTAACAAGTAGTAATTTGTAATAATATTAGGGCTGGGAATCGATAAAAAAAAAAATTAACAAATTAATTGCACAATTTGCTGTGATTAATCGCAATTAATCGCATTTCCCCCAAACTTGTAATCAGCAATATTTAAACGTAGAATCACTAATTAAATTAAACACAAAAAAATAAAAATGTCCACACAAATTGGACAGAAAATAGCCCTATATTAAAATATTAAACATCAATATATTATATTATATAATATATATTATTAAAAAAGGTGCTGCGTCAATTGCGTTATTTTATTTAATGCGTTAAACATCTCAAATTAATCGCAAAGATGAACGTGTTAATTCCCCCAGCCCTAATAATATATAATATAATAGTAATTTAAGCACATTTTGACAGTCGTCACGACATTCATACACCACAGACACGAGCGTCCCTCTCATTTTGATTTCAAATTCCTTGAAACATAAAAGCTCAATCCAATCGGACACCAATAACCCCACTGATAACTCCTCAGCAGTGACCCACAGCAATCAGAAACCTGCGTGTGCGAGGCCAGTGCCATTTCAGGTTAACTTTCCTCACTAAAACCCCAATCAAGGATGTTGTGGACGACAGTCTGCCCAGATTTAGAGTGAAAAGCGCCGAGACGGTAATTCTCCATTTTCCTGTCTCTAACGCCGTTTAGCCTCTCCGGTTTCTCCGCTAACGGAATTAGGACCGTCCCAAGACACGCGCTCTCAGAGAAAGGAGAGAAGACGCGATAAAAATCTTCACTTTCTAAAGCCTTCAAATCTTATTGGCTTGTCATAATAGCCCATAACGGTCCGGGTTGCCTCGCACGCTCCCTCCGAAGGCCCGTCTCAGGGGACGTCCCGCGCAGATGCTAGCAGGCCGCAGACTAGCGCGCTCCTTCGACTCCAGACCGGCACAGTCTTCCTCCATCCCATCAATGCCAACGAGATTAGCGCACGAACACGAACCCCGAGCAGCTGAAAGGCAATACGGCCATTTGCGCTGGGGAGAAATCCTCAAAGTGTCATCTTCAGGGGCGAGCGAGGGAGGCTGCGGACATTAACGTTTCCTTGTAAATTAATAAAGCCCATTTTACCCTTCTTATCTTTGTTTTGACCAACATTAGGACCAAATATTTACATTCCGCGCTTTAAGTGGCGATTGGGTTTCAGAAATCTCTTCCTGTAGGCCAGATCCCAATCTATAACCATTTGGACGGGCATTGCGGAGCTTCTAATCAGGTTTGGGCAATAAGCAACATTTTCACAGGCCATCGACAGATTTCCTATGTGTCCGTGTCTGGACACGCTTGACATCAGTTCTGTACACAAATATAGAAAATTATAATGCTAGTGAAATATTTCAGTACAATAAACATCCAGATTTTAGTTTTTCAAAGTACAACTTTAGTACAAGTGGGGATTTAACACTTACTAGAACAAAATATAGACAGAGATCAATTTAAGACCCTCTTCAGGGATGCTCTGAAATGAACATTTCGGCCGATACCGATAATTCTTTATACTTGAAAGCCGATAACCGATATATTGGCCGATAAATACAAGTTTTTATGTAATTTTTGAGAGCCTGAGTACAAAAACAAAAGTCTCACCATTTAAATCCATGTCCCAAACACACATGATGTTCTCATGATTTGACAGACTTTCAGACAAGCTAACAACAAAGTTTGTCATCAAACTTTACTTGCCTGGTTTATTACTCTTTATTTACTTTTATTTTGTTTAAATGCATTGAGCTGGAGCAGACATCTAGTCAAAGAAGCAGCTCAAAGTGCTTTCATCACTACGTTATCCCCTGACGACCGTTCATGTGAGTTAATCAGAGTTAACGAGTAGGTGTGCACAAACTTTTGACTGGGTAGGGCATTAAAAACACATGTAAAAGAACCAATGAGCCTTTATCCGCAGTTGTAGGCTGATGTTACAGGAACAAACCTCATATCGACTTCATTGAAGGTTGTCAACATGGCACAGGTGCTCTGCGCTTCCTTCAGCCGCTGAGCGATGCGCAGTCTCATGCGGTTCATCTTCACCTGCAACAAAACCACAGCAGAGCCAAGCATTCACAACCAGAATTTAGGCTATTTTCAGTTGTTTCATCTGTGATATCACATTCATATGCAAATATAACTGATTTTAAAGCACCTTTTTATTTGGCTATAGGATTTTTTAAGAGCAAAGAAAGAGTTGTTATGACAGAAACTGATTTAAACCACAGAGAAAAACAGATGATCGAGTTGAATTGGGAATTATTTGTTGTAAACTGTCTGTTTCAATTAATTGTTTCAACAATTTAGCAAGACTCAAAATGCTAACGGAAATCTCCAAATGGCATTTAACATGTTACACATGTAAATAGTGCATTTTATTTGGTGAAAAAGACGCATTGATCATATTTCATTATCTTGCATTAAACATTATCAATAAAATGGCAACAATTCAACTTGATCTACTGATTTGGGAGATGATTAAAAAAAAGAAAAGAAAAGAAAAATCACCCTTTTAAGTAGAGATGCACGATATATCGGCCACCATATCGGTATCGGCCGATATATGTTCATTTTTAATGTTATCGTAATCGGCCCGATAATACAATTTGGCTGATATATTAAAGCTGGTGAATAATGTATTATTTCCTTCAGCTGAGGCACTTCAGATGCGCACTGTTCAACATGAGGGTTTTTAATTGCTTGAAATATGATTGAAATCACTTCATAAAAAGAAAATACAGTAACGTTCAACATGTGCAGCGCAAGTCTGTCATATCGGCTTCATAAAATTATAGTGAGAACATTATAATTGTGTGCTGGGTCATGGCTTTTAATGGTGAGACTTTTTTTGTAATCAGGCTCTCAAAAATTATATACAAATTTGGATTTAGATTTATCGGCGAATATATCAGTTATCTGCTTTCAAATACAACAAATTATCGTATCGGACAATATTTTCATATCCGTGCATCCCTAGTAATATTGGACCAATTACATCAAAGACTTGACTAATTTAGGGCTAATTAGACTGTGTCACAGCATTTGATTACTTCAGTCACTTGTAGTTGTTGTAGGACCATGTTTGACCACAGAATGTCAAGCCTTCAGTTTCACCTGTGACTGTGATGTGGCTCATATCTTGACACTCACTCTTCATCTCTGTGATGATATTCAGAGAGTTTCTATTTGATCTGAAATCATTTAAACGTAGGGATGCACCGATATGAAAATTTTGACTGATACCGATAACTCTATATTTGAAAGCCGATAACAGATATATTGGCTGATGAATCTAAATCCAAATTGTTTTATATAAGTTTTTAGAGCCTGATTACAAAAACAAGTCTCACCATTAAAAGCCATGTCCCAAACACACAATTATAATAATGTTCTCATTGTAATTTTATACAGCCTATATGACAGACCTGTGTTGCACTGAACAGTATTTTCTTTCTTTTTTGGAAACTTTTGTACTTTTTTGTACTTTTGTTTTTGTAATCAGGCTCTCAAAACTTATATAAAAAAAATGTATTTAGATTCATATCAAATAGAAACTCTCTGAATATCATCACAGAGATGAAGAGTGAGTGTCAAGATATGAGCCACATCACAGTCACAGGTGAAACTGAAGGCTTGACATTCTGTGGTCAAACATGATCATGCTAATATACAACTACAAGTGACTGAAGTAATCAAATGCTGTGACACAGTCTAATTAGCCCTAAATTAGTCAGTCTTCTTTGATGTAATTGGTCCAATATTACTAGGGATGCACAGATAAGAAAATATTGTCCGATATGATAATTTGTTATATTTGAAAGCAGATAACCGATATATTCGCCGATAAATCTAAATCCAAATTTTTGAGAGCATGATTTAAAAAAAGTCTTACCATTAAAAGCCAGGTCCCAAACACACAATTATAATGTTCTCAATATAATTTTATGAAGCCGATATGACAGACATGTGCTGCACATGTTGAACGTTACTGTATTTTCCTTTTTTTGAAGTGATTTCAATCATATTTCAAGCAATTCAAAAGCATCATGTTGAACAGTGCGCATCGGAAGTGTTTTAATTTTCTTATCAGACCGATAACGATAACATCAAAAATGAACATATATCGGGCGATACCGATATGGTGGCCGATATATCATGCATCCCTAAACATTACCCAATTAAGATCCTAATAGAATGAGCACATTAGGGTCGTACGCAGCAAGAGCCGTCAAGCTGAGCTGTGAAAAACACATACTATGGCAGTGTGCAACACTCGAGCTGTATATGAGCTGCGGTGTGTGTTCCTGCAGACGACAGGCTCTCTGTGTGAACGCGTGTCTTACCCTGTGCTCTGAGCGGGCAGCTTTGGCCCCAGTGTCAGCAGGAGCAGCAGCAGCGGTGGGCTTAATGGCGGAAACTGTCAACAGACACAACAGAAGACAGTTTTAGGAGCGCTCAGTCCTGCAAGGTTTCGTAACAAAAGCAGGATCTCAAATTTAAGGCTTTTTAAAGGAGAACTCCGGTCAATTTTAACATTGAGCTCATTTTTTTGTACATTTGGAGTGCTGTCAATACAGAGAACAACGACAAAAATCGGTGTTGCCTACACAGAGTTATCCTCTTTTTAAAATTTGCACCCTATTGACTTCAATAGGGCAAGTAGTAAGCCTGCTTTTAGCCTCTTAACATCCTTGATGTGTCATTACAAGTGCAATAGGTTTAGTGCCTATGATCACGCGCGTGAACTCGACAATCGATTACTATGGCCTTCCACCGAAAACAGGATGTAAATACAGGTATGAGCGCTGGCTGAATTAACTTCATTTTTATTAATATCTCTAACATCTACTGCAGTCAGATTCACCCATGTTCACTCGGAAGGAATCACTCACATGACCTGTGCACTTGTAATGACACATCAAGGATGTTAAGAGACTAAAAGCAGGTTTAGTACTTGCCCCATTGAAGTCAACAGGGTGCAAATTTTAAAAATAGAATAACTCGGTGTAGGCAACACCGATTTTTGTCGTTGTTCTCTGTATTGACAGCACTCCAAATGTACAAAAAAATGAGCTCAATGTTAAAATTGACCGGAGTTCTCCTTTAAACCTGCAGAATAAAAAATGAATACAATATGGGTAGGGCTGTGCGGTATATCGAGTTTGTACGATCTCTCTCTCTCTCTCTCTCTCTCTCTCTCTCTCTCTCTCTATATATATATATATATATACACAATATCTGGATTGCTGGAACATTTAAAATAGACAACATGGAATTTCAAAAAAGACATTTCATAAAATTTTGTTTTTTTATGAATTCAATTAATTAGCAAGCTTTTGATATTACATTTTTTAAATTGAATTAAACAATTGAAATGTAATCCAGAGAACCTAAAACAGAAAAAAATGAATTTGGGAACAAAATAAAATGGATTTTGGGAAAAAATTAAATGGGATTTGGGGTGAAAAAATCAAACAGATTTCATAGGGCTCTATAGGCACCATAGAACAAAAGAAATGACGTTTGAAATCAACGATGAGGTTTGATTGTGTAAGCAGGGTAAACTCCTCCTGGCGGGCACTAACCTGGCGTGGCCTGGATGGGCTGGGCTGGCACAGGGGGCACGGGGGGCATGCTGGAGGGGATGGGGCCCGCAGGACCCGGAGCCGGAGCAGGAGGAGCAGGAGCAGCCGTCTCTGCTGGAGGAGGAGGAGGAGCTGACGCCACCGTCGTCTTAGCAGCCGCAGCTGAAACATGTCACAGTCACAGCTCAGACCGCTGCAGCACAACATCACTCACTTACACTCATAACCACTTCCTAGCACACAATGACCTGATACTTTATTTATGGTTGTGGTTAATGAAGATGGAAATTTTTAATGTGGCTATACACATATATACTTCGCCCTGATAAAGATTTCGCAAGTTAGTTTACTTGTTTAGAAGCAAAGTTTTATTCAATATATTATCTCAAAACAGCATCACAGAAAATGCATGTTTCAATCTTAAAATCAGTCAAAGTTATGTCAATATGGCAGTAATATACATTTAAGTTATGTGGATCGTTAACAACACAATGATCATGTCAGGCAACGGTTACAACCTGATAACAATAAAAGAATACAACATAAGATGTATTTAGTCCAGAACATTCCTTTAATATATTACTATTATTATGTTTTGTGGCTGACCTCCTTTCTTGAGTCTGAAGAGAGGCGTTCCTCCTTCCACTTTCCCTCCATCAGGAACCAGCAGCTCCTCGATGACTCCGGCAGCTGGAGAGGGAACCTGCACCGACGTCTGCAGCGGGACACAACACACACTTCAGGCCCTCACTCACACACTTCAGGCCCTCACACACACACTTCAGGCCCTCACACAGTCACACACACTTCAGGCCCTCACAGTCAACAACCACAGAGCCCTCTTCTGCAGAGCTGAACTTCACACCGTAACTGAACTGAATCAACATTGACTTGTGTTGAATAAGACACTAGTGTATTTTTGTTTACAAGCTGCTTTAGAGCAGAATTGAAATCTGTCCAGTTTTAACTTTTACAAAAAAAAAAGTTTTAGTTTCAGTCATAGTCTTTTGACTAAAATGCCATTTAGTTTGTCACATTTTAGTTGAC